>NC_139813.1:25506490-25513990 GCF_963457635.1 Microchirus variegatus
AACACACAGTGTGTGTGTGTGTGTGTGTGTGTGTGTGTGTGTGTGTGTGTGTGTGTGTGTGTGTGTGTGTGTGTGTGTGTGTGTGTGTGTGTGTGTGTGTGTGTGTGAGACGATGAACATGAGTGAAACCATGAGTGTGAGGTGAAAAGGAGGAAGAGGAAACTTAAACATGAATTATTCAACTATGCCTGTGTGTGTCACAAAGACACAATTGTACTATTACACACACACACACACACACACACACACACACACGCTCTCACACCACTCAAAATAGCCTGTTAATTAGACGTGTAAATTACAGTGATGCAGCCGAGGACTGTGGGAAACGTAGGCAGCTTAAGTGTTTCCTTTATTAGCGTAGGTTCGCGTTTCTAAAGACTCTCCGTCTTATACCGAGTGATTATCCGTGAGGACGCTTTAATAAAAACTCTATTACTGAGAGTTTTTTTGTTTCTCTTTGGTCTCAAAGTGCAGAGCAGACGCTCTCATTAAACGCTCTCATTAAACGCTCTCTGAAGTCAGCGAAGAAACAGACGGCATTGTGGGAAAAACTCACTTAGTCACTGTGAGACGAGTAAAGGTTCACAAATATCATCCATTCATCTTTAACAATCAAGCAGTGTGTGTTTTTACTTAGTTAATACAGATGAGGATAGATTAATGTGTGGATTATATGGAGGAGGATTATAGGGTCACATGGGAAGTATTGTTTGGAAACAAAACAAAAAAAAAGCCTGAAATCTGAGATTGAAGTCAGAAGTTTGAGATTAGGTAATAATTCCGAGATTAAAATCAAAAAGTCTGAGTTTCAGGTCAAAAGTCTGGGATTAAAGTCAGAATTCCGAGATTAAAATAAAAAAGTCTGAGATTTAAGTCTAAAGTCTGGGATTAAAGTCAGAATTCTTAGATTAAAATAAAATAGTCTGGTATTAAAGTCAGAATTCCGAGATTAAAATCAAAAAATCTGAGATTTAAATCAAAAGTCTGGGATTAAAGTCAGAATTCTGAGATTAAAATCAAAAAGTCTGAGATTTGAGTCAAAAGTCTGGGATTAAAGTCACAATTCCTAGATTAAAATAAAATAGTCTGGGATTAATGTCAGAATTCAGAGATTAAAATCAAAAACTCTGAGATTTATGTCAGGTCTGAGATTTAAGTCAAAATTCTGAGGCGTAAAATTTTGATATAAAGAGTCAGAATTCCGAGATTAAAATCAAGTCTGAGATTTAAATCAGTTCTGAGATTTAAATCACGGTGGAAAACGTGTATTAAACCTCACACAAGCTCCACTACAGAGATGTTAGTGTTGTAAATACTTAATACTAATAATTTGGAATTATATAGCACTTTTTCAGGATGACAAGGTTGATTTATATTAAAAAACCAAACAAAAGTGAAGCTCAGTGTAACGACAACATTACGACTTCAAAGTCACGGGAATTGACTTTGAAATAATGATTTTTTTTTACACCAGTGTTGCTTTCATTGTTTTTAAATTCTGCAGGTGTTAATCTGTTAATCTGTGAATCACCTCAGTGAACAGGATGTCAAATCATTCTGAGCCTCATTGTTCTCACGCGTGATACCACACACACACACACACACACACACACACACACACACACACACACACTGGCAGACAGGCGGAGCAGCATTCACCTCCTGCGTCCTGTGTCTTTTACGTTGAATAATCTCAAACTGGTTGAACTGGCAGCTCCGGCCTCTCACTCTCACTCAGACTCTGACTTTGTTCACATGCTTCAGCACTTTTAAATTCCCGTCGACAGCATTTTCACATGTGAAACATGTTTCCACGTCTCAGGTTCTCCCTCGTTCAAATCACAGCTCAGGGACCGGGTCCAAAAATTCCTGAAAATATTCCACAAATTAAAGATTAATCTTTAAAATGTTTGTAATCAAGCAGAGGAAAGGGTTACGTTACAGATTAATCTTTAAAAAGTTCCCCGTTGTACTCCATCTTTTCCATAGAGCTATCAAGTACATACCACTCTTTTAATTTACATATACGTATATATATATATATATATATGTATATTATATATACATATATATCATTATATTGAACAAAACACACCGTTAATACTTTTTTTTTTAGGTTCAGATTAGCTGTGTCATCGTGGTTATCACGGTTGCCTACTTGTAAGCTAGCTAGCTAGCTAGCTAGCGAGCGAAGATGTCGCTTTGATAAACATAAAATGTGGCGTTTCTCGTATGAAAACATAATCTCAACACGTTCCACAGAGACACGTAGGACGGTTCTGTTTTTTAAAGTATCTAATTTAAAAAGTCATTTTTCGCTCACGGTTGATGCTAATAGCAGCCATCGCGAGTTGAAGACTTGGAATTTCGACTTCAGGGGGCGCTCTAGATGAATTTTGCTCGTTGTGAATGGGAACTGGAAACTGGAAAAATTAACTTTGAACACTTTTTACAGGTTTTAAGGTTCAGATTAGCTGTGTCATCGTGGTTATCATGGTTGTCTACTTGTAAGCTAGCTAGCTAGCTAGCAAGCGAGCATGTTTTGTTGATAAACACAAAATTGTGGCATTTCTCGTATGAAAACATCATCTCAACACGCCCACAGATTTAAGTCATGTACACACGAGCTGAAAAAGAGAAGAAAAAAGACAGCTTTTCACTCAAGGTTGATGCTAATAGCCGCCATCTTGAGTTGAATGAGTTGAAGACTTGGAATTTCAACTTCAGGGGGCGCTCTAGATGAATTTTGCTCGTTGTGAACGGGAACTGGAAACTGGAAACATTAACTTTGAACACTTTTAAGGGTTTAAAGGTTCAGATTAGCTGTGTCATCGTGGTTGCCTACTTGTAAGCTAACTAGCTAGCGAGCATGTTTGGTTGATAAACAGAAAATGTGGTGTTTCTCGTATAAAAACGTGATCTCAACACGTCCACAGAGACACGTAGGACAGTTCTGTTTTTTAAAGTGGATAATTTAAAAAGTCATGTGCACAGAAGAGCTGAAAAAGAGTGTAAAATTTTTCCGCTCAAGGTTGATGCTACCAGCCGCCATCTTGAGTTGAACTAGTTGAATACTAGGAGTTTTAACTTCAGGGGGCGCTCTAGATGAATTTTGCTCGTTGTGAATGGGAACTGGAAACTGGAAAAATTAACTTTGAACACTTTTTACAGGTTTTAAGGTTCAGATTAGCTGTGTCATCGTGGTTATCATGGTTGTCTACTTGTAAGCTAGCTAGCTAGCTAGCAAGCGAGCATGTTTTGTTGATAAACACAAAATTGTGGCATTTCTCGTATGAAAACATCATCTCAACACGCCCACAGATTTAAGTCATGTACACACGAGCTGAAAAAGAGAAGAAAAAAGACAGCTTTTCACTCAAGGTTGATGCTAATAGCCGCCATCTTGAGTTGAAAGAGTTGAAGACTTGGAATTTCAACTTCAGGGGGCGCTCTAGATGAATTTTGCTCGTTGTGAACGGGAACTGGAAACTGGAAACATTAACTTTGAACACTTTTAAGGGTTTAAAGGTTCAGATTAGCTGTGTCATCGTGGTTGCCTACTTGTAAGCTAGCTAGCTAGCGAGCATGTTTTGTTGATAAACAGAAAATGTGGTGTTTCTTGTATAAAAACGTGATCTCAACACGTCCACAGAGACACGTAGGACAGTTCTGTTTTTTAATGCGTCTAATTTAAAAAGTCATGTGCACAGAAGAGCTGAAAAAGAGGGTAAAAATATAGATTTTTCCGCTCAAGGTTGATGCTAATAGCCGCCATCTTGAGTTGAACGAGTTGAATACTAGGAATTTTAACTTCAGGGGGCGCTCTAGATGAATTTTGCTCGTTGTGAATGGGAACTGGAAACTGGATTTTACTACTTTTAAGTTTTTAGGCTCAGATTAGTTGTGTAATCGCAGTAATCTTGGAGTTAAGGCTTCAGTTCAGTGATGGTTAAGTTCATGGCGAGGGGCTACGGAATGCATTAGGTCAGTGTGTGCGTGCGTGTGTGTGTGTGTGTGTGTGTGTGTGTGTGTGCGTGTGTGTGTGCGTGATGACTCTGATTTAATGGACAGGCCTCTATAGGCGTCTTTGTGTGTGTTACAGACGCAGTCTTCTGGTGACAAAGGCTGATTTAATGGAGTGGTGCTGAGTGGTAGAGGCTGACACACACACACACACACACACACACACGCACACACACACACACACACGCACACACACGCACACAGACACACACACCCCTGGTCCTTTCACAGCCCCATCTCACATGTTTTATACTTATATTCACTCATATTCAGTCTGTTTTACAATATGACTATTATGCGTTTCTTATTTTATAAATTTTGACGAGTCACAGGTTTGACCTCGCGTTAGAATCTGGAGCCGAGTCATGACTTTAATATGCGATGATGTCAGTTTAGGTTCTAGGAGTCTTTGGAGCTTCAGTGTTCCAGTTTTACGCACAGAACTCCCAATGCTGCAAAGAAACCTCAAAAAAGACGGAAAAATGACCAAATAATTTGAATACTTACGAAGCAATTTGACAGACAAAGGCAATTTAACTCACAGATGAGTGTGAGAACGGTCGCCGCGCCAATAAAACGACCTTTTCACACAAACACCGTGACCTTGTGTCGTCGTAGTTTCCCTCTTTCATGTTAATGAGCCGTCCTCGTAGTCGTCGTCATCGTAGTCTCTGCTGCTGCTGGGTGGTCTCACTGCGTTAGTAATAATTCACTTTATTTTAGTAGACGATGGATTTAGTGAGAAACGCAGCTGACTAATAGTTTATTTACATGTTTCTAACTCACTGTCCAGTGACCTCAGTCTGACTGATTTATTGCTTTTTAATCTGAAAACATGACGTAAAACGTAAAGTATTCACTTGCACCACAGACTATTTTGAGATTGTGCTTTATATGCCACAATTTTTGACTTAATTATCAAAATGATGTTTATTATGTCACAATTTTAACTTTTTATATCACAATTTTAAACACTCATTATCAAAATGATGATTGTTTCCTCACAATTTTAGCTTTTTACGTCACAATTTTAACGTCTGTTATCAAAAATAATGGTTATTACGTCACAATTTTAGCTTCTTATCAAAATTATTGTTATTATTTCACAATTTTAGCTTTTTATGTCACAATTTTCATGTCTATTATCAAAATAATGGTAATACTAACCCTCACAATTTTAGATTTTTATTTCACAATTTTTAAATTCTAAAGAAATGTAGATAAAAAAACATTTAATGCTCATATACTCATATAGTCACAATTTTTGCCTTTATTATCAAAATGAAGTTTATTATTTGACCATTTTAACCCATTAAACACATTATTGAAATTATGATTGTTACCTCACAATTTTAGCTATTTATGTCACAATTTAAACGTCTGTTATCAAAAATAATGGTAATTATGTCACAATTTTAGCTTCTTATCAAAATTATTCTCATTATTTCACAAGTTTAGCTTTTTATGTCATCATTTCCATATCTATTATGAAAATGATGGTTATTATCTCACAATTTTAGATTTTTATTTCACAATTTTTAATGTAAAAAATCATAGATAAAAAAACATTAAATGCTCAGACTTTTTAAAAAAATTTTATCTCTACTTTTAGTGACTTATTTTAACAGGTTTTAGCAGTTTAATGTCTTATTTGTTTTATTCTACACGTATCCATATATTAAATGTTGAATTATGTTGCATTTTATCCATTTCTGCGATCTATTTCATCTATTTGTGCAGATTTATTCTGTTTTTCTTGCCTTTGTTGTCTTGTTCACACAGTTTTCTTGTGTTAAAGTTGATGAAAATCAGCCCTTAATTGAACAATTCTGGCACAAACACGCCTACGGCACGACGTGCGACCGTGGATAAATGCTGCGCTTTGTGTTTTTTGGCTCTTTTTGCCCCTCGTTACATGAGGTCTTGGTGGAGTTTCCCTCAGAGATCACACGCTTGTCATTTCTCCTCTGTGATTCATGACCCAATCTTAGATCATCGTACACCGCGGGGGTCAGAGGTCGCAGCAGGGGCAGGCGCCAGGTGTGGCCACGAGGAAGGAAACGCCGCTGCTGTGTCCATCTCTGTTTTTACTGGATTATAAATGAGTGAAATCACAGATGTGCTCTGTTGAAATGATGTGAGAGTAAACGGACAACAATCATTTGAAGATTACAGAGCAAAAATGATGAACGAATAGTTAAATAATATCTCTTTATGCATGAATATGGTGTGTGGATGTTTGTGTTTCCATAATGGGATTACGAGCGTCCCAGATTATCCCGCTCGCTTGTGACGTTGCTGTGCATCGAACCAGAACCAGAACCAGAACACGCAGCTGCTCGTTCTCCACGCTCCTCACACCACATACCAGCCGCTGATGCCTTCTCCAGATGTTTGTCGAGCTCCTCAAACATCTGCGGAGGTCTCTCTTCCTCCTCCTCCTCCTCCTCCTCCTCCTCCTCCTCCTCCACGGAAGCGTTAATAAGTCACGATCGTGTTTCAGTCGGTCAGTGCGGTGCAAGGAGATAAAGCAAAGATGTTCCACCTTCACTCCGTTGCTCTTTAGTTGTTCCGCTCGGCGGCGTGGAACCCTCTAATGAAGCTGCACAGGAAGTGCTTTTACTCTATTTTTAGCTCACTTTGTTCCTTTTAAATTAGAGCTAGAGTTAGGTTGTTACATATGTCTAAAAAGTACGTACGTTTTCAGATATGTGAAAATGAATGATATGTATAGAAATAAGTGAGTTCTGCTAAATATAAAAATATAAGAAAAAAAAAATATTTTTTTTTAATAGTTAATTATACAGTGGCCAAATAATGACAGAAAGAATTAATAAAAAATTGTCTTTTATCTTTATTTTTTTGTTTTTAAATCAGAATTTTAACTTTTGTTATCAAAATTGTGTGTTAGTCATTTGTTCACACGTTCATAAGTGTCTAACACTGTGTGTGTGTGTGTGTGTGTGTGTGTGTGTGTGTGTGTGTGTGTGTGTGTGTGTGTGTGTGTGTGTGTGTGTGTGTGTGTGTGGCAGATGTTTCCTGTTCTTCTACTGTGGAAGAAGAAAGAAAGAAATCCATGTTTCTCTTGGAAAAGCTGCCTCGAATGGTCCAGAACAGAGCGGGAAAACAGGGAGGAAAACTGGGAGGAAAGAGGGTGAGAAAAGAGAGAGAAAACGGAGAGAAAACAGGGAGGAAAGAGGGAGAAAATAGAGAAAAAACAGGGAGGAAATAGGGAGAAAACAGGGAGGAAAGAGGGAGAAAACGGGGAGAAACGGGGAGAAAAAAGGGAGAAAACAGAGAGGAAACAGGTAGAAAATAGAGAGGAAATAGGGAGAAAAGAGGGAGGAAATAGAGAGGAAACAAGGGAGAGAAAAGAGAGAAAACGGAGAGAAAACAGGGAGAAAATAGAGAAAAAACAGGGAGGAAAGAGTGAGAAAACAGGGAGGAAAGAGGGAGAAAATAGAGAAAAAGCAG
>NC_139813.1:25518990-25816490 GCF_963457635.1 Microchirus variegatus
CGGGTGAAGGGGGGAGAGAAACCTGAAGCTTCCGTTGGTTCACGCGTGTTTTTTTTGTTGTTTTTTTAAAAAAAAAGCCGAGTTGTTGTGGGCAGCGTGGTTATGCTGGAGGTTTGTTCGGCGGTTCGTCCCCCGGTACGTGCCTGGCCGGAACATGGATGCCGAACTCCATTGAAAAAACCCGGCATTTATTTTTACTTTGTCGTAACAGACGCGCGTCACACAACACGAGATAATTAAAAATAATAAAAGTGTGCGATTTGTTAATAACTACGTGCCCACTCATCGGCACCACGCTCCGGCGAAAAGCCCTCGTCGTCTCCCGATTATTTAAAGGAACATTTCACACAAACGTTTGCTAGCTGCTAGCTACCGCCCACAGCTGTGCGTTTTGGCAGTTAACAGGCAGTATCTCCCCCCCACTGTGTTGACACTTTGGGCTTTTACAAATAAGACGGAATGAAGGCGAACACCGCACATTTTGACATAATGTGTCGGGCTTTGTCGTCGGGAAATTGTGAATGCGTGGTGATAAGCGCGGCGGCACTAAATCAGCCAGATTTTGAATGGAGTTTGGCGTGTTGTTATCTACCAGCCAGAGGAGGGAACAGCACGTAGCTAGCTAGTGGGCAAAGGACATTCGAGGGGATAAAAGGATGGATGGAAGACTCTCAAAATAACTAGACAAACATAAGGGAGGATAGTGTAAAATGTAAAGGAGCAAAAAGGAAGTGAACACAGGAAGGAGATTCCATTTAACTACCATAAAACACCCAATAACATGATTATATGCCACATGTTTACCAATAACAGGGATACGATATTGTACTGTAAAGGAAATAATTCAAATATGCTGCGAATTTCTAAGGATTTTTCAATAATACAGTGAAGGAAAATGCACCTTATTAGCAATATTGGGAGCTAGTTCACAGAGATGGGCAGTAGGTGGCGCCACCTGTATTGCACTTTACCACAGAAGAAGAATAAGTCTCGACTTTATGACGTAAACACAGAACGCCACGCTAAATCTTTGCCTCTGTGTTGACTTTTTAAAAAATATTTTGTTGTTGTTGTAATGATAATAAATGCGAAAAACCTTAGTAGCCTTTTAGCTATTTAAATACTGAATATGTTTCCACTCCGCTATGCTAACTTTTCCACCCTCCTCCAGTGAATTTAAAATCATGCTGCTGAACAAAGCCTAGTGTTAGAGGTGTGTGTGTAATCAGGTCTGGCAGCAGTTCCTTTCCTGCAATGGCTGACTGACAAACCCGGTAACACGGTTGAGGTTGTTTTGGATCCCGCAGGACAAATGGAACGGCAGCTTAAAGCATTAGCACGAAGCGGCGCGTAAATGCCGCCGTACGTCAGGTGGGAGCCACGCAGAATAAAACCATGAAGCGTTTGTTTGTTTATTTGTCTGTCTGTCTGTCTGTCTATGTCAGCTATAACTTAACCCCTGCAGCACGTTTTTTAGAAGCGCTGCCGTAATTAAATCACCTGTCTGGACTCAGGTTTTGGTTGTTTACTAACAGCACGAGGGTGTAAGGAAGTCGTCGGGGCTTCCTGTGTGTGTGTGTGTGTGTGTGTGTGTTCGTGTGTGTGTGTGTCTAGTCTGTAACAAGTTAATCAATATCCGCGCTTAACTGGTTGCATCTCACGGCTAAGTAGTTTTGATTTATAGCTCTGACTGCGATTGTGTCAGCTCCAGTTTTCTGGCGGGCAGCCGACCCCGATTCCCCCCCCCCCCACCCACCCCTCCTTGGAGAAGGGTTGTGCAGGGTCTGAGGGTCGGGGGTGGATGTTGGGGAGGGGGGGTTCACACACAGTGACGGGGCTCCCCGCTCCTCTTCTTCCTCTTCTTCTTCTTCTTCTTGAGCCGATTAATTCATCAGGATTGCAGCCGTTGGCCGGGGTGTTGTGAAGTGCACACACAGCCTCTGCCTCTCTGTGAGGAATGATTAACCCGGGCCAGACAATCTCCCGCCTGTAAGTCCTTCACTCGGTCTATTTACGTGGTTGCTTTTGACTAAAATCAGACTTTTAAAAAGCCTAAGTCTGACTAAAATTGTACTAAATCTATTCGCTTCGTTGAATTACTTCTACATGTGTATGTTCAGAAGCTCTGTCCTTAGGTGACATTTCCCACTAGAGGTAGACTGATTTATTAATTAATATGGAAGCATTTGAAATAATTAACATTGGCAGATTTATTATTGTTATTTATTTATTATTTATTGGCCAATTATTACAAATTTCACTTTTTTGTTTTTTGTTGATGTTTTACCACAAACCAAAAATTATGATTTAATGATTTCTTTGTTATATGGAGCAAAGAAACCAGAAAATATTCCCATTTAAGGAGCTTAAAAATCAGAAAAGCACTCGAAGCGATTAATTGACAATGAAACTAGTTGAATGTTAGTTTAGTAATTGCCCAACAATCAATAATTTGAGGAAATGTTTCAGCCTTATTTTCAAATGTCCTATTTCCTCTGTTTAATATCGAGTATATACATTATTTTTTGCCCCGCAGTGCGGAGATTGACAGACCATTGGAAGTTATGCAATTGTTTGTATTATTTGTTATCATCAGCCCCTCACAAACATACAATGGTCATACTGTAGTTCCCATCCTTTGCCTTTGAAGCCGATAAACAAAAGAAAAGGTACACAATAGCGGGAAAAACACAGTGAAATCCAGACCTTTATGTTGTTAGACTGACATTATGTTCTGTCAGATTAATGACTTGTATATTTTGAGTTAATGGACAGTATAAAATAAATGTAATTGTGCTCGGCATTGCCATTTAAATTTATTTTGGTCTGTGATCTATCTGAAAATGGGCATATTGCCACCTAGTGGTGCGGAGGTGAACACACTTTAATGCTTGTACACCAGGACAGTGGTTAAATGTCGTAGGTTACAGCTACAGAAGAAGACGGTGATGCGTCGGCCTCGCGTCCACTGGAACGTGATTAAACGTAAGCAGATGCGCGGCCCTCTCCCGTCACGCCCCACACCCTCCCCATATGTCAGCTGGTCGTCCTTCACGCGGTCTGAACCCTCCGCGCCGCCGGCCTAGCCAAGTGCGTCTGTGCACGAAATACAATCCGCTGGAAACGACTAGCGCTTACGTCAGAACCCGCCATCGACACGTCGGAGGTTTCTTCCTGATCGGCCACGCGGGATTCGCGCGCCGCACCTCCTCATAATTGGGGAAAAAACTGTTTAATTTGGGAGCCCAAGTCCCCACTGTGAGCGGTGAGATCATTCGTGTGATGAGATTAGGCGTGGATGGCTGATCAGTCTGCAGGAAAAAAAAGGTCCTCAACTTTTTTTTTTTTTAATCTGCAGGCCCAAACTGAACAGCGTCCTGCTGTGGGACTCACTGTGAGGCTCGTTATCACACAGCAGCCACTTGTGTCAGGTGGGGGGATGTGGAAACCTATATTTGTGCAGGATTCAATGAACCCAGGGCCTAGATTTCATCTCAAATCCTCAAAACGATTGTTTGTTTCAATGTTTAAAGAGCCATTGTTTAAAGAATCAGTGACATCTAATGGTCAGACTGGAGATTGCACCCGTACCTTTAACAAACGTATCGGGGAACAATCGTGACCTTCGCGTAGTGGAAAATATGCAAATTTTTGTTTGTATAAACTGTGTTTATATTTTTTTTACTAATAGTGCTTTTCCACTATACAGTTCCGGCTTGACTCGACTCGATGTGGGCGGAGCCATCGTAGCACGGCTGCGTTAAACTGCCGTGACGTTGTTTTATACGTGACACAAACATACAAACTACTGACAGGCAAAGCAGTTTGTTTTTTCGGTGTAACTGAATCATTAGAATCAGTTGGTTTAAAAAAAAAAAGATTCGTTCACAGAATCGTTCAGTACGTCCTCTGTAACTGAACTTAAAATGACAACGAAGCGGGTCGTGATTCAGCTCACGATATATATAAATATTGACATTTTGATACATTTCCATGCTAAATGTCGGATATTAACGCAGTGTTTTCAGGGATTTTTTCGTCGGACGTCTTTTGGCGGACGTCGCACTCACGACTCTTCCGTTGACGTCACATTTTAGCATCGTCTCGGCTCGCTTGGAACCTCGTCAGACGTCCTGGATGTTGTGTTGTTGTCTGTTACGTCGCATTTGTTCGTTGTTGGCGTTGAACAGTCTAGCATTTACGAGGTTTCTTGAATGCATCCTCTAGCGGCTCCTGATGCAGATGTAAGGACGTGTTTTACCGGGGAGTTTTGAATATTCAACAAAGCGTCCCCCCCGTTGAATAGTCGAGTAGCATTTTTGCTTAAAATGTCCATCCCTAACGACAGTGATTAGACAATTATACAAACATGCTTATGGGCTGTTACTCTCTGTGCCTTTAACATTTCACCGCTGTCACTCACCGTGCGCTGGTTTTGAATAATCGCTGCATTTTCAGCTGTAAATGTGACATTTTAAATCCTGTTAGAGGATTGTGAGGAGGAATAAATCCATCCCCGAGAAAAATATATCTCATGTGCATGTTGACAGCTGATACGCAAGCAGTTCCTCGCGCTTGGAAAAAGATGTTTATGAAGGAAATGTTGTCGTCAGACTCGCCTTTTTTAAAAGTCAAATTTTATACGTAAACAAACGCAGTCAACCCGAGGCTAATTTCCAGACATAATTCGAAATGGAAATCTTATTTACTTTTTATATAAATATGGAGCAGGGCTGGCAAAAACAATTATTGCCATATGATTGTTTTTTTGTTTGGTCTAATGGCAAACAAAGGTTATTTTCTTCAGATTCTCTATTTTGATCACCACAGTTCAGTCCAAATTGACACATTTGGGTATTTTGTACTGCAAAAAATACTTGTTTGGAACCAGTCCCAGTTTAGTTATGTATTTGAATAATGGAGTACTTGTTTGGCTCACAGATTGTTCAAGAACGTCGATTGTCGTTTCCCAAACCTCAAAAATGACAATGTTCTCAAATGTTCATCTCGTTTTGTCCACAAACCATAATGAGTCGGTTTGAATGATATCTTTAAAAAAAAAAAAACACTCAAACTGATAAAATCTATTTGTCAGAGTTGATTATTCGTGACATCTTTTGTGGGCTTTTTACTTCACGGTGATGCGAGGCAATAAAACGCTTGTATCATGTGTTTTTAAAAGATATCACACTGACACACACACACACACATGGACCAGGACAAGCTAGACTTTGTGTACAAAGACAAAGAGATAAGTGATAAACACACACACAGAGTGAGAGAGAGAGAGGACGTTCTCTGATATTTATCCAGCAGCTCTGTTAGGAAGCGACTGTCACGCTGTGTAATTATCGTAGCGTCCTGTTCAGGCTGCCGATGACACATCATGTTGTTAATCAGGTCCCCGTCAAACGGTGATGTCACTTCCTGTGTGAAGCGAGCGCGTTTCCCCTCCTCAGACTTGTGCTGAATCAGGTTGCGTCTTATTGTTTCTTTTTCTTTTCTTGTGCTGACCCACAATGTTTTCTTTCCATCTCACGGGAGAAAGAGGCTTATGATTTAAAACTGGAACGGCGACTTCTGTCTGTTTGTTTGTTTTCTTTGTTGCGCACAACACAGATGTATTAAAATCTGTGTTTATAGATGTCTGTTACACTGAGGACTGAGGACCACTGTGTGAGGATCCAGATCTGTATTTTTGTACCATTTTTGGCTGTTAAAATATAACCGTTTTAACGATATCAAAGGCCAATTGTCCGTCTCTTCAATCCACATTTTACTTCTTGGCTGCAGTGCAATGACGCGCACTATTTGCAATATTAAAAAAACGATGTATAAACTGTTAAAAACATGAACCGGGTCATCAAAAACCAACGTAAAAAGAACGTTTTAGTGACTTAAAGAGACATTTATCATGTTATTATCACGCGTTTCCATGACGACTGACTTGTTTACGTGACTCTAAAGTAACGCTAAACTTTAAAAACAGAGGCACACATACGCAGTACACAGGTACGCGGGTTATTTGTTAGCGCTGCTATTTTCGTTTAATAAGCAGACCGTGCCAGTTCAACTGTAGGCAAGCTAACGGCGCTACATGAGCAAACGGAGCTAACTGGTAAATGGTGTCTGGACTCCAGTGCCGCCGCACGTAAACGTGGCACGCGTCTTTTTCTGGTCAGTCGTCATGGAAACGCGTTAATGTGCGTCAACGTTGACTCCGCTAACGCGTTCTACGAGAACTACGCTTCGTATCCCGTGAAAGTTGTGGAGGAACTTGGACTTAACAAAAAATCGTCTTTATATCTACTTAAATGTTTTTGGATTTGTTTCAGGAATCTGCGTTCATGCTAACACACGTACGTAGGCGTGTGCACGCTAGCGTTAATGGTAAAAGTGGGGCTATGACGTCGTCATTTAGCCAAAGTCGGCTAAAGCTTCCTGAACGCCGGTTCCATGTGGATAAAAAAAAGCAGATATGACACAAAACTTTGGCCCAATTTCTAAAACTCAAACATAAACAGGATTTTTTAAAAAACGTCTCAGTTTTTGGGACTTTAAAAATGTCGGGGTTATGTGATGTGGACGACAGACAGAGACAAATTTATAGGTTTTTAAATAAAACCAGTGTAATAGGCGGTCTCAAATTAACTCAAGAAGCCCAGCCCACGCTGACATGGAGAAAACGGGCAAACGCCACACTATAAAGTGTCAGATTAAGCCCGGGATTTGAACCAATAACCTTCTTCACTGTGCTAATAATCACGTCACACTGCCTTTAATTGACTTTTACTGTTCCTGTTATAAGTCGAGTGTAATCTTCGTTTAATCACAGGCCTGCTGTTTTATTTTAAACGTCCACATCTGTCGCGTCGTCCGTGTTTGTTATTTCTGTTGCTGTGGTTTTGGACGTCATCTTAAATACTAATAACTTCAGTCTGCTCGTAAAAATGGCTTTGATATCTTTCTTTCTTTCTTTTGGAACTGCTGATGACTGATGACATAATAATAATAATACTAATAAAAAGTAGACTTTCTAGGTACACTAGCGTTCAAAAGGTTGGGCTCAACTATACAATTTGTTTGTGTTTTCCATTAAAAGTCACACTTTTATTCATCAAAAGAGTTGCAAGATCATCCAATAGCCTTCTTACGCTAGTAGCAAACGCAATGTACCATTAGAACAATAGTCGTTTACCACATTAACAATGTATAGAGTGTATTTCTGATTCATTTAATGTTATATTCATTGAAAATAAAGTGCTTTTCCTTCAAAAATAAGGACGTTTAGTAGTGTACTTGTGGTTTATCTGCAGGAAACTGTAGGCTCAAGGTTTATTGCGTGTCGGTGATCCGCGGCTTCCTCGCTGCCGAGTTGCAGAACCTTGACTGAACTGAGCCCTGTTTGCAGAACCGCGTCGTTCCTTTTTAATTTTTAGTGTAGTAGTATCTAGAATCCGTAAGAATCTTGAGGTGAAAGGTGCAGTATTTACGAGCGAGGAAGCTCACGTCCACTTTCTTTCCTCTGGGATTTGAAACGCCGACTCGCCGTGACATCAGCGACCACTCCCCTCCCTCCCTCCCTGCCGCCGCCGCCACACAGGAAGCAGGAAACGGTGCAGGAAGTGTGTGGTGTGTGGAGATATTGTGTTTCCTGTGGTCTGAAGAGGAACGAGCGTTGTTTTTTCAGAGCAGGCAGACTGTCGGGATTTTATTTGATTGTCCGAGATATTTCCACGTGTTTGGGTTTGCGACGTTAGCCGCTGCGTCTTCTGATATTTATTTTGATTTGTATGTTATTCTGTGGGAGATTTTTTTTTATCTCGGACAGGCTTTTATTCTGT
This sequence comes from Microchirus variegatus, assembly GCF_963457635.1. Lineage (NCBI taxonomy): Eukaryota > Metazoa > Chordata > Actinopteri > Pleuronectiformes > Soleidae > Microchirus > Microchirus variegatus. The sequence goes on from NC_139813.1 coordinate 25,526,835, forward strand.
CGTCTCGGAGCGTTTCCTGTGGATATTTGGTCACATCCTACATCCTTATTGTATTGTGAAGAATTTTGAAGTACACACATTAAAGTGTCTGTCCAGTAAAGGATGTAAAGTATTTACTTTAGCACAGGTTTATGTATACTGTGATGGATTGGGGAAATCTGCCGAGTCATGTTTGCCTGTGGCTAATTCGGTACATTAATAGAACGCAGACTAATAAAAGGTGCTTGACCACGATGATGCACTGCAATCGTACATGAATTATTGATTTGAAACTCGACATTAATCAGATTATTTACTGTGGTTAATAGAGAACAATCTGCCAGTGTTTAAATCAAAGTTTGAGATGTGATTTCCGCGTTTTATGCGCGAGAAAATATAGATTTACTACTAGAATTACGAATACAACTAATTATTTCTACTTTAATTAATGTTAACGCAGAGTTTATGTTAGGGCTACAGCTAGAATCCAACTGATATGAGTTTTTCCGTGGCTGTTGGCAATAACGATTTTAACAAATCAGTGGCCTGAATTCTAAAATTCGATGGAGACGCGAGGCAACTCACGGTTATTTCGTAATCAATTAATCTGGTGATTATTTTCCAGTTTGGTCAAAATAAACCTAGAAATGATGACGTTCACAAATGTCTGAATGAGTTTTAATGATGTTTTTGTCTAAATATTCTCATTTAAGAAGCCAAATAATCGTAGAGCTTGTTTTAATAACTAAAAATAGTTGATGATTAATGTATTAGTGGATTATTTATTGGTTCATCGTCACCTCTCAGATCTGTTTTTGCAGTACGCTTATGTATTTGACATTAAAAAACCATAAAAACATGATGTTTTACACAGGAAAATAACTGATTTTTATGCTTGCCATGACTAATATAGCAATAATAAAAAAGTGAGTGAGGAAAACCGCTTTATAAAAGCTAAATCGTCGTACGGGGAAGGGGAAAGGCGATGTTTACGTGGAGGACGTGGCTCCTGGGAAGTGAAGTGAAGTGGTGTACGACTACGACACCACTTCACTTCACAGGAGCGAGGTCAAGCAGGTGTTGAGTACAGTGGAGGAAAACGCCGGGGCGTCTGGTTTGTATCTGCGCCGTGTTTACCTGTTAGCGCAGCGGAGGCCTGGTGTATATACGACCGATATGAACAGAGGTCATAAACACACTCTCGAGCTTTAAAACAAGGATTTAAGAAGAGTCAAAAGGTGGAGGCGTCCTCTCAGGCAACGTAATTGTGACTGCCATGTTAGCGTGATGAAACGCACCTTTATTTTAATGATATCTCTGTTCCTACACGTTCTTACTTCAAACGTGGAGCAGGAAGATTCAGATAAACATCTTCTGCAAGTGGTTTTAAAGGCACAGGTTTGGGAAATGTCACATTGTTCAGTTCTGGCTCATAACACATCAGGTTTGTCAGTTCACATTCAAAAATACACGCGTCTTATTGGCCCATGGCCACATTTGTGAGATATATACAGTATATGGTGTTACTAAAGTTGCTTGATAGTCACTTCAGTCTGGAGATCTGAATGTAGGCTTAAAAACCCGGGTCTGGGAGTCGAGAAGAGATCTCAGTAGCAGCCCCTTAAACACAGGAAGCGGATTTTGGCTTCATGTTTGGTATTTTAATGTGACTTTCTATTTAACCTCTGTCCTCTGACTTGTTGTTAAGACTCTGGTGTGGACAGGGTTTTCACAAGTTTGTAGATTGGTGTCACTTTTTTCCCGAAAATCGAGTTTTAAACCAATTCATAATAATGCTAACACTCGCTAAACAGGAACTCGCTGACAACAGGGGGTTTTAGAGGGTTATTAACACAAGTTATCACATTTTTCAGCTTCTTAAAAGTCAATATTTTCTACTTTCTTTGCTCCGTATCATTAAAAATCATTAAAAGTGAAAACCTTTGGTTTGTGGGCTAAGAAAGACTCTTGATAATGTCATCATTTCCAGGTTTTGGAAACACTGATCGACATTTTTCAACATTTTATGGACCAAACAAATGCTCAGTAGTTGGCAGCTCTACTATGAACTTGACGGAGATCGACCTCATCGGGTTGTGAAAACGCCCTGAAAAACGTTCCTGAAACAAATCTTTAAGTCAGAGTCGGACGCGGTCAGATCCAGGTGGCGGCGGCGGTGGACGTCTTTCTTTGATAGTCGTCCAAAAATTCCAGATGAAGAGAAATTTAAGCTACAGCTACCCACGAATAACTCGTGCAGAGACAAGTCCTCGCTCTCAATAACAGCTCACCGTGCGGCTTATATATACTGTATATAAAAAAACAAACTTCCTCCACCTCCTCCTCCGTCTCGCTTTAACCAGACTGTGAATAAAATGTTCTAATTTCAGCTGTTCTCGCCGTAACAAGACCCTGCGAGGAGCCGTTTTTTTCCTCCCTGATTTAATTCCACTTGAGGAGTGAAGCTCATGCATGTGTCTCGGACAGATGGATGCGAGGTCTAACATGAACCCTCTCTCTCTCTCGCCGTGTTCGGGTTACGTTTCCCGGGGTTTCGCTCGTCGTCGTCGGAGGCATCGTGGAGCCATATTCCTGGACTGACCGATAACAGGAGTTAGAGAAAAGTGCATGACTAACACGAGTGTGTGTGTGTGAACACAGCAGCGGCTGAAGGCTTAGTGGGATGTTTTTATCAGCTCTGTGGCTGAATGTAAACACACACACACACACTCAGAGCAGGTATGAAGCTCATTCCATTCGCAGTGATGTCACTTGTTCTAGTTTTGCGTGTTTGTTTTTCCCTTGGGGCGTTTGAATAGAAGCTCGTCAAGTTGATAAAATTGTCGTTTAAGAGTCTTTCTCTGCTTGTTTGGTTAAGTTTGGTATAAGGAAACAATAGCTGAAGGAAATATCTTCATTTTATTGTTTTCAATCTGTCGCGCAGCCACTGTCTTAATCTATTAATGCAAGGATCGGGATCTGTCTGTCCTCAAATCGCATACCAACAGTTTGATTGACAGGCTTCAAACTTGGCGGGCCACTTCCCGAGGACGCCAGCATGTGCAGCGCCGACTTTGCCGTTGTTTTGGATAAGAAATACGATTGATATCGCTCGAAATGTGACGGATATGTCGCTAAAACAGACACATATTGGGCTTGTAAAAACACATTTCACGGCGATTATTTTCTAGATTAGTTGTCGTCTCCGTTATGTATCAGAAATATTCAATTGCCGCTCCTGAAATCCATGAAATTGTGTCTTGCTTTGTTTACAAACCAAAATAGTTGATTTTTAATGATTTCTTTTGTCGTTTTGGGGCAAATATTCACATTTAAGAAGCAGGAAAACCACTCGGAACAGTTGGCATTAATTGATTATTTGTCGTCGTTAAACGGCTGTAGTGCGTTGTGTATGGGCTGTAATTGATGAGGTCGTCCTCGGTCTATTGGCTGCTGCCTGTTAACTAGAAGGATGGGGCTCACAGTGAGTGGACAGCAGGGATTATTTATCACCACGCTCTTTTATTTTCCTGCAGGTTTGGGGAAAAATCCACCACAGACGCTGTACGTCGGCTCCAAATAATCTCTATACAGTAAAACGTCTAAAGTTCACACCAGAGCAGATTATCGTGACGCAGATGCAAACTAATTATATGCTCTTTTCATTTTTCTGCATGTGCCGTCAAGCCCCGGTGTTCATAGCCCGAGACGCCGAAAACACAACAACGCAGATTCCAGTTAATTTAAATCCACTTTAATGACTTTAAATAACACAAACCGGCATATTTTCTTTTTTTAATTCTTATTTACACATTTGTTTAGGCTGAGGCAAATTTAGAAGTTAAATTTACAGGTTTCTTTAAGTCTTAAATTAAACCCGCCGCTGTACTCAGGGGGCAGTTAATTCACCGAGACGGGCCGAGGGGGAAAAACCCGATCAATAATATGTAAGAAAAAGAAAACGCTCCCCAAAGAAGCCTCGCTAAGCAAAGCAGAAGAACACATCAGCACGGTCTCTAACTCTTAACTGTGTGAGGATCCAAATGGGTAAAAGTGTCATCGTTTTTCAGGATTCCTTCCACTGCTGGAATCTGTGGAATGCAAACGAACGTTCTGAGCAGCGAATTCCAAACACAGTGAGAGACTCTCGACCTGAGAGAGTCTGACTTTTAGGAAAAATCTAAACATATGGACACACATGGCTTTTATTTTTTGACCTTTAACATGTTTACTTCTCATTATCTTAACTCCTTGACCACTCTCCATTGTCCATACAATACTGGCTAAGTTAGGGACCGTCCACAAGGAGGCGGCGTATCTGAAAAGGTATTTTTTTAAATGACATGACTGTATTATTATATCTATAAGGTGTAAAACGTCGTCTTCTTCTGTTTTTTTTTTTGGTGTAGCATGACAGCGCAAACTTGTCCTGTCCTACGGCAATGCAGAAGCAGCTTACGAGATGCATTCAATGAATCTCTAAAACTAAAAAAACTCCCACTCGCTGTTTTTTTCCCGTTTACGCTGATTGTTTACGTTTCACGCCGTTTATGTCTGGACGTGGCCTTAAATTTTACATCCACGTTACACTGTTTTTATATAAAAAAAAAAAATTCGGCTCCGGATAAGCCTGTCGTCCACATTGCGTTACTTAGCTTTTGTGTATTGGCTTTTTATCCACATGGAATTGCAATTAGATTAGGGAGCTTTAACCATTGTATTACCAGGATTTAGCACACTTACTTCTCGCCCCTCATGGGGAGGATGAAGCAGCAGAAGAAGATTGAATGGATTGATGTATTGATAGATACCAGAAAATTAGCGCTGTCAAACGTTAACGCACGACACGTGTCCATGACGACTGACCGGTAAAAGACGCACGTGACGTCATGTTTACGTGACTCCCGATTGTTCAAATGAGTCTCTAAAGTAGCGCTAAACTTTAAAAACAGAAGCACACATATGCACTGTAGGCGTGCTAACCGGGGCTAAAAGGAGCTAATGCAGCTAACGGAGCTTACTGGTAAACGGTGCCTGGACTGACTGTCTTTTTCCGGTCAGTCACCATGGAAACGTTTACGCGCGCTAACGGGCTAACCTTTTGCACAGCACTACAGAAAATAGAGACCTTGTCATTACGGTAGAACCTCGGGACTTCCCGCGCTACGACCGTCCAACGTCCAATCACAGACGAGATCCCTAAACGGTTGAGTAACTGCCAGATATTGAAAAAGCGTGAAAGTTATCTTGGAAAATTCGAAAGATTCAAAAGTATCTAAATAAATCCAGATTATTATCATGGTGGTTATAAGAGGGTTAATAGCAGTTCAGTTCCAGACTAATATTATAATAATACTAATATTACCGCGGAGAGACGTGTGTGTTTCTTTTTCCACTGTAATCTGGGTGTAGTCGGGATTTTGTCTCTCTGCGAACATTTGGGGGGAAAGTGGTGGAATTTGCATTATAAGGCCACAGCGGGATTTACTCACACATTAGTCGGGAAGCACCTGCGCGTTCTCTCTCTTACACACACATTCCTTTGCAGTGATTTGGCCTCTCTCTCTCTCTCTCCCTCTCTTATCTATCTGTTCTCTTTTTCCTCTTGTTCTAAAACAAGCAGAGTATTGTGTGTGTTCAGCAGAGCAGCTCGCCCTCAAAGCTCTCTCTCTCTCTCTGTGTGTGTGTGTGTGTGTGCGTGTGTGTGTGTGTTCCTGTCAGACCATGTTAATCCCCTCAGAGACCCGACTCGCCCGCTCTCTCGTTTGCCCCGCCCACTTTTCCCCTCCTCATCAGGCCGATTGGTCTCTCCCGCCTGTCAGTCGCTGCTCCTCAGACCAATCACTCGCGAGTAAACCACCCTCCGCTGCCGCCACCAGGTCAACCTCATGGGTTCAGACAGCAATCACCGTCAGCTCCCATGATGCTTTGCTGCAGATCAATGTCCAAGTCTTGGCCCACGAGGAGGAGGAGGTGGGGGGAGCACGTCTGGAGCGAGTCATGACGATGAAAAACCCTTTGTTTACCACAGGTTGGCGCTGTTCTGCGTGTACGTTAGAAAACAATTATGTCATAAAACTTAATTTTCTTTAACGACGGCATTAAAAACACAAAGAATAAAAACACATTTTCAAAGGTTTCTTCATATTAACAAATAAATCAATCAAGCTAAATAATTTTCTGTTTGTGGACGAAACGAGACGCTTGAGAACCTCATCGTTTCGAGGTTTGGTCGACATTTTCAGGCTTTTTTTTATGAACCAAACGAGCACTCGATGTACGGATTATTGGCTCTGAAAATATTCGTGAGTTACAGCCTTGTACGTCATCTCATGATCTAGCGCAGGGCGCGTTAACGGCGTCAACGTTAACGCATGACGCGTTTCCATGACGACTGACCGGAAAAAGACGCGGCTGACGTCATGTTTACGTGACTCCCGATTGTTTAAACGAGTCTCTAAAGTAATGCTAAACTTTAAAAACAGAGGCACACGTACGCAGTTTAGTTTGTTTGATAAACGGTTCCACTGTAGGCGTGCTAAAAGGAGCTAATGCAGCTAACAGAGCTAACTACAACTCCCTGCTGCCATATTTCTTGAAAATTAATGGCAGAAAATCTGTAATTTGATTCAAAAGCAGCTATAAATGACACATTTCTAAGCAATTGGAAGTAAACTCAGTCCGTAATGGAGGACACTAGCTAAATTGTCCTCCTGAGTGGACAATCGCGAAATATACGTGTCTAAAAAACAGTGTGGGACTCATTGAATGCATCTCGTAGGCAGTGCTCCTGCGTTGCTTCCACTAGCTCTCATGTCAGAAGAAAACTTTCCAGATCATAATACTGATTTAGTAAAGGAATGAACTGAAATCCAAATGTTCAGCTTCTCAAATGTGAACATATTCTGCCCTTTTTTGCTACTTTATGACACTAAACTGAACATTTTTGGTTTGGTTTAAGAAGACGCTGTTGTTTTTTGACGTTTAGGAAACACAGATCGACTTTAATCACTGTTTGTTAATCCAAACAATCCATCGACTAAACAACCTAGCATAGTAACGAATGATTAAAGATGACACTTAGCTGCTCAACTGACATTTTCAAGACGTAATCAAGCAGTAGTTCTCACAGTTTTAATGACATTTTTCACAGATGTTTGCAGCAGCTTTTAGATCGATCAAAAAAGGACAAAATAAATAGCATTCGGAGTTTAATGGCTTAAACAGTCGGGACACTGGAACGCTGCTGCTGTAGGGCGTGTTTTTTAAAAGGGGTGGATTACACACACACACACACACACACACATACATACACTGTGATAAACAGCACAATTCCCAAGTGACATTCTGTAGCTCATAAGTCGGGGACCACAAATGTGTTGGCGTGGAGAGTGTGTGTCGAAATGTTTGCTGGTTTGGTGTCGGTCTGTGAAAAAGTCACAGCGTTAACAAACATGTGGCTGCAGATGTGCTCATCTGGACTTCACTTGGTATGATTTCTCAGAAATAAGGGTGTGTGTGTGTGTGTGTGTGTGTGTGTGTGATAGAGGCTGGACCGGGTCCACCTGAGTCCAGCATGAGCGTTCGTACGGTCCAGGCGTGTTCAGTTAAAGGAGAGGCCACGGGGTTTTTAAATCCCATATGTGAGGTTGCTTTTTCAGTGCGTGTAATGTTTCTCAGACGGTTTCTCGGTTGCAGGGTGTGATCGTCGGTGAACGCGCGAGCGAGGCAAGAAATGCGCTGTTAACGCTGCGGTAATATAATGTGAAAGTGTGACGAACGTGCGTGTCATCACGGTCCAGCATTGTTCTGCTGTCACTTTATATCTGAAGCTTGTCGGGTAAAGTTGAAACCCAAAACCCTAACCCAGGTCAAAATATCCATATATAGCTACAATAAACATGATATTCCGTCTTTGATTGCGATTAAAAAGAGTATAACAATCACTTGATTATGTCTGATTGTATCCGTATACGTTTACTCCAGCTGGAAAAGTGTGGAAATTGACCTGGAAAGTGCTTGAATTGAACCACGGAGAAGGTGTATACTATAAACCTTGTAATACAGCCCAGAAGTGTGTCGGACCATCTGCAGTCATGGCTATGTGGTCCAATAGCAAAGTAAGACGGTGCTGTTTAGCTGTCACGTGCTAAATCGTCAAATTTGCGTAAAAAAAACCCCAGTGTTTTTTTGAGATTCATTAAATGCATCTTGTAAGCTGCTCCTGCATTGCTTTCACTAGCCCTCATGCGCTGGAGTTCAGAATATTGACATTATCGGACAAATAATATCATAATTTTTAGCTAGAAACGCACGTCTCGAACAGTGATTTCATATGACCTCGAAGGAACCTCACGATTCGATTACGTTTCAGCCGCGCGACGTTTAACCCGTTTATCGTTTAAGGCGTATTGTACGTGATGATGCTTGAGTTGGACGTCTGTTCTGCCAACGTTAAGCTTTACTTCATTTATTTTTCCCCCCGACGATAGCTGCCACGTCTACTCTGACACCCAATAAGACGAATCCTGCCATTGACCTGGTTGTACAAAAGTAAACTATTGAAACTCTCGGCAAGAGACGACCCTAAAAGGAGCAGCTTCTCCGCATCAGGACGTGATTATAGAGTCCACTCCTCTCATCTGCTGCTTGTTATCAGGCCCCCCAACAGTGCTGCACCCTGTTCTGTCCTCACCTCGCCCTGCTCAGCCCCACTCGACTAGTCGGGTCTGCAGGAGAATTAGAACGCTAAAGAAAAGAACAATGCAAGTGAAAGTGTGTGGGCGATCTCAGCGGTGCTGTGGGACTTCCCTACGCTCACTCGCCGCTCCACCCGCTTATATTTGTTGACGTTAGCCGTCCACGCCATTCCAACGAGATCCCACTTTTTCTACCTTTTCGTTTGAAGGTTGATTATTATTATTATCCACTTTGGACGATATCGCAATGTTGTTATTGTGCTGTGTAAATGTTTGTAGCAGGGAAAAGAGTCTTCTGTGTCAGGTCAGCCGTTTGTCTTAAAGAGACGGCGCTCGTCCGTCGGTGCCAGGGCTTTTGCCACATTACACTGTTGATACCAGGCTATTAAAGCAACCAGAGGAAAGTATTTGAAGCCGTTGCTGATGGGGCTACTGGAACGTCCTTAATCCTGCGTATATAGACCAGTGCTGCTGCTGCTGCTGCTGCTGCTGTTTTCTGGTGAAGGCGAGATGATGTCATGTGCTAATTTGGATTCCTGCGGCGTCAGTTGCATCAGTCTCAGGATATCTGCAAGTTTCATCAAGACATCCTCCGTTCCTCCCGTTTTTTTCGTGAGGCCTTGCGAGGGCTTCAAATTGATCAAACTCGGGCGAGCGAGCGGAATGTGATACGAAACACATTTCAAACCGAGTTTTTATAGCCGGCGTTGATCTGTTACAGGGCAGCAGCCGTTCATTCAGCCAAAAAAGACTAAACGTTGAGTTTTCCTTCAGCTCCAGACCAGATTAGTCGAGTGTCTGACTTTGATGAATCCGAAGCTTCTCATTAAGAAACGTCTGGTTCCTGCTGTCAGACATTAAAATTATCTTTATTTTCTCAGGTTTTTAGATACTTATGTACAAACACGCTCTTTAGACTCTTTTAATGACTACTTTTCAGCACTTATAGGATCCTAATTGTGTAGGATGAACTACAGATTGGCAGATTAATCAAGTGAGGCCTGTTCTGTGTCATCAAAGCCGTTTTTTAAAGTTGAATTATTGCATGAAAGTCATGTTTTCACGATTGTCATGTAAATCCCCAGTCTGTCAGGACGCCTGTGTGTCTCAACTGTGTCCACACATTCAGGAAATGTTTAAAACACATCGGGGAACTTGTGGTTTTGGGAGGAGGAGCTGGAATGATGATGATGAGGAGGAGGAGGAGGAGGAGGAGGAGGAGGAGGTCATCGTCTGCCAGGCGTTTTCTTCTGACCCTGAAATGTTTTCCAGTATTAACAATGACTCCCTGTCCACTGTGCTCTTGTTTTCATTTATAATAATAATAATAATACTTTTTTTTACTAAACAAAAAGAATCCAGACAAACATCATTTCTTCACTTTTTGCCACAGCAGCATATTTCCTCCTCCTCCTCCTCCTCCTCCTCCTCCTCTTTAAATTTTCTTCCTCATGTCAGTGCACCTGACACCTGAGACGCCAGGCTAGGCCCCGCCTACCGGCGCCATGGCAACCCGACACCCCAGCTGAAGTGGTTGCCATGGCAGCGAAGCGGCAGCTCATTGGTGTTGGGTAACACTGGCAGCAGCTACTATTTACAGGAGTGTCAGCTGTTTGTGTGCAGAGGCAGCGCTGGGTCGACGACGTGGCCCTGGCACAGTGTTTTCGTGTTGTGTTTTGGGCAGAAATTGGTTCAAGTTTGTGGCTAATATTTCAAATAAAGGCCCTTTTAAAACAAGTCTGGGCTCCACTGGGTGCAAATGTACCTTATTGTGTTGTCGTAGATGGAAGACGACAAATATTTCTTACCAAGATTCACAATTGAAGGACAAAAACCCTTGGACTAGTTTGTCGCGTATAAAAGGACGTCAAACTGAGCGCAGTAGAGCCCGAATAGTTCCAGAAATGTATAATTAGACGATTGTGTCCGACTTTAAGCAATCAATGACAAAAATGATGTGTTACATGACATGTTAAAGGGCTGTTTCACCCATTTTTTTCTCCACTTGGTCAATTGAAGGATAAACTTGTTCAAATTAGGTCATTTAAATAATTATATTATGTTTACTATTTATTTTAAGATCTTTTACTCATAACATTTTGCAGAATCTCGACAGTAAAAAGCAGTGCGGGGGCTTTTATTTTTTAATTTTTTTGAAGGAAGTGACTTTTTGTCAAATTTTATTTTTATTTTTATTCAATCCCAACATCCTCTATAATAATAATAATAATAATAATTCCAGAAATGTAGTCTACTATAAACAGTAACACTTTTTGAACTTCTCTATAACAGTAAATAACGTCACAGGCCGGATTAATATGGTTAGCCTGGTTGTCACAGAACCGCTAGCTTGCTTCCTGTCGTCCACTGAAGTAAAGTTTTTAAACGTCTGTCGATGAAGATGACGAGCTATGATTGACAGGTGCGTTAATCCGTGAGCCGACGCTGAGGTGAGATTGTTTTGTCAGCAGCAGGATCTGCTTTGCACTCACAAGCGCTGCAGAGTTGATTTGCGTTCGTTTCCTCTTTCCTCTCGGCGGCTCGATGAGTGACTCACCGCCGTGTGTCGTCAAAGCTCTCGTTACCAATTTCCTCTGCCGCTTTAATAACCCGCTGCTTTGTTGAATGGGAATTAATTAATTAAAAAAAGAAAAATAATAATAACACATGACCCATTTTTCAGAGCTGCACACTCGCGGGACGAGCGCTATCCCGAGTTTAAGCTAATTTTGGCGGGAGATTTACTGCTTTTGCAGATTAGCGTCCGTGCGGCAGATTCACACAGGATTAAGCGCACGGACGACCTCTGTTGGTTATTAAAATCTTAAACGGGACCCCAGACAATAGTGCTCCCGTGTGAGCGAGGCTTTAAAGGCTACGTTACACAGCAGCTAATTACTGTCGAGGCGTCGGGGTTTTGCAGGAGGTAATCAAACGTGGGACTTATTAAGAGGACTTCCTGTGGACCTGCTGACGTTCTGAAGATTCTGTCTTTATCCTCATCTGACATTTGAATTTCAACCAGTTTGAGATGAAAATGTACAGCCTAGATGAGCAACAGAGTGTCGCAGGTATCCCCACAGTGTCCAGTAGAGAGCACTGTGAGCAAAGTTTGGTCTTAAGGCGACGATATTGTGTTGTTTTGCTGCGGAAAACGGAGGACACCAACATATCACGATACCAAAAAATCTTGAGTAACCGGTTAGCTTAGCTGTTAGCTTGACTGAGTGAAGTGGGCGGAGGTGGCAACCTCACTAATAGTGATATAAATCATGGATTATGTTGTGCTAGCGGGGGAATATTTAAATATCTTCAATGGAACAGTGATTTCAAATGATGTTTGTTGTGTTTTTGTACGACTTACTTACTTGGTTGTTCTTGTAGGAAATATCCACACAATAAACAACGTATCTGCGTCAAATCCACATAGAAATTGTGTTGCGGGAGAACTGGGACTCTTTCTCAAAAATGGCAACCTTGAATTTTTGTGTCCACACCCAAAACACAACATTGTGATAACAATGACGTTCACAATCCCACCTCTTTCTTATGCCCGATTCACGCGATCTTCTGCGATAGACGCTAAAAGATGCCTTGCTGTAAATACCGCAGATGCAGCCTCAATATATCGGACTAAAGGAGCTGCGATAACGGTTTAAAATTACGTCATAAATGTGCGTGAACCACGAGAGGAAGAAGCGTCGACTTGTGCTCCATTTACTGAGATTTTCATTGTCATTCCGACAAACTATACAGGAGGAGAGAGTGCAGGGGGAAAATGGAGTCTTCAGCAACGCCACAAAGGTCACGCATGCTTCTGGGTGTGTCTTTGTGTGTGTGTGTGTGTGTGTGTGTGTATGTGTGTGTCTGTGTATGTGTGTGTACTGTACCAGATCAATAAAAAGCCTGCGGTGGTTTACAAAGCGGGGGGGGGGGGGGTCTGGTTAAACACGACACCTTGTGATCACACACAGCTATGCAGCCACACACACACACACATGAACGAGAGAGCATGTGTGTGTGTGTGTGTGTGTGTGTGTGACCTTACGGGGCGTTTTCGAAGGTCCTGACGTGCAGGGAATAGCGAAGCGCTGGGAAGAATGCAAGTGTACACACACACACACACACACACAAGAGATGAGGCGTTGAGTTATGCAGGCCCCGCCCACATCGCTGTCTCTCAGTCCTGGGAGTGACTTTCCCTCAGAACAGAGGAGTCATGTGACAAACCACATGGAAACACAACCAAGCGTTTTTTGCTGCTGCTGCTGTTGTTGTTGTTGTTGTTTGGAAAAAAGAAGTAGCACACGTTAAAAAACCACAATATCGTTTTCAGGAAATGTCTCCGTCCGCACAAACCCGACTTCACATTTGTACTTTAATTGCACAGAGAAAGCGCTGATCTGTACTCGCTAATTCGGTCCATTCGGCACATTTTTGAACGGACTGCGTTGCAGAAAGACTGGAAACTAACGGAGTTCATTTCATTGAGCGCTTTCAAATCCAAACTGAGAGTCTGTGTGAGGCCGACTCCACAACACACACTTGTTTCTTGTGTATTCTGCTTGGTTTAAAGTGTGTTTTAAGTGTGTAAATTCATAACTGTGTTGTGTTTTTCACATTTGTTGAAAGTCACCTTGGACAGCACCTCGGCACTTTTGGTCCTAAAGGTTATTACAAGCGTATTTTCAGACAAACATGACGTGTTTTGGAGATTTTAGGCTCTTAGAATGGTCAGAAAGGCAGGCGTTGAGTATCCAGGAATCCTGTGTGTGTGTTCTTGTACTTGTGGCATACTGAGGACCAGTGAGGGGTTTTTAACCAACAGAGTGAGGTCATTTTTACAAAGTGAGGACATTTTGGCCCGATCCTCACTTTGTTTTCATTGAAATCACTTCCTGAGATTGTAAACATGCTGTACTTTTAACAGAGGTCCTCAATTTGGTACAAAAACCCGTTTTCCAGCCCTGGTGGATTCACACCCTTTTTGCTCTGGGGCTCCACCTGCAGACATTTTATGGTACTGCATCCAGTAGTTCTTTATAGATGTCATTCATGAAGTAGATATTTGTAATTATGTTGATTTAGAAAGTGGAAATGCTGGTCCTCAGTATGCAGCAAGTACAAGAATGTGTGTGTGTGTGTTTGTGTGTGTACATGCTTTGCCATGTGAAGCGATGCAGTTCATCTCGTGGACGGCCGTGTCAGCGATACATCATGTCATGAACTCGCCCTCTGGGATTTACTGTGTGTGTCTGAACCAATCAATGAGAGCACGAGACAGGACACACACACACACACTCATCAGCTCTTAAAAGACCTTGTGGTGGCAGTTAACACACACACACACACATAGTGTTTTCCCTATGTTATCTTCCAGCCTTGAACCCTGCGTGAGGTTCAGCGAGACATCGGAGCGGAGTTCACGTCTGATTTGTGGCCACGAGTCAACGCTGTTGTCCACATGCAATTATGGGTTCGTTCCAGTTGTACTGGGAAGTCGGAATATCTGAGTTTGAAGTCGGAAGGAAATTTCAACTTTGACCTTAAAACCCCCGGAGATAGGATTCCAAAATACTAGAGTTGGACGATATTATCGGCAGGATATCAGCGGTATCAGCCGAAATTGGCTATTAGCTAACGTGCTAACAGTGACGGAGGAAACCAAATGTCCCCCTGCTGTTGGACACAGGGAAATGAACATCGACAAAAAGTCCAACGGCGTGCACTCCTACAGAGGCTCGGCAAGCCTGAGATACGATTGCGTCCATGTTCGTCCTCGACGTGACGTCACCACCGCAGTCTTGATTTCTACCAATAATAGCATCTTTTCCCACAATGCCACACTGTGTCACGGCGATGGGGCGCTCTGGACGGACACGGACACGGGCGGCGGACGCACGGCTCGATACCGAAGGCAGAAACTCACCTGGAAACAAAGAGGCTTTTCTTTGCAGTCACAGAGGGAATGAGTCTGTGTGTGTGTGTGTGTGTGTGTGTGTCTTTGTTTCTCCTGGTAGATCAGGTTGTTTGCACAAAACAATATTCATTCCACATTGGTGTTGTCACCAAACAGGATTTGATTCACTAATAATTTAAAGGTTTAATTACAGCACAGAGCTCGGCGTTATTGTTCAAAAATATTTGTTTATTTTTTAAATATTGACACCTGAGTTTTCTAAGAAGATTCCGCACCAGTTATCGCTCACTCGATTTTCTGGATCGTTTCGTTTTATTAAATTGTTCCATTTTATCAGGCGGAAGAGAAGAATTTGGCCAAACGTAATTTGTAAACATTAGTGCTGTCAAACGTTGACGCGTTTCCATGACGACTTAGCGGAAAAAGACGCACGTGAAATCATGTTTATGCGACTCCCGATTGTTAAAATGAGGCACACATACGCAGTTCACGGGTACGCTGGTTATTTGTTAGCGCTGCTCTTTTCGTCTAATAAACAGACCACTCCAGTTCCACTGTAGGCTCATGCTAACGGCGCTAAAAGGAGCTAATGCAGCTAACGGAGCTAACTGGTAAACGATGCCTGGACTCCGGTGTCGGAGTGTAAAGATAGTTGTTTTTCATGGAAAAATCTATTCGATTCAACCTTTTTCATCGTGCCTCATCATCTTATAATTGTCTTCCAGTATATTGATTATCACAGAAATGCGTGGACCATGTATCGCTGATCGTTCAGCTAACGGCTAGCTAGCAACGGCTAACGTGTTCTCCTGCTCGTTTGTCCACTTCAGTCATGTTTGGTTGATTAAACATCTGCACCAAATTTCCAATAATCTTTAAGTTAAGTGTTTAATTTGGCCGAGTTTTCACTTATCAAATGTACAATTTTAACGCCCCATTTTTTCCCCCCAATGCCTCTAAAAAGGTGAGGATTGTGCACATTTTTCTCCAGCCTTCTTTTCTTTTCTTTTCTTGAGCTGCCGACTGAAAGGAAACACGAGCGTTGTCGTTTGAGCGAACCGTAAAAACGTCCAGCGAGCAGGTTTTACATTTCTGATGACGAGCAGCAGGATATTTGAAGTCGGGGGGGGGGGTGGATAACGCGCGGTAATCCTCGCATACTTTGGGTCTGTTTTAAAAGCAGGAGGGGAAGTCGTTCTTCGCCCTCCTCCATCATTCCTTCTCTCAGTCTGTCGGTGTCTCTGATGTCTTTGAACTCTTATGAGGCTTCTTTTTTCTCTCTCCGAGTTAAAACTTGTGTCCATGTGACCTTAGACGGGGGCTTAGGCAGGAATCCCCCCATGTTTCTGCAGGTGGGGCTGCAAAAATATTGACTCAGGAACTGGGTTCATTTTATTAGTCTCATGTTCGTGTGTGTGTGTGTGTGTGTGTGTGTGTGTGGATGACGCACAGCAGCTGGAATCTATTCTCATTCTCAACTAGCCATCATCCAGAAAGCTCCTCTCCTCCCTTCTCTTAAAATTCATCTGCTGAAGCTAAATTAAAAAAAAAAAAATAAAAAATCAGGTAGTCCGTGTCTCCTTGGAAACAAGGTTTTAACCCTTTTTTTTTTTTAAAGTTTGACAGAACTCGGCGTTAATTAAACACTTCAGGGCTACAGTGTCCGTGGAAGTCGTCTTTGTTTAACATGAAAAGTAGAAAAAACAGAAACGTTTTTTCCCCGACTTTGTGTAACAGGAAATCTATTGTCTTTGTTTACATTTTAATCACGTCCTCAGAAAACAGTATCCCACAGACATCCTGAAACCTGTATTCTCTTAAATGACCATTAGGCGGCGACTGTACTAAAAAAATGTTTTTTTCCTCATTTATAACATTTATATAAACATTTAAAGTTAAACTCATCCAGAGTTGTTAATGTTGTTAATAAAAACATTTTAAGAATCCTTTAGGGGGCGTGGCCATGGTGTGATTGACAGCAGGCATTTTAATCTTAAAAAGATCAAGACGATGTAATATTGCGATATTTTGTGTGGCGATATTATATCGTCTCAGAGACATCAGGTATCGAGTTTTGACATTTCAGTCCACTAGATGGTGCCAGGTGCTCACTCTCAGCAGAAACGGTTGTGTGATTATGTCGCAATATATGACTTTACAAATAACCTGTATTTTTGCAATATCGCGATAATCTCGTATCGTATCATGACTTAAATGTTGTGATAATATCGTATTGTGACTTAAATATCGTGATAATATCGTAATGTCACTTAAATATCGCGATGATACCGTATCATGACTTAAATATCGCGATATCGTATCATTACTTGAATTTCACGATATCGTATCATGACTTAATATCACTGTGATACCATATCATGACTTAAATATCGCAATGATATCGTATCATGACTTAAATATCGTGACAATATCGTATCATGACTTGAATATTGCAATATTGTATCATGACTTGATATCGTATCATGGCTTAATATCATGATATCGTATCACGACATAATATCACGATATCGTATCATGACTTAATACCACGATGATATCGTATCATGACTTGAATATCGCGATATCGTATCATGACTTAATACCACGATGATATCGTATCATGACTTGAATATCGCGATATCGTATCATGACTTAAATATCCATCGTTTAACGCATCGTCACAGTCCTAATAAAAAGACAGTAAATTCATTTAAAATGTTAAATACTACAACAATGGAATGCAGTCCTTACTGACACACACACACACACACTAGTCGACAGCTCATCCATACAATGACAGCGAACAGCACAGGAGATAAACCCCGACTTCTAAATCTACCCATCATGCTCTCTGGCTAACGCCTCGGGGTCAAAGGCCATGCAGAGAGCGGGTCAAAGGTCACATCTGTGAGAGAGAGTAAACTTAACTCACTGATTGTAAAACATAAACACTTCCCTCCTGGTTCTCATCTCTCTTTTACATGTTTAGAAAAACACGTAAAACTTTAGTTTTGTGGCTTGTAAACGTTAAAAAAATAATAATTTTAAATAAAAAAGTAACTTCACACCTTCATACACGTACGTACGTAAAACAGACACCGACAGGAAGACGTGGCTTTGTCACGAAATCTCCAGAACAACCTAGAAACCGTCAAACACGTCCTGTATCACTGCACTGATGGAATTACAGTATTAGTGTCCGTGTCATTGTGTCTTCGGAGAGCAGACAATGACACGACGTCTCCATAAAAACCTCCACGAACGCGATAAAGCTTGAGTTTCATTGCGATAGTTCGTCTTTTAAATAAAACAAACAATAACGGTAAATTAAATAGCAGTATAATGGCGCTTCTCCACGACACAGTTCCACCACGACTTGACGCGACTCTAGCTTTAGCTCTGCTTTTCCACCACTGATTGACCTGGCACTTTTTTAGTACCTGCTCTGACGAATCAAAGTGAACAATGTCAACGTTAACGTACGACACGCTTCTATGACGACTGACCGGAAAAAGACGCACGTGGCGTCATGTTTACGTGACCCCCGATTGTTAAAATGAGTCTCTAAAGTAACGCTAACCTTTAAAAACAGAGGCTCACATGCGCAGTACACAGGTACGCTGGTTATTTGTTAGCGCTGCTCTCTTCGTTTAATAAACAGACCACTCCAGTTCGACTGTGGGCGCGCTAACGGCGCTAAAAGGAGCTAATGCAGCTAACGGAGCTAACTGGTAAACGGTGCCTGGACTGCGGCGTCGCGGCACGTTAACATGACGTCATTGGCGTCTTTGTCTGGTCAGTCGTCATGGAAACGTGTCCTGCGTTAACCTTTTGCACAGCGCTACTAAAATCGCAATATTCAACAGCAGAGTGACGGCACTGTTGAAAGCTGGACGATCGTGAGCCGAATCACGGCCCGTTGCTCCGGTCATGCAGGAAGTACTGAACTGATCCTGTGAGCAAATGATTCTAATGTTTGATTCATACCCAAAAACAACTGCTCTCGTTGTCACGGCAGTTTCACGCAGCCGTGCTATGAGTGCTATCGTGCTATAGAGGCGAATCGTGCTGGAACTGTATGGTGGAAAAGCGCCATAACATAAATGTAACACCCGTTGCTCTTAAAACGCTCGACTTCACAGCGCCACCACCACTTCTTCTTCTTCTTCATCTACTTCACAGGTATCTGGTCGACCATCTGCACTCCCTGCACGCTCCGTCGTGTCTCGCTCACTCTGTTATCGCTCACCCACATCTGCTTAAAAGCGAAAAGCAGCGAGACGTTCACGGCCATTTTTCACACTGATCCCACAGCGTTCTCTCCGTGTGTGTGTGTGTGTGTGTGTGTGTGTGAAGGGTGTGTTATCAGGTGTTAAGGAAACTAACCAGAGCTCCATTTCCAAGCCATTAAACCACTCCGGGCCTCTGCTGTGCTGCATGAGTGTGTGAGGAGCCCACACTATATTTAGAATTAAATGTATAAGAAGTGTTATGAAAGATGCTACACGACAATTCAGTATATTCACTGCATTTAAACAGCGTGTAAATTCAATCAATAAATAAAATATTTGGTAGATGGTTGTCGTCTCAAAAGTGACATAATTTAGCAATCAAAAAGATTGCGATTTTTCACTTTTTACTCCTAAAAAATACATTGTTAATCCATTAAATGTGAACATTTTATCCCTGAAAACTAAATTGCTCTGCCCTTTCTTGTGACTAATCTATAGACATAGGCCCTGTCCCAATACCTCCCCCAACCCTACATTTTTGAGCTTACCCTAAATTTTGCGACCTAAAAGTGATTAAAAACGAAGCGAAAGATGAAATTACCCATGATGCTTTGCAAATTCAGCGAGCCGGCTGATATTTTTCAACAAAGGTGGCGGCCACTTCTGCCGAGGAACTATTTCGTTGTCATATATTTTCGCAAATAAAGCACGTGACATAGTCGAAATGTGTTGGAATATGTTAGTTTGATATACATCCAAAGGACCGTTGAGCTTTGAACACCAATGTCGCCAAATAACTGATGATTTATGGAAGCAGCTAGCGAACTAGCTAGCTAGCAGCTGCTTTGTAGCTCTACATGACGTTAAATAGCCACTAGCTAGCTCTGCTACATCTGGGTAGTTTTGGATGTGTGTACCGGCGTTCACTTGAACACAAATACCCTGGACTTGTCAGATTTCAATCGAATTGTCAACACGTGGCGTAGGTTAGCACGTTCGTTACGTTCACTACGCTAATTTGCATGTAGTGGCGTCCCAACACCACTACCCTCAACGAGGGGAATTTACGGTTGAGGGCACTCAAAACCAAGTGTAAACCAAGTGTGTATTAAGGTGGAGGTATTGGGACGGAGCCATAGAATATAATATTTGTACAGTTGATAAAAAGTCGTACCAGAACGTTCTATAGCCAGACTGGATCTTATCACAGGCGAAACAATCACACATTTTCTTTTATTTTCTTTTATTTTATGTTAGTTGTTGACAGTTGTGGGAAATGTCGGGTAATGAGCATTAGTAGATACTGTAGTTTTTCTGCTGGTGTCTGCAGTGCATCAGTCACCACCAGCTACACACACACACACACACACTCGCACTCTTTTTTTTCCCAGCAGGAATTTATCTGACAGATAAACCTTATCTGTGCTCGCTGTGTTGGCCTACTTTGTGTTTTTGTGTGTGTCTCTGTGTGTGTGTTTGTGTTCCGGTCTGACTTGTGTGGGACAGATTTGTTGACAAAAGTCCAGTTAATTGGGGCTGATTTGTCCACTTTGGGGACAACAGCTTTGACCTTATTTGGGCGGCGGAGGAAGTGGTCGACGTTGGGGTTTGATTCAGGTTTGGCTGATGATTTTGGACGACCTCCGTATCTGTGTCTGTGGAGACGCAGCAGTGTTGGTACAAACTGTCTCATTACAGCCGCTGGTACATTATCAGTACTGTACTTTATTGTACTGTAAGAAGTAGTTCTTTTTTATCTACTCCTGTGTTTAACTGCAAATTCCCACCGGTCAAAAAAACCTGTTTAACCTTCTTATGACCATCATAATGTTTAAGCCGCCCTGGATTTAATTTGATTTTATGGCTGTAGAATTGTCAAATATAACTTTCACTTTCCATATCTGGCAAAAGGCAAAAACTCTGCCTCGTCCTTGTGGATCGACCGTTTTAGCAGACACATGCCGCATCCGGATTTCAGCTAGCGCGACGGCAGAGACAGCGAGTGGAACAGTCCGTAAAAGGCAGAAAATTTCCAAAGTGTGTGACTGTTTCACGCTTCAACAAGACGCCAACATGGTGCAGTGTAACCACTGTAAGCCGATAGCATCCAGTTGCTAATGCTAACGTAAACGTTGATGTTAGCTGATTTAATGTAGCTATCTAATGTTTTTGTAATGGCGTATTCTACAGATTATTCCTAGTAAGTAATCAGATTTTAAAGAAAAATGAAGAATAATAATAATTTTGCGTCCTCGATAAATCGAAAAATTATTTATCGAATACTAAAAATAGGAATTCTGATTTTCACCAGTGGGAATGTGATTAATCTGAGGTTTTTATTGGTTTCTGCTTTGATTATTAATCGGTTTAAGGTTTTTTCCCCTATAATTAAAACAAATTCTCTGCTTTTTTGCTCCATTTGACAAAGGAATCTTTGTAGACATTTGAGAACATCATTATTTTATACTACATTTGACTGTAGTTTATTCTGTGAATTAGCCTCAGACTGTGGAGGGAAACTGACAGAAAGAGTCCAGCCGTCAAACAGCTGAGACTCTGCAGCATCAGCTTCACTGTGTGTGTGTGTGTGTGTGTTACAGGCTGTTGTGTCGGTGACATAAACGCTGCATTAGCATTCCCTGTCCGACCGTGTGCCGTTTTCTAAATAATCAAAGCTGTCGGGGATTATTATTATTATTATGAGAGTGAAAGCTGCTGAAGGGATCAGGTCGACAACAGTGTGCTCTTGTTTTGCCCACGTGTTTCACAGTTTGCACACATTTGAACGCTGGATTTAAAACAAAAAATGAGTCCTAATAATTCTCCTTTGTCTCCTTTCTTTAGTCCAGTTACTTTTGATTAAAAACGAGCTCTGTAATTTGTGATTTTAGCTTCTTAAATTAGTCATTTATTCACAGTAAAACATGAACTTTATATAAAACATTGCGGCCGAAAATGTGAATATTTTCTGGTTTCTTTTCCTCCTAAAGTCACTCAGAGCTGTAAATAATTATCCTTTCCATCATTGTTTACGGCCCTGTCATACAGAGATTCACATTTGTGACGATATTGCACTTAATTATAAAAAAACAAAACAATGGAATGATGCATACATCACTATATCCAGTGAATATTAAGAGCTGAAAGGAGCTGTGTTTGAGTCGTGTGCACTTGTGACGATCAGGTTCACGGTGATTTAATTTGTTTACGTTTGTTTGTGTGGTTTTTATAACGAGGAAATGCCGCGTCGCTGGTAATAAAGCGTCTCCGCCGCTAGTACCACAACAAGACGTTATTATGACAAGATGAAACTGAAACTCAAACAGTCATTAACATGATTCACCGTTACATCACTGTGTCATGACGCAATGTAGTTCAGAGGCAAAGTCGTGGCGGACTTTTGCCAATATCTGATTATATATATCTGTTATATCGGGAGTTTTTGGGCTGATAAACGATACATATGTTTTATATATATGTTTTACCCTGTGTCCAACTGCACCTAATTTCACAGGAAATGTCGATAAAATAAGTAAAAATGTTAACTGTAGAGGGCGCTAACATGGTAGAAAATGAGCTAGCAAGTCATTAGTTATTAGTGCTGGTGTCCGATAATGCATTTCAAAGTCGATATCGGCCAATACCCATATTGTGCTTCCCTGAAGTCAACAAATATGGGTTTTTCTATAGCTTATGTTGATCTTTTGTTGAATAAATGTTGATATTTCCCTCCTTTTATCTGATCAGATAAAACAGTTTAGTGATGATGATCATTATTTGCACTTTTTGACAAAAATAAACATCTATAAAATATTAAAAACATGAAATAAAACATCAAAATAACTAAAAATATGCAGGTTTTTGGATGAAAAATGGTGACTAATTAGGTTTTTGAGAACAAAAATGTCTAATTTGTAATAACTGGGTGCTTAATAACTAATAATTGGTGAATGTCAATTGTAAATATGAAAAAGAGAAGAGAAGTCGACCGATATGGGTTTTTGTATCACTAACTAAAATATTAAATACATGAATTAGGTTTTTGAGAACAAAAATGTGTAATTTGTAATAATATTCTTGAATAATTGAGTGAATGTGTGCGTGTGTGTGTGTGTGTGTAAGACTGGTCCGTTTGTGTCAACATGTGGGTGTGGGAATGACTGATAACATGGGAAGACGCCAGTCAGTCGGACTGTACCATGTGGTGCAGGTGAACGGGGGTTGGTGGGCGGGGTTTGGTGTCGTTGTTGCTGGACTTGAACTTTAATCCGTTTGCACTCGTCCGTGACTGCGCTCGCACACCGGCGTTAATTATCCACCGTCCTGGCTCCGGAGTGAGTGAGGGAGTGAGTGAAGTGGACCTGGAGTCTCCACGGCAACAGTTACCAACGGTTACACAAGCCTGACAGCGCCGATGACCCACATTCCAGCCCCGTAAATCACAACACACACACACACACACACACACACACAGAGACATTCCCGGCTCCACCCTCTTCTATCGAAACTATGCTCAGCGTTTCCACTTTGCCTGGAACAGTCTGTCAAACATGGGACGAGGTACGAGAGGAAGGGGGGGGGGAGTTCCTGCCTCACACCTTTTTCTTTTGTTAACGGCTGTTTCTGTTTACACGTGTGATTCAGTCTTTTCACCGTGTTCTACTCTGGTATCACACTGTAATCATTTTTATGTTTCGTGTGTTCAGTTGTTCCTTTAACCCTTTAATCAATATGCAAGAATGTAAGGGCCACATGTAAACAAAATAAGTGTTTTGGAGGAAAGGGAAATGAATACAATGGCATGAATTCTGAGGTTAAAGTCAGAATTCTAAGGAGAAATTCTGAGATTAAGGTGAATTCTGAAATGAAAGTGAATTCTGAAGAAAAAAAAGTTCTGCGTTCTGAGAAGTTGCTATTCTAAGGGGAAAAAGTCAGAATTCTCAGATTGAAGTCAGAATTCAAGATTTAAGCCAGACTTCAGAGGAAAAAAGTCAGAGTTCTGAGGTTAAAATCAGAATTCAAGATTAAAATAATCAGCGTTCCGAGGAAAGAATATCAGTGTTCTTGAGGTTAAAGTTTGAATTCTGGGAGGAAAAAAGTCAGAATTCAAGATTTAAGCCAGACTTCAGAAGAAAAAAGTCAGAGTTCTGGGATTAAAATCAGAATTCAAGATTAAAATCAGAATTCAAGATTAAAATCAGAGTTCTGAGGAAAGAAAGTCAGTGTTCTTGAGATTAAAGTTTGAATTCTGGGAGGAAAAAAGTCGGAATTCTGAGATTAAAGTCAGAATTCAAGATTAGAGTCAGTTCTAAGGAAAGAAAGTTAGAGTTCTGAGATTAGAGTTGGAATTCTTGGAGATTAAAAGTCAGAATTCTGAGATTAAAGTCAGAATTCAAGATTAGAGTCAGTTCTAAGGAAAGAAAGTCAGAGTTCTGAGATTAGAGTTGGAATTCTGGGAGTTTAAAAATCAAAATTCTGAGATTAAAGTCAGAAAAAATTTAAAAAAAAGGAAAAATTACTGTTTTTTTTATATGTGGTAGCAATTATCTTCCGTAAATCAGCAACTGATTTGATAATTTTTATATTTTTTAGTTTAAAAACAAACAAAGGTTCTGTGGTGTGAGTATTTTCAGTTCCCTCACCTCCTCTCGTCACTTATGACCTCATTCAATGAGTTTATTCACCATTGATTGATCTGTCAGGTGTTTTTTGGATTAATCCTTGAGTTGTTTGCTTCCAAACCTTTCAAATATTTGATCCAAACCTAATAATAATGACAATACAGTCAAATGTTTTGTCCCAGAGCCAAATGTGATTGACTTCACTTCACTATTCTTTATAGTTTTATGAGATAAATTGTTCCCCATGTGATATTTTCTGTAAAGGAGAAGTTTATTGTGAAAAGACCTCGACTGTGTGTTGACAGAAAAAAACAATGGAGCAAATGGAGAACAAAGTAGTTTTGTCCAAGGCTAATTAACGTTATTGATCTGTGTGTTTGGGTTTAGCTCTAAGTGTCGGTTTGACGTTTGTCCACAATATAGTTGGTTGATTAATGCGCTTATCGGTTAATAATCGACGTTATGGCTGCAGCTGGACGTGTGTGTGTGACACAGAGGCCGTCGGAGGACGTTCTGAGTGTAGGAATAATCGAGTTAAGTCCGGTTTAAACCTTGGACTCGGGTCACCTCGCTCTGAGCCGGTCAGCCTCGGCTGTAGGTCGCACACGCTCGATCGATCCGTCACTTTTACGACGCGTCTGCGCTCCTTTAATGCCGCCAAGGTCGCTGTGAAATCTAAAGTTCAATATGTCATAATATGACAGTGCGGGTTTTTCCCGCCTTTGATTGTCTGTAAACGTTATGTTTTATGACTGGTTTTTTTTATGATTCAATGTGCTCTTCGGGCTGTGAAAGCCGCAGACGTTGTGTGTTCATGTTGAATAAGGCGATCCTGTTCTACTGCAAACTCCACGGGGAGTGAAATGTCAGCTGCACATTTATACTGTACATACAGCGGCCTCTCACTTGTGTGTGTGTGTGTAATGTGAGGTAAACTTGAGGTAAAAACTCTCAAACACGTGCTAAGGCTTTTCTTAATGAGTTAGTCGGTGGAAAGATGACGTGTCATTTTGGTTCTAATTAGAGGGGAAAATAAGAATTTCCAACCCGAACAGAAGCTGCATTTAAACCCGAGTAAATCTAAGCAATTAACTTAGTGTTTACCAGATTAACTCTGTAAACTACACAAATTACAGATGCTATAATGCTTTCCATTTGTAGTCCCCGAACTCAGAAACTCGGAGCATCCTCGCCTATCCAACTTCTGTAGTATTTATTACACGTCGTACACTAAATGACGTGTTGCTACGTTGTTTGGGAAAAATACCACGTTTCCGATTCCGATTTCTCAACTAAAACGCGTTAACCCAGTTGTCACGGGACGTCCACCTCCGATGTTTTCTGCTTTTTTTTTAAAGCTTCTTTAATGTGAATATTTCCTTGTTTCTTTGCTCGATATGAGAAAGAAATCATTAAAACTGAATCATTCCGGTTTGTGGGCGAAAACAAGACATTTGAGAACATTATTTATCAACGTCTTTTGACATTTTATGGACAAAACGTAAAAAAGTGGGCAGAGTGGGGAGCAGTGCAGGGGGGCGTGGCCTGGTAGTGAAATCCGACACCTACTTGTAGCTTATGTGCGAGTTTCCCGACAATCTTTTTTTTGCCGTTTTCCATTATTCCGATAAATAAGAAGTGCTGAAAAAGTTAATCCATGAATCGGTTATTAATCGACAAATCGTACTTCTTAACTTTTAAGCGCAGACGATGTGTTGCTACGTTGTTTGTTAGCGCAAAATACCACGTTACCTTTGTATCCATGGTTATCCCCCGATTTCTCAACTAAAACGCGTAAACTCGGTTGTCACGGGACGTCCACTTACGACTTCCACAGTAGAACTGCGGTGATTATTCCATAATTAATCAACTATTTAAATGGTCGTTTAATTGGTTTGAGTGTTTTCTTTTAAATAACGTTTTCTGCCTTTTTTTTTTTTTAGCTTCTTTAATGAGAATATTTCCTGGTTTCGTCGCACGGTATAAGAAAGAAATCATTAAAACTGAATAATTCTGGTTTGTGGACAAAAACAAGAACATTATTTATCACTGTCTTCTGACATTTTACGGACAAAACAAGCGGGGAGAGTGGGGAGCAGTGCAGGGGCGTGGCCTGGTAGTGAAATCGGACACCTACTCATAGCTTATGTGTGAGGTTTTCGAAGATTCAAGCAATGGATGCACAATATTGGACTTTTTTGCCGTTTTCCATTACGCCGATAAATCGGGAGTGCTTTTCCAATTCTTATTTCCAGATTTGACAAACGCCGATCAACGTTTTTTAACGTTTTCTGACATTTTATGGACCAAACAATTAATCGAGAAAGTAATCGGCAGATTCATCGATTACAAAAATAATCGTTAGTTGCAGCTGTGAAGATTTGCACCTGGATCGGTAAAGAACATGAACTAAATACACACATATATATATATATATACACAGGTTGACACCTGAATAAAAGTTTAGTTACACCTTGAGAACAGTGTAAGTGAAGCTGCAGCGTCCAGACGTGGTTGTGTGTAGGTTGACAGTGGAGGTCGGTGAATGACGACACCACCTTTCGTTTTCCCGTCATGTCGGCTCGACCTGCTGTTGCTCGCCACTTCCTGGCTCTGAGCCAGCGGTGATTCTGTTGTCCTGTGACGGTCAAAGCTGCGGGAACTCGACTGTACGATTCATGTCCGCTGCACATTTACTCATTGTTTTTTCCTTCTCCAGGACTTGGAGTTCCACGGCGTGATGAGGTTCTACTTCCAGGACCGCGTCGCCGGCAACTTTGCCACCAAGTGCATCCGAGTGTCCAGCACGGCGACGACACAGGACGTCATCGAGACGCTAGCGGAGAAGTTCAGGCCCGACATGAGGATGCTCTCCTCGCCCAAATACTCCCTGTACGAAGTTCACGTCAGTGGCGGTGAGTTCCTCCGCAGTTCCTCGGATTAATCTCGGGATAATAATAATAATAATAATAATAAGACTTTGACATTTGTGTTTGTGTGTTTGTGTGTTAGAAGAGCGTCAGCTGGACCTGGACGAGAAGCCTCTGGTCGTTCAGCTCAACTGGAACAAGGACGACAGAGAAGGACGCTTCGTACTCAAGAACGAGAACGACATCCTGGTTAGCAAGGTTAGCCGCTCTGCCCGGTTAGCGGCGTTTAACTTGAGTCTCCAGACGCACCCCCGTTCACCGCTCTCTCTCTCTTTCTCCCAGAAGAGCCAGAGTAACGGACCCGAGAAGGAGGGCGTGATCCAGAACTTCAAGAGGACGCTGTCCAAGAAGGAGAAGAAGAAGGAGAAGAAGAGGGAGAAGGAGTTTGCGCGGATCCCCGACGGAGACGAGCAGACGCTCAGCCGAGAGGACGGGTAACTCACACACTCACACACACACTCGCACACACTCACACACAGTTATCAATCTCTCTCGGTCCTTGGAGACGTCTTACGCCAAGAAAAGCACAGACGTCTCCAGAAGAGGAAGGAGTAGTGATTTAAACTTTGACCTTCCTCTTCCTCCATCTGTCCTCTCTCTCTCTCTCTCTCTCCTCGCTCATTCATCTCACTCATTTTTTATTATTCCTCCTCCAGGGAGAACAGCCGTCTGGCAGCGGAGGTCTACAAGGACATGCCGGAGACCAGCTTCACCAGGACCATCTCCAACCCAGAGGTGGTGATGAAGAGGCGGCGTCAGCAGAAGCTGGAGAAACGCATGCAGGAGTTCATGAGCAGCGACGGGAGGCCCGACTCAGGTCATTTTACCAACTCTTTACTGTCCGAGCTAACGCTGACGCCGTTAACCGCCGTTGGCGCGCATTAACTTCGACGCCGCTAACCGCCATTAACGTGCGCTGACGTGGATGCAGTTAACTGCCATTAACATGCGCTGACGCCGCTAACTGCCTTTAAACGTGCGATAACGTCGATGCAGCTAACCGCCGTTAACGTGTGTTAACATTGACGCCGTTAACTGCCGTTAGCCCGCGTTAACGTTGGCGCCGCTAACCGCCGTTCACGGGCATTTCGGTCAACTGCGCTAACCGCCGTTAACGTCTGCTAACATTGACGCAGTTAACCGCCGCTAACGCGCACTGGCATTGAAGCCGTTGGCCTGCGCTAACGTTGCTACCATTAACCGCCGTTAGCGTGCGTTATCGTTGACGCCGTTAGCGTGCGTTAACGTTGACTTCGTTAACCCCCCGTTAGCTTGCGTTACTGTTGGCTGTTACAGTTAACCGCCATTAACGTGCGTTGACACCGCTGACTTCCATTAACGCGTGTTACCCTGACGCAGTTAACCGCCGTTGGCACACAATAACGTTGACACCGCTCACGGGTGTTTACGTTGATGCCGCTAACGACGTTAACGTGCGCTAACATTGACGCAGCTAACCGACATTACCGTGCACTGACGTTGACGCCGTTGGCGTGCGTTAAACGTTGACTCCGTTAACCACCGTTAGCTTGCGTTACTGTTGGCGCCGTTAACCGCTGTTAACTTGCAAAGCAGACTGGAGTAGATCCAATCCTTTGCACACCTATAGATTGAAACCGAAGTCATTACAAATCAAATCGTTATGAATCGAATCATAGCCCCAAAAATCGGAAATCAAATTTAATCGAATCGTGAGATCGTAAAAAGATTCCCACCCCTAGAAGATTTGTCAGAACATCGCTCGGGGGGAAAATCGACCACGATTTGAAAAAATCACAGTCAAAGATGCGAATAACTCGCAACTTTGCGTAAGAAACGACTTTGGAATCATGTTTTTATATCAGCTGCTTCACTGAAGACGGTGTGTGGTCAGTTATCGACTCGAACAAAGTCGTACGACTCAAAACAAGCAGCCGCGGTTCAGTTTGAGACTCTGGACGTTTCCTGATCGTCCTGCCAAACAAGACGGATGGACCAAAAACAGCTTTAACCACTGTCCACACACACACACACACACACACACACACACACACACACACACACACACACTGTGGTCAGACAGTGACGTCCTCCCCACGTCTATTTTAAAGATCGCTCTTTATGTCACGGCTCTGTAAAGGCCTCTCCTGTGGCTTTAAGTAAGGCCATCATTTGTCGTGGACGCGTCACGGTCACACCGAGCCTCTGCAGGAAAATGTGCTTCATTACAGCTTTATGAGCAATAACTCCACTCTCTCTGTTTTCATTCACTCGTTTTATAGACTTGTAAAAAGGAAGATGGCGTTCAGTTAGGGCTGATATTGAGATTTTTGGATATCGTCATATCGTGATAGTGTTTGCGATGACTTCAAAGGCTGTGGGGTTGAGTAAATACACCAAATATATGACTAAATAAAATAAGCATATGGATGGAATCAACAAAGTTCTATTTAAAAATCAAAGTAATGTAATAACATGTTTCATTTTAAGCCTTTTTGTTTGTGTAAAAGCTGTATTTTAACATATTTATAGTCGATTTCATTGTTTCTAACACAAATATCCTTAATTTAACAACAAGAAGTGAGCGAAAAGATCTGCAAACTTCTACAAAAATTACAACTTTAAAGGGCCTAAAACGTCACTTTTGCTGTTGATAAACTTTTTCCTTGATGCAAACAATGTTAATTTGATGATTTTCACGTTGTGTATCTCGTCGTCCAGAGGATTTTATGTGATATTAAGGTGGTCAAATGTTTTCAAATCGGTAATTTATGGATTTGTGCTTCTGTGGAAGTGTTTTCTTAAGTATTAACCTTGACGAGAGCAAATTTGTGCATAATTTAGAGACTAATTTACATCCAAAAATGTATTTTATGTATCTATTTCATGCAAAAGATATATATACATAAATGTTTACTAAAACAGTTGGGAAAATTCTACTAATTTTGTTTGGGGATCCAAGAAAAACATCTCCCGTGACCCATTTGAGGGTCTCCACCCGGTGTTTGTGAACCACTGCTCTGTTAAACGCCTCTTTATGTTGTCGTCCCGCAGGAGGAACTCTGAGGATCTACGCCGACAGCCTGAAGCCCAACATCCCGTACAAGACCATCCTGCTGTCGACGAGGGACACGGCCGGCTTTGCCGTGGTGGAGGCGCTGGAGAAGTACGGCCTGGAGAAGGAGAACCCGCGAGAGTACTGCATCGCCCGGGTAAACCATCACCGGCAGGAGCTGCTCCTTCACCTCCTTCTATCCATCTTCTTTACTCACTTTTCTCTGTTTTACTATGACATCACGCCGTCTGAGAGGCTTCCTTTAATCCCATCTTCTTCTTCTTCTTCATCGTTTAATATATATATTTAAAAATTCCATCTCTTCCTCCACCGCTCTGCGCCTTCGTCACCTCCCAGTCGTCCACTAAACACGACCTCTATCCTCCATCTCATCAATAAACACCTCCATCATCCTTCAGGGAGGACACACAAGGTCACACACACACCGTTAAACACGCACTCTTACACACACACACACACTTGACCAGACTGGTGGATTGACACGATGTTACTTTGGCTCATATAAAAAAAATATCTTCTGCTAGGAATGCACTTCAACTGGTTTCAGATGGAGCTGCAGCAGCAGCAGATGCTCCATGTCTGAGTCTGTGTCTGTGCGTCTGTGTGTGTTCTTGTAATTGCGGCACACTGAGGACCAGCGAGGGTTTTTGACCAACAAAGCGAGGTCATTTTCACCAAGTGAGGACATTTTTGGCCCGGTCCTTACTATGTTATCATTGAAATCACCTCCTTAGGTTGTAAACATGCTATACTTAACAGAGGTCCTCAATTTGGTACCAAAACCCGTTTTTCCAGCCCTGGTGGATTCACACACTTTTTGCTCTGGAGCTCCACCTGTAGACTTTTTATGGTACTGCACCCAGTAGTTCTTTATCGATGTCATTCATGAAGTAGATATTTGTTATTGTGTTGATTTATAAAGTGGAAAGGCTGGTCCTCACTTTGTCAGCACTTTTACCCGGTCCTCAGTATGCAGCAAGTACAAGAATCTGTGTGTGTGTTTGTGTGTGTTTATTATTGTGAACTTGTCTGCCCTCACAGTCTCTATCAACCGTATCTATTCTCTCTCATGGACTCATGCTGTGCTCACTCATATGGAATAACACTGCTGCCTACACACACGCACACACACACACTTGTTTTTATATCTCAGCGAGGACACGCCATAGACACAATACATTCCTTAACCCAACCCTTGAGCACGACCACAAACCATCTTAACTCTCTAACCCTAAAACTTAAGTCCTGTAAAGCCTTCAATGTGTCCTCATGAAGACATACATACAAGTATGTACGCATGCACACACACGTTTGCGCTCCATTCACAGTGAGGACACCCTAAAACCAGGTAAAAAGCCCCTTTAAAACCAGTGAAGACCACCCAGAATGTCCTCACTCCCTATGGTTTATATGTTTTTTTTTTTGGTCCTCACAAAGCTACAAATACAAGAACACACACTTTTACAGCATTCTTGTTGAGGACACTCATAGACGTGATGTAATGGCTCTTTACACAAACCTTAACCATCATCACCCTAAAATATCTCATCCAAATACTTAAAATAACCCTGAAACCATGTTTTTAAAATGCATTCAAGGTTTCTCAAAACTCCTCTAGTTTATTTTAAGTTATTTTGGTTCTAGTACAAGCACATGCAGGTTTGTTTATATGTCCTTTTAAAGACCATAACCATGTACCTTCAACTTTAACCGCAGTTCAAACCTTCCAGTTCCTCAGAAATGAGGTTCCTGCCTCTTTAGGACCAGTTTTTGGTCTCCATGAGGACTACTGGTCCTGACGAGGTCCATTCTTGGACAGCGTTCCTCAGATGTCTGACCCGGTTGTCTTTGTGTCTCCTCTTCACTCTGCAGCAGGACGATAAGTCGGGGAAGGAGGCGATTCTGGACGACGCCGAGTGTCCACTGCAGATCTTCAGGGACTGGCCTGCAGACAGAGGTAACACACACACACACACACACACACACACACTGTACATGTGTGTGTCTTATTGTCAGCTGTATCTCTTACTTTTTGGTCTCTACTGCCCCCTCCTGCTGCTTTACAGTCATTTCAGCTCTTCACTTTCTCTTTTTTGGCTTGAAAGTTGATGTCAAACTGTCAAATCGGCTAATTAAGCTAATTTAGTGCTTCTTTTACTGATATGATATATATATATATGTTATATACCCACCCACATCTTCTCTGTGTCTGCAACTCCTCAGGAATGACTGGTTCAGGTGATAAAAGTGACATTTAAAATGTAATTTTTTCCCGTTTCTGTCCGGTCAGGAGCGCTGGTGTTCCAGCTGAAGAAGAGACCTCCAGACTACCAGAGCAGGAAGGGACGAAAGGGGGAAGAGAAAGGTCTGATGAGGGGGAGGGAGGGCAGCAGCAGCTCACTGCCCCCCGAGAAACTGCCTTACCTGGTGGAGCTGAGTCCAGGTACACAACACACACACACACACACCAGCATTTCCACTTTATAAATCAACACAATTACAAATTACTTCATGAATGACATCTACAAAGAACTACTGGTCGCAGTACCATAAAATGTCTGCAGGTGGAGCCCCAGAGCAAAATGGGCTGGAAAACTTTTTCTGTTTTTTTTTTCTTATTATTATAATTTTTGGTCCAAAATTTTACAAAACCGTCATACAATACTATGTCGACCAAAATGAAAACAAAATTTTGTTAAAAATGTAAAAATGACCTCACTTCGTTGGTTAAAAACCCTCACTGGTCCTCAGTAAGCTGCAAGTATAAGAACACACACACGCACGCCCACACACACACAAACACGGCTCCTGTAGAGGAAGTTTAAATAGTTAAATTAGCAGCAGTAAGAAACAGCAGGTGTAGTTACAGGGAGTGACCAGCAGGTGTTGACTCCTGTCTGAAGTGAGTGAATCACATGATCGTTCACAGCTGTTTCTGTGGTTTATTTACTTTTAGTTTATAAAAAGTCACAGCAGTGTTGGATTATATTCTGAAATAAAATACACACCTTTATTTCATTCATTTTTGGGATTGTTTTTTATTGCCCAGTTATATTTATAGATTAAAATGATTGTTACATGTCATATTAAATATTAATATTTATCACAGATAAATGAATAAAAGAACATGAAGGAGAAGATTAGGTTGTTTTTCCAGTTAGAATTTACTTAATTACGGGAAGTAGATGCAGTTTTTCATAAAATAAAGGTCTTAATGCAATTTTATATGCAGGAAGTCGTTGGATATTAATATATATTAATCTAAAGAAAAGGTTGTTTTAATTGTGGGTTATTTCATTCATGATATGAGGACATATTTAAAAATAGACAATGATAAAGGGATTTTAACTCAACTTTTTAACTTATATAACAACACAACAGAGCTTTTATTTTGACTTCTGTGTTAAATTACATGAATAATCCTTCCTGTAGTCTTTCTTTAATCTTGCGCTCAAACAAACCTACAGACGTACACATGCACAAATATAACCTCCTTAGCAGAGGTAAAAAAATGGGTGTTATTACTAATTAAATGTAAATAAATAAAGGAGAACATTAACAGGTAAGTTGTAATAAATATCTCAGTATATATACTGTATACATGAAGCTTGAGCCCTGACCTGCTGAGTCCCTGCTTTAATCCAATAACAGCTCATAATCTCCTTGCTCCTGATGATTCCTTTTATTTGTTTTCCTTAATAATCTGGCTGTCGCCCCCTGCTGTTCATTAACTGTCATTAACCTCTCACTCACACAAGTGGGAACAATTAGGACTAACACTGTGACGGGAAATAACATGATGAAATATTAATGTGGTGGCTTTTTATGAGTGGACAGAGTGAGTGTTTGTTTGACTCAGATTATTGTTTATATATATGTACTTACTCATATACTAATGCTAATTAATAGACAATATAGTTTTTCATTCATTGTCATCATGAATTTTGGGTTTATTTTGTCATTGATTGACATGTTAAAGTTTTAGCTGTCAGATCATTAGAAGACAATTATATTTCAGATTATTAGGGTTTGATTCCCACTATTTGCAGTTAAACAAACCCTATTCATTTAACATAATTAAAGACACGTGAGTCTACTTTTTTAGGGTGTTTTTGTCATTAATTGACATTTTAAAGCTTTCGCTGACAAAATATTAGACGACAATTATCTTTAAATGTCAAATTATTCCTTTTATTTCAGATTGCCACTATTACTTGGTGTAAAAAGACATGATAGAAGACTATAATTCATCATTTGTTTTCTTTTAATTAGCCGACAGCATTAACCAGTATATTTTTACCATATGACTTGAACATAGTTTTACTTTATACAGAAATTATAGTGTTTTTTAGTTGTTGAATTTATTATCATGAATAAAGTGGGTTTTCCTACTTTCTTTTGGAATTATTTGACACTTTAAAGATTTAACTGTCGTAAAAAAAGTATGATGCATTTGTCAAATTATGCCAAATTTAAAATTGAGAGAGAGAGAGAGAGAGAGTGTGTGTGTGTGTGAGAGAGAATGTGTGTTTGTTTCATGCATTTTAATGGGTTAACAAGGTGATGCTGCATTTTTTCCCTCCTTGCTGCATTTTTTACCCTCTGCTTTTTGTCTGTTTTCTTTCCCACTTTCTTTACGGCATGGTGTGTGTGTGTGTGTGTGTGTGTGTGTGGCCTCGTGCATGTGTCCTCCTCCTCCTCCTCCTCTGCTCCTCCTCTCCTCCTCTGCTCCTCCTGCCTGTGCCTGTATCTGCCTGACTATAGGGCGAGGGAATCACTATGCCTACTACGCTTATCGGCACCACGAAGGTAAAGCATCCGCTCCACGATCTTCTCTGTGTCTGTTGCAATGGCTGATGGGAGATGTTCGGACATCGTACGATGTTTTTGTTTGATTTTTTTAAATGATCAATATTTAAATAACAAGTCCACATCTGAACAATTTATACTTAAGTCTAATGATTTCAGTGTTATTTTAATAATTAATACAAGTTTTGGCTTCTTCAATATGAATATTTTCAGTGTTATTTTAATAATTAATACAAGTTTTGGCTTCTTCAATATGAAGATTTTCAGTGTTATTTTAATAATTAATACAAGTTTTGGCTTCTTCAACATGAATATTTTCAGTGTTTTTGCTCACTTTGCCAGAAATAACTGGCACAAAATTAATTAAATGGTAAAGATTCGACATTTATTTGCCGTTTTATTCAATCTGTACACGTAGGAAGAACAAGAGACGGATAAATAGTAACAAAAATAGACAAGGAAATGTATCTTTAAGGGCTCCAGATATTTATACACACAACCATAAATATGCAAATCATGAAAAAGAAATGTTCAAAAACTGTAAACAGTGAAAAATATACAATTCATACAATATTTGTGTTTTTTAGTGAACATTTTTAGTTTTTTTTTGCTTCCATATAACAAATAAAATAATAAATAATAATTAAAACTGATACTGGCTGTATAATATATATATATATATATATATGTATATCACAACGCCTAATATTATTTTGAGCTAGATAAACCTGAATTTTCTCATTTTTATTCAAAACACAAAGTCATACATCTTAGATAAAAAACATTTAAAAATGTGCTGCAAATTAATTTTTCACGACCCCTAAAGACAGTTTCAGGTTAAAACGACTCCATGACGTCACCGCATGTGTTTATTTCTCGGTTGTAGGCGGAGTTTTCCCGTCAGCCTCGTGACATCAGCTGATTGATTGATCGATTGATTGATGTTTTTTAAAAGCTGTTTTGAGGTTTTTCTCGCTCATTAAATGTTAAAGTAAAACAAACCTCAGAGCGTCTTTTAAAAGGTCGGTGGGTGAAGTGAAGACGACATTTTCTTCAGTGAACTCATTTGCTGCTTTGCTTTGACTAAACTTTATTTATTTATTTATTTATTGACTAATAATCAATAACCGCTGCATGAGCAGTGACCGTGGCAGAGGAACAACACCGTTTATTATCGACTCTTTGAATGTTCACATGCTGTGAGAGGGTGAACGTGGACCACTTTGATTAGTTTGTTGTTGTTGTTGTTGATGTTGTTGTTGATGTCGTCGCTCCTCCTCTGAATGCGAGCGTCTATGTTTGTGCAGACGGCTCCGACTCGCGTGACAAACCAAAGCTTTACCGTCTTCAGTACAGCATCACTGAGGTCGGCTCTGACTGCACTGATGATGGAGCCATACAGGTGAGAGAGAGAGCACACACGCACACACACACACACACACACACACTATTTAAATGTCAGTGTTAATTCAGATCTATATATTTGCGTAAACCATGTCTGAGATGATTTTATTTAACTCGTCATTTGACAGTTAACCTTTGCACCTCTCAGTGTAATCTACTGGAACTGCTTCTACTTTTACTATTACTATTACTTCTCCTACTTCTACAACTACTGTTTTATTCTACTACATCTACTACTTCTTCTACTTTTACGTATTCTACTTCCTCTACTTCATCTACTATTTCTACTTCATCTACTACTTCTACTAATTCTACTTCATCTACTACTACTTCTTCTACTACTTCTTCTACCACTTCTAATTCTACTTCATCTACTACTTCTACTGCTTCTTCTACCATTTCTACTTCATCTACTACTTCTACTGCTTCTTCTACTACTTCTACTTCATTTACTACTTCTACTACTTTTACTTCATCTACTACTTCTACTTCATCTACTACTTCTACTTCATCTACTACTTCTACTAATTCTACTTCATTTACTACTTCTACTAATTCTACTTCATCTACTTCTTCTACTTGATCTACTACTTCTACTTCATCTACTGCTTCTTCTACCACTTCTACTGCTTCTTCTACTACTTCTACTTCATCTAGTAATTCTACTACTTTTACTTCATCTACGACTTCTACTACTTCTACTTCATTTACTACTTCTACTAATTCTACTTCATCTACTACGTCTACTTGATCTACTACTTCTACTTCATCTACTACTTCTACTGCTTCTTCTACCACTTCTACTTCATCTACTACTTCTACTTCATCTACTACTTCTACTCCTTCTTCACTACTTCTACTTCATCTACTAATTCTACTTCATCTACTACTTCTACTATTTCTACTTCATCTTCATCTTCTACTTCTACCTCTACCACTTTTATTCTTCTACTTCATCTACTACTTCTACTACTTCATCTACTACTTCTACTTCATCTACTACTTCCACTTCCACCACTTCTACTTTTTCGACTTTCGCCACAAGGCAAATCTTCCTCCATCTTGAAGTCTCAGAAGAATGCATCTTTTCCCCACCCGCCCCTGCTCTGCTGGTGTATACCCACAAACTCCCTCTCAGTCAGTCAGCTTTAACGCGTTTAAACTCACGTGATTTCACTGACGGCAGCGTTAACGTTATACTAAATGTTCGTTTATTTGTAAAAAACTCTAATTGTTGACGTTGTCGTCGTTGTGTCGTCGCCGTTGTGTGTGCAGCTGCTAGGTCCGGGGATCCTCCCCCACCACTGTAACCTGATGCACAGCGAGGGCATGGTGACGGTGACGCCGCACGGCCCCGACGCCGACACCTTCGTGGACGGCCAGCGCATCGCCGAGACCACGGTGCTGCGGCCGGGCTCCACCCTCCAGTTCGGCTCCGCCCACGTCTTCAAGTTCGTCGACCCCATGTTCGACCAGGGCGGCAAGAGGGAGCCGGCGGCGTCCATGATGAGGAGCAGACACAAGTCCGGGTGAGCGAGACCTTCCGTCTTTGTTTGAGTGGAAATGTAAAAAAAGACGCTTCGTATTAAAACGGGAGGAGAGGAACGAGGTTTGCTGTTGGCAGGCGGAGTTAAGATGAAGGAGGGAGGAGAAGGAGGAGGAGGAGGAGGAGGGAGGGAATGAGAGGAGAGCAAAGAGAGCGGAGGTCTAGGGTTATGGCAGACGAGCCGCCCTCTAATCTGATCAACATGGTGTTGGGTGTGGCCTCCTGCCTGCCACACACACACACACACACACACACACACACACACACACACACACACACACACACACACACACACACACACACACACAGAAAGAAGCTGAGCAGATAAAGGAGAGGAATGAAAAGTACGTGAGAACTTTAGCAGAGAATAGATAAATGGACCTGTGATGATTCAGTGGATGACTAACGGTGGAAAAGGAGGTGAGTGAATGAATGAATGAGTAATCGACGCTTTAATTTGCTGCTGTTTGTTTCCACAACTCGATAAACTGGTTTGGCCAAACCCGTTAAAGTTTAAATTTCAAGGCCTGCCATTGAACTTTGTGATGGTTTTCGGCAGCTGAAACTATGTGTAAAATATTTCTGTGTCAGAATAGGATTTAAACAAAGCACAAAGAGTGAGTTGTATGTATTTTAGATGCGTACTTTTTTGCTTTTTGTCGTAGTTTAACACCAGTTTGGAGTGTTTCCAATATATAATAGTGTTTTTATTTGTCTCTGATTGACTAAATTGATTGACGTTATGACAGCAGCTGTCGCATGTTCCTCTTCAGGAGCCGAAATA
Source organism: Microchirus variegatus (assembly GCF_963457635.1). Taxonomy (NCBI): domain Eukaryota; kingdom Metazoa; phylum Chordata; class Actinopteri; order Pleuronectiformes; family Soleidae; genus Microchirus; species Microchirus variegatus. The sequence goes on from NC_139813.1 coordinate 25,565,814, forward strand.
GTGAATTTAACATTTACTGAGCGTTGATAGTGACATGTTTCAGGTCTGAAGTGATGCCGATGTTGCTCATGTAAACATGTGGATCATGTAAACAAGGGAAAATACCTTTTCATGTCACAGGGCTTCACCATTCTGACTGATTTGACTGAGACATTAAAAATATCAATATATTGCAATTTATTACCCTTTTTCAAGAGGTTTTTAATACCAATTGGTAACAAACGTTCATTTTTATGTTTTATTTAACGTCATTGCTCTGATCCTTCTGTCGTCTGCAGCTGCTCTGATGTTTTGAATAAGCAGCAGCAGCAAAACTGAGCTGAACTGTGGTTTGTGTCGAGCAGCAGTGTGACTCTAAAGTTCACGTTTGGGCTGAGGACGAGTGTTTCTTTAGTTTCTTGTTGTTTAGGGAGCGTGGAAATGCTACTTTTATTTTTAAATGATTACCAGATTTTGGGAAAAATTATTCGGTTTTCTTAATGTCATGTAAACATGTTAGTCCGACAAAAAACGAACTAGTCGTAGTCGGACTAAGACAGTAATTTGGTTTTCGTCATGTAAACATGTTAGTCCGACTAAAATCGTACTAGTCTTAGTCGGACTAAGACATTAATTTGGTTTTCTTAATGTCATGTAAACGCGTTAGTCCGACTAAAATCGAACTAGTCTTAGTCGGACTAAGACATTAATTTGGTTTTCTTAATGTCATGTAAACGCGTTAGTCTGACTAAAATCTAACTAGTCTTAGTCGGACTAAGACAGTTATTCGGTTTTCTTAATGTCATGTAAACACAGTTCAACTAGAATCGAACTAGTCTTAGTCGGACTAAGAACGTAATTTGGTTTTCTTAATGTCATGTAAACGCCTTAGTCCGACTAAAATCGAACAAGTCAGTCTGACCAAGACGTTAATTTGGTTTTCTTAATGTCATGTTAACATGTTAGTCCGACTAAAATCGAACTAGTCTTAGTCGGACTAAGACAGTAATTTGGTTTTCTTAATGTCATGTAAAATGTATTAGTCGGACTAACATACCTGGATAATGCTGTTCATAGTCCCGATTACTCCTCCATGCATATGCTTAATCGGACTAAGAGTCATACTCTCACCGTCCGTCGAGCCGTTGACTTTGTTTTTCTGTCACGTAAAGGTCAACAGGAAACTGGTTCACAAGCTTATAGAAAGATACAGAGTCAGAAATAAACGATCTATAAATCCATTTTCTCTGTATGTTTACTCTGCAAGTTGTCCAGTCGCTTGTCTTAGTCAGACTATGGCCTTAGTCTGATTATACTGTGTCTCTTAATTTATTGTCCTCTCAGCCTGGAATCTGAGATCTTTTTCTTCTTCTTAATCAGAGTCAAACTTGGTGGTGACGAACACATCGCCATGTTTCTGACTTTTTTTAAAAGCCACCGTTTTCTTTTTCTTTTTTTTGTTTGTTTGGCATTAAAAATAAAAGTCTTAAGCTTTTTTGATTTGGCAGTGGAGCAGATGATGGTGAAGCCAGTGAGAGTTCACAGCATTAATCTGCTGCCTCCCCAGCTTAGTTTGGACCGTCACCAACGGTTAATGAGAAAAACAAGCCGGGGAATCTGGAAGGAGAGGCATATAATCTCTTTTGACTGTCATTCCCTAATGTTTTTCATTAATATTTTAACTTTTAAGACGAGAAAAGACGCACTGGCTTATCGTGGGATTCATAAAAACACTCAAAAAAGTAAAAACACAGAAGAATAAGGATGACAAAAAAGGAAAATCTACTAAATCTGAGGTGTTAAAGCGTCGGCGTAGTCATGCTGTTAATCTGAGGTCTCAAACTTGGTTTTTAAGTTTCGTACTAGCCCTTTATTCGTAAATATTAAGCACGTTTCAAACACCTTATGTTGGAAAAATCTTACTTAATGTCGTAATAGACAGAATGAGGTGTTAATACGTGCTTAATGATTACTAATACAGGGCTAGTATGCAACTTATATATGTTAATAAGAACTTTTATTTTGCAATTCTATGAAATAATCGTCACAAATGTTATTATGATCCAAAAAGCTCCACTTTTACTGAACAGCTGAGGTGTTTTTCCCCCTCAAAAAAGTTTGACTTTTTCTTGTGGTCACTTTTTTGAGTTTGACACCCCTGCCTGCTCTTAATGGTTTAGTCCACTCCTCCTCTTCCTGCTAGTTCCTGATAGTTCACATGATGATAACGATGTTTTCTGTCAATGACGGAGCACAGATGCTCTGTACTTCACTGATGCTGCTGCTGTTGTTCTGAGTGTTTGACATCGATGTCCTCCTGTCACATGGACGCCCGGCTTTTAAACACAACTGCTGTCACTTTTAATGACGGTCTCTCTCTCAAACACACACACACACACACATGAACACACACTCTCACTCTCTAGTCTAATGACGCTGTTATGTAAGCGTGTGTTTTGTGTTTACACAGCAAACGAAGCAGCATCTGCTTGTATTAGAAATTACATTACTGCTCCTCTGACAGCAGCTCTCTCTCTCTCTCTCTCTCTCTCTCTCCGTCCGTCTTTTTCTTCTTCCTGAGAATCTGATAAATGTGTGTGTTTAATAATGTGTGTGTGTGGATTAAGTGCGTCTTCTAACCGCCGTCCTCACCGTGTCCTTTCACTAGCAGCGTAGCTGAAACCACCTTCGACCTTCAAGGAGACGTCCACAGTGGAGCTGCCCTGCCCACCAGCAAGGTAACACACACACACACACGCACACACACACACACACACACATTCTTGTACTTGCTGCATACTGAGCACCGGGTAAAAGAGCTGACAAAGTGAGGACCAGCATTTCCACTTTATAAATCAACACAATTACAAAATCTACTTCATGAATGACATCTACTAAAATTTGACCCAAAATGTTTGGTCCAAAATTTGAAAAAAAAATTGGACCCAAAATTTGACAAAAACGTCATACTATACTGTCATCCAAAATTTGAAAAAAAAATTGACACAAAATGTTTGGTCAAAATTTGAAAAGAAAAATTATGCAAAATTTTTGGTCCAAAATTTGAAAAAAAAAATTGGACCCAAAATGTTTGGTCCAAAATTTGAAAAAAAAATTGGACCCAAAATGTTTGGTCCAAAATTTGAAAAAAATGGACAAAAAAACTGATGAAACATTTTTGGTCCAAAATTTTAAGAAAAAAATTTGACCCAAAATGTTTGGTCCAAAATTTGAAAAAAAATTTGACCCAAAATGTTTGGTCCAAAATTTGACAAATAAAAGTCATACTATATACTATGTCGTCCAAAAATTTTTTTTTTTTTTTTTTTTGACAGAGTTTAGCATGTTATAGCAACCTAAGGAAGTGATGTCAATGAAAACAAAGTGAGGACCGACCAAATGTCCTCACTTCGTAAAAAATTACCTCACTTTGTTGGTTAAAAACCTTCACTGGTCCTCAGTATGCCGCAAGTACAAACTCACACACACACACCGCTCAGCGTTTGCTCTCTGCGTTCAGTAAACAGCCAGCGTTCCCACGGTTATTAAAAGTTTTGTGTACTGTGAAAACAGTAAATCTATATGTATATATATATATATGTGTATATAATATTTTATATACTCTGTTTTCCGTTCATAAAAACAGTAGTTGTTTAAACACGACATAAAGGCAGTTTAAAACTGTTTTAATTCTGCTATCGATAGTGACCTGATAAATAAGTATAATAGGGTGTTTCTATTATATATTTACTCAGAAATCAGACATTTTAACACATTTGTATAAATAAATATAAATGGTTAAAATAAAGACACATGTATGTTGAGCACAGATCAAAGACAGACGCGTTTAAAACATCAGAGGAAGAAGAAGAACGAAGGATAAAAGAACAACACAAGAAGGAGGCGGTAAAAAGACAAACGAGCAACGAGGAAACACAGCAAACGACTATGATAACTATGATAAAACGCTTTAAGCAGCTTTTAATGGTGATGGCAAAGAATCCACCGCTTTATCTCCACAGCAAGGTACACACATCCTTAAAAAAAGTGTCAAATCCAGGCTTTAATCTAAACATTTAGAGGCTTTAATCGCGTTAAAATTCAACATTGATGTTTCTCTCTATGCAGACGATGCGCCGCTCTCCACAAAAGCCACTCGGCGATTCCCAAAAACACCAAACTTTTCATCCTCCCACGTAGATTTTGAATTACGTAACCGCTATAAACGTAGACATTAAAGTTGTTTGACCGAAGAACCATCGTCTGACAGTAGTCATTACGCCGTGTTCGGGTCGCTTTTCCGACGTCTAAAATTAGCGCTCGTGTGCAGCCAAAACAGTGCAGTGAAACCTCAACAATTCTGTTTGACAGAGCTCGGGAAAACTGGAGATGGAGCGAGGGATGGTCAAACCCATGATGAGAGGAGAGCAGCAGGACAACAGGTCAGTCTTCTTCTTCTTCTTCTTCATCATACAGCATGTCCTCGTCTTCTTCTTCTTCTTCCCCTCGTCCTCACGGTGTTTTATCGTCTCTCTCTTAAAGGTCTCAGGACAGTTCAGTCGACAGGACGGAGATGACTCTTCCAGCCAGCATCGAGTTCAGAGAAAACTGTGAGTGTCGATCGTTATTTTACTCTCTGAGTCTGTGACCCGGGTTAACGACCAGGAAACTATCGAACCTCCTAATTTATTGAATGGACGAACACCAGCACCAGCAGGGAATAAAGAATACTGTGAATGGTGGAACGTGGTTATTAGGGATGTGAATCTTTGGGTGGCTCACGATTCCATTCAAAATCTATTCTCGATTCAAAAATTGATACCATGCATAGTGTGTTTAGGCAAATTATGGCATCAAAACAATAGAGTTTGTATAAGATAATGTGATAATGTGATCACACAAAGGCAAACTTAAGACAAAAGTTAGCATTTATTCATTCAAAACCAATAAAAACTTACTTACTGTACAACAAAAATAACTTGCATAAATGACGCTAGCTGCCTTTTTCTCCCAGAAGTAACACAAATAAACTGTACACAAATAACACAAACTGGTGTTTTGTGTTGTTTTTCAAAATAGAATTTTTTTTTTTTCTAATGTAAAAAATTGCGATTCCTATGTGAATCAATTTTTTTTCGCGGCAGTTACTTTAAAACAGAGCTTTAACACTTACTGAATTATTAATCGATGACTTAATTCATCATCAACTATTTTTTAATAATTGATTAATCGGTTTGGTTGGTTATTGTAAGGAATTAAAACGAGTTTATTTTATTTTTTTCAGCTCCTTAAATGTGAATGTGTGTGGTTTCTTTGCTCCGTTTAACAAAGAAATCACTAAAAACACGCGGATAAAGTAAAAAAAACGTGTGTATCGAGTTTAAAAGTAAAAGTCTTTAGAACAGGGTGAATGTATGGAACTCGTGTAGGTTTTCCTGCGGGTCCTTGAAATCCTTGAAATCCTTGAAAGACACTTGAAAGTTTTATGAAAATCAACCTCTAAATAGACACGGGGTCGTTGAAGGTGCTTGAATTTTTGTGCAGAACAATGCACGAGTAAAGTTCTACCAGGGCTCAGTAATGTGACCAAAAACCGTATCACAATAAAACAGTTTTAAATCACTGGATATCAATAATTATCAGGATTAAATTGAGCCTTTTTCCGCTAATGTGTAGAGCGTGTGAAGTTTGTCAGACTCGCAGCCAAAGAAGAATCCCCGGAAGCCATCGCCGTTCACTGATGTTCTCTCTGAATTCAAAATAAACAAAACACCCAAACTCAAACTTACGGAAGAGTGATGTTTCGCACGTGTTCAGAAGAAGAAAAATAGAAATGAACGTGGCTCCGACACCATTCTTGAAATGTGGTTTTTATTTATAAATCATTCTCAGCGTCTTTAAAACGTCTTCTAAATGTTCGGGTGTTTGATGAATCCTGAAGTTTCTTGTTGCTCCAGGCTCTCAGAGTCTGTTCAGAGTCTGTTCCCGTGTCTTGGTAACACCTCTGTTTGTTGACTGTCTTGTGCTCAGGGCGTTCATGCGTCTGTCGTGTCGCGTGACTTCATGTGTTTGAACAGCCAAAGCAGCGTTTTGTGTTTTTTTTTTGGATTGGTCATAGAGCGACCGTGAATGTGAAATGTGGACGCGTTAAACCCTCTCGAGTTTGACGTCAAACACCTTCGACACTAAAGCTAAACTCAGACTTTTGACACCACAGTCAGGGCTTAAAGGGACACTGTGTAGTATTTATGGGTTTAAATTACCCCAAATCCACCTTTTTATACATATTATGTGCTTCTGCATTGTCTAGTCGCTGTATAATAGTTTTTGTTTCATTTTCGTTGTGTTTCAAAAAGTCATGTAAAATAACATGGTCGCGGGCGGCGGTTGCATAGCCACTGTTAGCAGCGAGACGCCATGTTTCTACGGGAGCCTGTAAGGACAAACGCGAGAGAACAAATCAAGCGTCTCTTTACTTGTAGCGGAAGTCCCGCCTCCACTCTCTCCGCTTCGTCGACGAGGACAACATTTGACCAGCTGACTAGCTAGTTTAAGTGCGTTTAAGTACCTTTAAGTGCTGTTTAAAAAGTCTTAAATGTAACTTTTCTTTACGCTGTTCTTTACGGGGCAGTCCTAGTGATTTATTTATTGATGTTATGGTCCAAAAATCAAATCTATTAAAGGTGAAGTAAGTAGTTTATAGTGCCATCTAGAGGAGAGGCTGAAATTTACAAACAAAGAACTGCTCCTCTGCTCACCCCCTCCCTTCCCTGAGCGCTACGGTGTCCTCAGCCGGTCAAATGTCGTCCTCGTCGTCTTTCTCCGTGTCAGCGGATGAGGTTCTAGTATTTATTCAGACGTATAAGTGCGTCTTTTGTATCGTATCCGCTCTGTCGGTGGAGGCGGGACTTCCGCTACAAGTAAAGCGACGCTTGATTTGTTCTCTCGGGTTTGTCCTTACAGGCTCCGGTAGAAACGCGGCGTCTCGCTGCTAACAGTGGCTATGCAACCGCGACCATGACTTTTTGAAACACGAACATGGATTTTGGGTCGTATAAACCCATAAATACTACACAGCGTCCCTTTAACCTAGCCTGAAATATCGCTCCCCTACGTCGTTTTTGCGCTCAGCTGTCGCCGTGACGACGCGCTCCTCTCGTGTGTTTTTTTTTCCAACGCAGCTGAAGACACCTTCCTGTCGGCCATCATCAACTACACCAACAGCTCCACGGTGCACTTCAAACTGTCGCCCACGTACGTGCTGTACATGGCCTGCCGCTACGTCCTGTCGCCGACGTACCGGCCGGACATGTCGCCGTCGGAGCGCACGCACAAGGTCATCGCCATCGTGAACAAGATGGTGAGCATGATGGAGGGCGTCATCCAGGTCAGTACTGCCGCTCGTTTTTTTAATAAAAAAACGCTCTTTAAACGCGAGTCGAGCCGCGCTCCTCCTCCTGCTGCTTCTGTTTTTAACGTCATGTTTTTGGCTCCACATTAACTGAATCCTTACAACAACACACGTGTGTGTGGCTGTGTTGTAAGTTTTGTGTTTGCACGTTTTGTTTTGTTTTGTTTTTATTGCAGCGTTCTCTCTCTCCACAGTCGCCGGTCACACCTGACACACACTTGTTTTTTCTTTGTTTTTTGCTTCGTGTGTGTGAACAGCGGTGCGTCGTCTGCGTACAGAGAAACATTCATGTTAACAAACTCCTTCCTTTCTTCAGATCAGTCAGACATTAAACTAAAAATGATTCTTTACCATATTAGGGATTTAACATGAGTGATTGAACATCTGTCACGTTGATTTAAATCCAAATTTTGGTGTCATTTTTCACCCGTTTCATGTTCATTTTCAAGTTGCGTTTCAACACATTTATGGAGCAACGAAAACTGGATTAATTGGAGTTAATTTGGATTTTAATGGGCTTATATCAGACAAAGTTCTTCTTCTTTTAATAAGTTCTGGCAGGCTTGTACACTTTGAGGTGCAATGCTTCACCTCTACACCCCATTTTGAAGTCCGTATTCACGTATCTCATCCCAGAAAAGCAGGCATATCTGTAAAACATCATCTCATTTTGGAGAATGAATTAAAAACGACATTTTTATGCACATAATTTGAAAATTTTACACATAAATATCAGCAGAGTTTGAGAAAAATAATCTCCCGTGACCCATTTGTGGGATTGTAAATAAAAACAATCGCATCTCAAGAGTCCCGGAAGATAATATGATGCCATGTTTATATCTAAAAGACAAATAAGCGATAATGAGACGTCAACAGAATCTTCTTTCAACAATTAAAGAGTTTCTTTTTGTAGGAAATGTCCAAAAAGTGAGAGCATGATGCTTTTTATTAGCCTTGTTATTAACGCTGCATGTCCCCAATGACACTAATTGTCCTTTAACTGTTGGCTGTGCAGTGTTTTACTTAAAGTTTGTCACTTTATTATAATATTTGCATTAGTTCAAAACTACAAGCTGTTGAGCCCGAGCATGGTTTTCCTCTCTCTTTTATTTGATGAACCCCACGGACGGACGTCTAATGTGACTGATATCGTGCTGCAGAGACACGGACGATTTAAAAACTTGTTCCTCAAACTATGAATTAGCTCATCGTCGTAACTGTGAACATAACTTTGTGTTTGTTTTCCCGTCGACCTGCATCACTTTAGCTCTTTAACATGGCTTTACATCGTGAACCATGACGTGTGTGTGTGTGTGTGTGTGTTACATAGCTGTGTCCATACTGTAGACGTGTTGACGTGTTTTCTCTCTGTCCTGTTGAACGTCTCCTCCTCCTCTTCCTCCTCTTCCTCCTCCTCTTCTTCTTCCTTCATCCAGGAGATCCGTGATGGGGATCAGGTAGGAGAGCACATTAGCACACCATGATACGGCTGCTGCAGACTCGTCTGCCTCCTTCACTCACTCTTTCTCTACCTCACTGTCTCTGTCTCATGGTTGTGGGGTGACGGACATCATCAGATTACTAATGTATAGACAATTTTAGGGAAGATTTGACGGCTAATTTAAGACACAAATTTCTGCATCGTCTGAAAGGTTGCACTTATTAAACTAAGAATAAAATCTATCCAAATATTCTTAGAATATCAATGAATGTATTAATTTAACCCATTTTTTTATTGTCTCTGTGCAATTCAGCCATTTGTCGGAGTATTTAAAGCATTGTTGCATATAAACATCTTTATTTTTATTCGTGATTAGGCGTGAAAATCGTAGGGGAAACCCTATATCGTGATGCTGTAATAACAAAGAAATAAAACTGTAAGTTGTCTACGTCTTTTCAACTGAATTAGGACCATTCTGCAACTCTGAATCCAAAAATGACATCCATTTTTTTTTTTTCAATCAGATCAGGTGTTGCTAATGCTATGCTAATTTGACTGTGAAAAATCCAATCTTCTGACTAAATTGATTTCATTTTTTGTGACATTATCTGTTGATTTTCATTAATATTTCTCATCCAAAAAAGGTTTTAGGATAAAAATAAAAGTGTTTTCTAACAGATTCCGCAGATGTAGCAGAATACGTCAGGCTTCTTCTCGTCGAAGCCATTTCATTCACTTGTAATATTAAAGAAAAACAATTAGTCATAAGTTGACACATGCAAAATCTTCAGAATGTATTTTATTACAAGAAATGTAAAAGAATTTTGCATCATATGACGTGAAAATACCCGTACATGTAAACAAAAACGTTAAAAAACTAATATGTAGCTTTGTAGCCCATTGAGCATTTTTGGATGCAGCACATCAAAATGATCCTTAATCAGCTAAAAAAAAAACTAAAACAATAAATTTGGTGTTGACCAGTGTAATCGATGCGTTGAAAGTCAATCGTATAACGATAAATCATTGTATCCGATGCACTAATGAATATATAAAAGTTTGAGTTTGAGCAAACTTTCTTTTACACCATATCTGTGAAACATGATGCCATTTTGAATTAGTAAACAAACAATTTCCAAGAGATGTTTTGGTAAATTAAGCGAAACCTCATTTTTATACACATTATTTAAAAAAAAAATATACACATTATCTTATGTGAAAGGTTGTGAGAATTTAGCAAAAATGTTTTTGGGGCCCCAAAAGAATCTCCCGTGACCTTTTTGTGGGTCCCCGACCCAGTGTTTGGAATAAAAACAATCGTATTTCATGAAAGATGATGTCGCCCAACCAAATCTCTCTCTCTCTGTCTGTCTCTCTCTCAGCCCCTTCATTGTTGTTGCTGCTGCTTCTTTTTCTCCACTCCTAACGACAACAACAACAACAACGTTCAGACGCTTGTTGACATTAACGCGTCCACAGCTGGAAAACTAAAGCAACAACAGCAACAGCAAACATCTAGCACCACTAATTCATTCAGCTTCCTGCTGCTGGAGTCGCCTGGTACTAAAACAAACAAACAAACAAACAGACAAACAGAGCCAAACCAAAGCTGTCACTCCATCTTTAATCCTTGGCATCCATTTTGTCTTCTTTGCTTCTTCCTTCTCCCTCGAACAGCGTGGACGAGCGACGGACGGCGTCCCTGCGTCCTCCTCCACCTCGCTCTGCTTCATTTGTCTGTTTGGACGTCGTCTTGTGTTTTTATTAATGTCACGTTTTTAATTTTTGGCTTCATCTCTTTAATTATTTATCCTCTGCCTGTTCTGAAAAATATGTTGTTTTTTTAAAACTTTTTTGAAGGCGGGGATAGATGAGTGCAGGGGGCGTGGCCTTTGTGCCACTCCCCCCTCTGTGATTGGTGGTGTTATTAACCAATCAGCTCCTCAGACACTGAGCTCTGGCTTCTTTTGACTCCTTTAGACTGTGGACTGAGTGTGTAGTTCGCGACGTTAGCCGATATTAGCCAAAATCAGTTGACACTAAGCTAGCTCAAGTATAAGTGCGAGGTAGCTTCACCCGCCGGTTTGCGAACTTTCATTTGTAAGCCTTGAGTTATTCATAGTAGGTTTATGTACTCAAATAATACGCGTAATCTCACATCGTCTATATTTTTACTGATTTATACGCTGCTTTATCGCGTATTCGGAACAAAAATTCAAAAAATCGCACTTTTCTGACGTTTAAAAATCAAACGAGAAGTGGAATAATTCACGCAATAACTAAAGTTGCCCCCCTCATCTGCTGCTTTATCGCGTATTCGGAACCCTCATCTGCTGCTTTATCGCGTATTTGAAACAAAAAATCAAAAAATCGCGCTTTTCTGACGTTTAAAAATCAAACGAGAAGTGGAATAATTCACGCAATAATTAAAGTTGCCCCCTGATGGCCACTGAAGAGAATACGCTAAGCTAGATCAAGTATCAGTGCGAGGTAGCTTCACGTGCCGGTTTGCGAACTTTCATTAGTAAGCCTTTAGTAATTTATAGTAGGTTTACGTACTTAAATAATACGCGTAATCTCACATCGTCTATATTTTCGCTGATTTATACGCTGCTTTATAGCGTATTCGGAAATAAAAATTAAAAAAACCGTGCTTTTCTGGCGTTTAAAAATCAAACAAGAAGTGGAATAATTCATGCGATAATTAACGTCGCCCCCTGATGGCCACTAAAGAGAAAACAGATTTCAGACACTTCCTCATTGGCATCGATTTATTTTCTAGATTAGACGGAGGAAACGAATTCAGCTATTTATGTACGGTATACGGCTAAGCTAATTAGCTTTGCACCTTTGGGAAGTCTACGTATAAAAAGTATTTTTAAAAATGCCGCATTATTTCTTTAATACGGACGTTAACAGTAGCTGAAAACACTTTAGATTGAACGCTAAATCAATCGTCAACTGTTTTTGAGAATTTGATTTGGTTTCTTTGCTCCGTTGAAAGTAATTAACGCTGAAAATATGTTGGTTTGAGGCTCGAATCCACATTTTCGGACATTTTTTGGACCAAAATAATCAGCGATTAATTGAGCGAATTGTATAAAAATATGGATTTACTTTACTGATGTGTTTCGTAGTAACATAGTGTTGTTCGTAGTAAAAAAGTCTTCAGTCTAAACCCATAAATGAACTGTTGTTTGGAGGCAGACGCTGGTGTCTGGCGACCTGCTGACTGCAGTCATGTTTGAGGTGATAAAGCCGTGGTCAGCGTCATCTTCACTGCTCGTCAAACTGAAAATATCCAAGAAATATGTGAAGATGCTTATTTTTGACGTGATGATGATGATGATGACCAGGGAGGGGGAGGGGGAGGTACGGAGGGGTGGGCGGGGCATGAGTCTATCCCCTGAAGTAACAACTGCTCCCTTTGGCTGCCACTCAAACAGAAAACCCCACCCCCTCTCTCTCTCTCTCTCTCTCTAACTCTGCAGCCTCTTCTTCTTCTTCTTCTTCTTCTTCTAACGTCGTTCCTCTGCGTTTGTTCCTCTCCGTGTTTGTCGTTTGTTGCGTGAACAGAAGCAGAAGAACATCGCAGGAGCGCTGGCCTTCTGGATGGCCAACGCCTCGGAGCTGCTCAACTTCGTCAAGCAGGACCGCGACCTGAGCCGCGTCACGCTGGACGCCCAGGACATCCTCGCCCACCTGGTCCAGATGGCCTTCAAGTCAGTGTCTTGAGTGTGGATGGCATGGAATATAATTTTAAGGGAGTTTTTCTGAGTGATTTCACTTTATTAGAGTGCCTGCTCTGCAATGCAAAGCAATTTCCACATACACATGAATGGGAAATGGCCAACCACTTTGGAGGCCTCACAGTGTCGTCACACTTTAACGTAGAGACGCGGTTGAAACTTTTAAACGCTTCACAAGAGTTTGCACTTTTTTCACCTACATCAAAGTTTCTATATATTTTACGGTTTTTAAGGAATCGCAGTTTAAGATGTCAGATTTTTAGAATGAGCATGTATTGCGCGACATGAAAATAATCACAAAACTCTTCTCCTGCCCACAATTTCCAACCGACACAGACAATTTCATTACATTAAAACGTTGCTATGGTTGTCGTCTAACCAGGAGTGTTGGTTTCACTTTCGTACGACTTGCGGTTTTAATTAAAATCACCTAAACGTGCGAAGAGGAGAGAGGTCAAACCTGCCATTGACTCCCATGTAAAATGTCAAACTCTGAGTGTTTAAAACTGTTATATCTCTGTCGATTCACACCCGTTTTGATCAAATTTGAATATGGTAGCTCCTGAAAGCCTTGTGACGCTCAAAACCAAAAATTATATCTGTATCATCGACCGTTCTTGAAATATGTCAATTTAAATACATGGTGCTGAAACGGGTATTTGGAAGGGGGAGGGGCTTGTGCAACCAGCTGCGTTATTGATTCATCTGTTGATGGACAAACACATTTTATACGTGTATATTTGAACATGTTGTCATGTTTTCTTGCAGGTACCTGGTTCACTGTCTCCAGGGCGACTTGAATAATTACATGCCTGCTTTCCTGGACGACCCAGAGGAGCATAATCCACAAAGACCCAAGATAGGTAAGTCAAAAAAAACGAACAATCAGATCTCTACTTAAATAAAACACGTATTTCTGTATTTCCTGAGACATTTCCTCTTTGCCGTATCCAGAGGACGTCCTCCACACGCTGACGGGCGCCATGTCGCTGCTGCGGCGGTGCCGCGTCAACGCCGCCCTGACCATCCAGCTCTTCTCGCAGCTCTTCCACTTCATCAACATGTGGCTGTTCAACAAGCTGGTGAAGGACAAGGACTCGGGCCTCTGCTGCCACTACTGGGGCGCCATCCTGCGGCAGCAGCTCAGCCACATCGAGGCGTGGGCCGAGAAGCAGGGGCTGGAGCTCGCCGCCGACTGCCACCTCAGCCGCATCGTACAGGTGACGCCGAGCTGTGGAAACTGACCGTTTTCGTGCATTTACAAGTGGACAAAGCAGAGCAGTACCACCAGAAATCTTTCTTAAAGGGATAGTTCGGAGTTTTGAACATTAGACCTGTTTTCCAACTCAGCCGGTGTGATGGAGACGTCTGGAGACGTTTTCAAGAAATTTCATTCGGTTCTTCTAGTCGCCGAGTTAGCTGATGCTATGGCTAGCGCAAGTCAACGATACAAGTTAGCATGGCATTAAAAGCACTCATACCGACTCCACAGTGCACCCTAGGCAAATCGATTGTAACAGAATGTAATAGAATAATATTTGAAACAAAACTAACGTCGCATCGCATGGATTTTTGAGGGACTACTTTCTCAGCACTATACTTCCGGCAGCGGAATCAGTCCGCCGCTGCCGGAAGTATGACGCGCTGCTGCTGCTGCTGAGACATAAATCCTTCAAATTGCAAGGTTGGTTTTATGTCAAACATTCTTTCAACACAGATATGTACATCGATAGTCTGCCGTTACAATCGATTTGCCTCGGGTGCACTGTGGAGTCGGCATGAGTGTTTTTAATGCCATGCTAACTTATATCGTTGACTTGCGCTAGCCATAGCATCAGCGAACTCGGCAACTAGAAGAACCGAATGAAATTTCTTGAAAACGTCTCCAGACGTCTCCATCACACCGGCTGAGTTGGAAAATAGGTCTCCAATGTCCATAATTCTGAACTATCCCTTTAACATTCAGTTTTGCCACTTTTGGCAGGAACTCGCTGCCCTCTAGTGGAATTATCACTTAATAACCACCAAATATGTGGTCAGTGTCTGTCAGTTTGTACACAAGGGGAAAAAAACAACAACTAATAGATAAAGCGGAAGTGGATAAAATTAGACTTTTCCTTCGCTTTGTGAAATGTTCATTCTCCTGCACCAAATCCCATTCAGAAAATCATCGTTTTTACGTGACAGGAGACAGGAGTTGTCCATCGACTGTTGACTCCTTTAGGAAGTTCCAACGGTGCGTTTAGTGACTTCTGTGTTTGAAATCGTTAATTTGGATTTTCTTACATGACACAAGCTTAGCAAACGAGGCAGCATTAGACCAGCTGCTCCTGTGTCCCTGCAGGCTTAAAAGGCTCGTTTTCTCTATGGGATTTGGTGCAGGAGAGCGAGCAGCGATTGTACATGAAGGCTGGGGGTTCTCGGGCGTGAGAAGTGTGTCCCAATATCACCCAAAAACATGCGTTATATCGTATATATTTGGCTTTGATGTGATCTTCCAGGCCACCACGCTGCTGACCATGGACAAGTACTCCATGCAGGACGTGCAGAACATCCACAACACGTGCTTCAAGCTCAACTCTCTGCAGCTCCACGCCCTCATGACCAACTACCACTGTGCTCCAGACGAGCCTTACATCCCACCAGTGAGTGACACACACACACATTCTTGTACTTGCTGCATAATGAGGACCAGCATTTCCACTTTATAAATCAACACAATTACAAATATCCACTTCATGAATGACATCTACAAAGAACTACTGGTTGCAGTACCATAAAATGTCTGCAGGTGGAGCCCCAGAGCAAAAAGGGCTGGAAAACTTTTTCGATTTTTGTTGTTGTAATCTTTGGTCCAAAATTTGACAAAAACATCATACTATGTCGACCAAAATTTTACAAAAAAAAAATTTGACCAAAATTTTACAAAAAAAAAATTTGACCAAAATTTGACAAAAAAAAAATTTGACCAAAATTTGACAAAAAATTCATACTATACTGTCGTCCAAAATTAAAAAAAAAATCACAAATGTTTTTTTACCCAAAATTTACAAATGTTTTTTTACCCAAAATGTACAAATGTTTTACCCAAAATTTGAAAAAAAATGTACCCAAAATGTTTTGTCCAAAATTTGACAAAAAATCATACTTTACTGTCGACCAAAATTTGAAAAAAAAATGTACCCAAAATTTGTTGTCCAAAATGTGACAAAAAATCATACTATACTATGTCGACCAAAATGTAAAAAAAAAAAATTTGACCAAAATTAAAAAAAAAAAAAAAATGGACCAAAATTTGACAAAAATTTCATACTATACTGTCGTCCAAAATTAAAAAAAATTTACAAATGTTTTTTTACCCAAAATTTACAAATGTTTTACCCAAAATTTGAAAAAAAAAATGTACCCAAAATGTTTTGTCCAAAATTTGACAAAAAATCATACTATACTATGTCGACCAAAATTTGAAAAAAAAAATTTGTCCAAAATTTTACATAAAAGTTGAGTATAGCATGTTGTAGCAACCTAAGGAAGTGATTTCAATGAAAACAAAGTGAGGACCGGCCAAAATGTCCTCACTCCGTAAAAATGACCTCACTTTGGTGGTTAAAAACCCTTAGTGGTCCTCAGTATGCCGCAAGTACAAGAACACACACACACACTGTAAGAACATCAGGCTGAAGCTTCACCGTGGATGTTTGCGCAGGAGCTGATCGACCACGTCGTGGCCGTAGCAGAGAACACGGCAGATGAGCTGGCGAGGAGCGACGGCAGGGAGGTGCAGCTGGAGGAGGACCCAGACCTGCAGCTGCCCTTCCTCCTCCCCGAGGACGGATACTCCTGCGACGTGGTGCGCAGTCTGCCCAACGGTCTGCAGGACTTCCTGGACCCTCTGCTGCAGAGAGGTGACTTCACAGAGTCATAGAAACGACACACTAGTTCACTCTTCTTCTTCTTCATCTGTGGCTTTAACAGCAGCGTACTTCCATGATTGGTGCATCACTGCCACCTTGTGGAGTTGGAACATTCCAACGTTACTCATTTTTTCTTTTTCTTTTCTTCCTTCGCTTCAGTTTCATCCTCTTTTCATCATCTCATCCTTCTCAGTCTCATCCTCCCTTTTTCTGAGTCTCATCCTGTTCTCCCCTCAATATAATCCTCTTGTCTCCTCAGTCTCTTCCTTTCCTCATTCTCAGCCTGTCATCTCCTTAGTCTCATCCTTGTCTCCTCAGTCTCATTCTTATCTCCAGTCTCATCCTCTTGTCTCCTCGGTCTAATCCTCTCGTCTCCTCAGTCTCGTCCTCTTGTCTCCTCAGTCTCTCCCTTTCCTCAGTCTCCTCTTCTCGTCTCCTCAGTCTCATCCTCTTGTCTCCTCAGTCTCATCCTCTCATCCTCTCATCTCCTCAGCAGTCTTATCCTCTTGTCTCCTCACTCTCATCCTTTCATTTCCTCAGTCTCATCCTCGTCTCCTCAATCTCATCCTCTCGTCTCCTCAGTCTCATCCTCTTGTCTCCTCACTCTCATCCTCTCGTCTCCTCAGTCTATTCCTCTCGTCTTTTCAGTCTCATCCTCTCGTCTCCTCAATCTCATCCTCTCGTCTCCTCAGTCTCTTCCTCTTGTCTCCTCAGTCTCATCCTCTTGTCTCATCCTCTCGTCCTCTTGTCTCCTCAGTCTCATCCTCTCGTTCTCTCGTCTCCTCAGTCTCATCCTCAGTCTCATCCTCTTGTCTAAAATTATAAGTGATGTTATTTCATTGGGGAAAAAGGTGCAGCGGTCCGCTTTCTTCTTCCTCTTCTTCCTCTTCCTCACACACACACACACACACAAACACATGACGTGTGTGTGTGTGTGACTGTGTGTGTTTTTTTATGTCACCAGGTTTCTGTCGGTTGACGCCTCATCCTCGCTCTCCTGGTACCTGGACCGTTCACTTTGAAGGAGCCGACTGTGACAGTCACTTCTCTGCTATTGACAGCTCTGAGATGGTAGGACACACACACACACACACACACACACACACACACACACACACACACACACACACACACACACAGGTTTCATAACGCTGACTCGGCAGAACTCTGTGGACTAGAATATAAAGTAGATGTGACGGCTGTGGAGCCTCTAAAGTGACTTTAGGACACAAACGTCATATCTGAATGACTTTCTATCCTGTGTTGTTTTGAGTTTAAACTTAAATTAAATAAGATTTTATGAAGTAACTTAGACCTTAAAGCAGAAGTAGGAAACTGTTGCCTGGTAAAACATCCATACATGTACGTCCTGAGATTCCATCAGCGTCAGAGTCATGTAAACTCCCCTCAGTCACGGTTCACATGTAAATTAAAGGGGATTTTAGGGGATTTAAGGGAAGAGTGGCTGAGTGTTGTGCAAGAGTTCTTAAAGAGAGAATGAAAAAAGGTGAGTTTGAGGCTAAAAAAGGTAAAATTCCTGAGCAGAAACGCAGCTGTGGCACCGACTGACATACTTTGACTATTTATAGAGAAACAGTTAAAGGCTGTGTGTGTGTGTCTGTGTGTGTGCGTGTGTGTCAGTGCGTGTGTGTGTGTGTGTTTCACACTGAAAAGCTGTCAGTTTTGAGACAAAAGCTGATTTTTGGGGGTCAGTGGTTTGAAGGCGAGTTCATGTGAAGTCCCTTAAGTGACCAATTACAGTGTGTGTGTGTGTGTGTGTGTGGTCTCCATGTTGGAAGGCGGTGATTACAGTGACTTCAGCAGGGGCAATTTACTCTTCATAACCACCTTCACACACACACACACACACCTTTTAAAGTCAAAATGTCCTCATAAATCTAGGTTCTTATGTTTTTTTTGGACCTCACAAAGATGTAAATACAAGCGCGCACACACACAAACTTGTTTTTATTTGTTAGTCAGGACACATCATTGACATAAAGCATTCCCTAGCTCCTTACCTACTGACCATATTCTAATCCTAAAACTTCGTCTTAACCCTGAAAAAGCCCTTTAAAGTCAGAAGGTCCTTACAAAGATAGGGTTTTTAATGTGTTTTTGGACCTCACAAACATACACACACACACACACACACAGCTCCTTCCTGTGTAATTGCTCTGTTTATTCCTTCACTGTTTCATGACTGTAGTCTCGACGTGATGCAGGCGCCTCTCTCTCTCTTTGTTACATACACACACACACACACACACACACACACACACACACACACACACACACACACACACACACACACACTGATTAATGGTGTGTGTTGAGGCTGCTGAGGAGGAGGAGGTGAGACTAAACTGGTCTAAAGCTCTTCATCCACTTGAACACAGTGATGTAGTCGGTGTTTATATTCAGTGTGAAAAGCTCTTCAGGTGAATGTAAATATGTAAATCACAGTTGGACGTTCTCCATCGCAGTTGAGCGTTCTCCATCGCAGTTGAGCGTTCTTCATCGCAGTTGAACGTTCTCCATCGCAGTTGAACGTTCTCCATCGCAGTTGGACGTTCTTCATCGCAATTGAGCGTTCTCCATCGCAGTTGAGCGTTCTCCATCGCAGTTGAGCGGTCTCCTTCGCAGCTGAATGTTCTTCATCACAGTTGAACGTTCTCCATCACAGTTAAACATTCTCCATCGTAGTTGGACGTCCTCCATCGCAATTGAACGTTCTCCATCACAGTTGGACGTTCTCCATCACAGTTGGACATTCTCCATCGCAGTTGGACGTTCTTCATCGCAGTTGAACGTTCTCCATCGCGGTTGGACGTTCTTCATCGCAGTTGAACGTTCTCCATCGCAGTTAAAAGTTCTCCATCGCAATTGAGCGTTCTCCATCGCAGTTGAGCGTTCTCCATCACAGTTAGACGTTCTCCATCGCAGTTGGACGTTCTCCATCACAGTTGAACGTTCTTCATCACAGTTGAACGTTCTCCATCACAGTTAAACGTTCTCCATCACAGTTAAACGTTCTCCATCACAGTTAAACGTTCTCCATCACAGTTAAACGTCCTCCATCGCAGTTGAACGTTCTTCATCACAGTTGAACGTTCTCCATCACAATTAAACATTCTCCATCACAGTTAAACATTCTCCATCGTAGTTGGACGTCCTCCATCACAATTGAACGTTCTCCATCACAGTTGGACGTTCTCCATCACAGTTAGACGTTCTCCATCGCAGTTGGACGTTCTCCATCACAGTTGAACGTTCTTCATCACAGTTGAACGTTCTTCATCACAGTTGAACGTTCTCCATCACAGTTAAACGTTCTCCATCACAGTTAAACGTCCTCCATCGCAGTTGGACGTTCTCCATCACAGTTGAACGTTCTCCATCACAGTTAAACGTCCTCCATCGCAATTGAACGTTCTCCATCACAGTTGGACGTTCTCCATCACAGTTAGACGTTCTCCATCGCAGTTGGACGTTCTCCATCACAGTTGAACGTTCTTCATCACAGTTAGACGTTCTCCATCGCAGTTGGACGTTCTCCATCACAGTTGAACGTTCTTCATCACAGTTGAACGTTCTTCATCGCAGTTGAACGTTCTCCATCGCAGTTGAGCGTTCTTCATCGCAGTTGAACGTTCTCCATCGCAGTTGGACGTTCTTCATCGCAGTTGAACGTTCTCCATCGCAGTTGGACGTTCTTCATCGCCATTGAGCGTTCTCCATCGCAGTTGAGCGTTCTCCATCGCAGTTGAGCGGTCTCCTTCGCAGCTGAACGTTCTTCATCACAGTTGAACGTTCTCCATCACAGTTAAACATTCTCCATCGTAGTTGGACGTCCTCCATCGCAATTGAACGTTCTCCATCACAGTTGGACGTTCTCCATCACAGTTGGACATTCTCCATCACAGTTGGACGTTCTCCATCGCAGTTGGACGTTCTTCATCGCAGTTGAACGTTCTCCATCGCGGTTGGACGTTCTTCATCGCAGTTGAACGTTCTCCATCGCAGTTAAAAGTTCTCCATCGCAATTGAGCGTTCTCCATCGCAGTTGAGCGGTCTCCTTCGCAGCTGAACGTTCTTCATCACAGTTGAACGTTCTCCATCACAGTTAAACATTCTCCATCGTAGTTGGACGTCCTCCATCGCAATTGAACGTTCTCCATCACAGTTGGACGTTCTCCATCACAGTTGGACGTTCTCCATCACAGTTGAACGTTCTTCATCACAGTTGAACGTTCTTCATCGCAGTTGGACGTTCTCCATCGCAGTTGGACGTTCTCCATCGCAGTTGGACGTTCTCCGTCACAGTTGGACGTTCTCCGTCACAGTTAAACGTTCTTCATCGCAGTTGAACGTTCTCCATCACAGTTAAACGTTCTCCATCACAGTTAAACATTCTCCATCGTAGTTGGACGTCCTCCATCGCAATTGAACGTTCTCCATCACAGTTGGACGTTCTCCATCGCAGTTAGACGTTCTCCATCGCAGTTGGACGTTCTCCATCACAGTTGAACGTTCTTCATCACAGTTGAACGTTCTTCATCACAGTTGGACGTTCTCCATCGCAGTTGGACGTTCTCCATCGCAGTTGGACGTTCTCCATCGCAGTTGGACGTTCTTCGTCACAGTTGGACGTTCGCCATCGCAGTTAAACGTTCTTCATCACAGTTGGACGTTCTCCATCGCAGTTGGACGTTCTCCATCGCAGTTAGACGTTCTCCATCGCAGTTGGACGTTCTCCATCACAGTTAAACGTTCTTCATCACAGTTAAACGTTCTCCATCGCAGTTGGACGTTCTCCATCGCAGTTGGACGTTCTCCATCGCAGTTGGACGTTCTTCGTCACAGTTGGACGTTCGCCATCGCAGTTAAACGTTCTTCATCACAGTTAAACGTTCTTCATCGCAGTTGAACGTTCTTCATCGCAGTTAAACGTTCTTCATCACAGTTGGACGTTCTCCGTCGCAGTTGGACGTTCTCCATCACAGTTAAACATTCTCCATCGTAGTTGGACGTCCTCCATCGCAATTGAACGTTCTCCATCACAGTTGGACGTTCTTCGTCACAGTTGGACGTTCTTCGTCACAGTTGGACGTTCTCCATCGCAGTTGGACGTTCTTCGTCACAGTTGGACGTTCTCCATCGCAGTTAAACGTTCTTCATCTCAGTTAAACGTTCTCCATCACAGTTGAACGTTCTCCATCACAGTTGGACGTTCTTCGTCATAGTCCAGAGTTCTTCTTCCTCCTCATTGTGTTCTTTCTTGAACTCCGTATTTAAACTCTGACAAACTCTCTGACAGACTCTGAAATCCAGACGTCCACATGTTGATCTTAATCTCTCAGGTTCTTCCCTTTTACGATGACTTTTCACCGCACTGATAAACCGATAAAGAAATAAAGAGTCATGTTTGTTGTTGTTGTTGTTTTAAGTCAGTGTAGAGTAGAGCAGCTGCAGTCACATGATCAGTGTGGTCGTGTTTGTGCTCCATGTTTTCTTGTTTTGTTGTTGTAGCAGTCGTTGTCATGTGGTCGTCGTCGCTCTGCTTTCGGTTCTGGGCGTTCCTTCTCTCTCTCTCTGTGTGTGTGTGTGTGTGTGTGTGTGTGTGTGTGTACAGTACACGTGTGTGTGTGTGTGGATGTGCGTCTGACATCAGCTCAGTTATTTTAGAGAATATTCGTTTGTCAGAAAAGTTTTTTCCGAAATGTGGGAAAACTCTTTCTTTCTTTCTTTCTCCACCCTTCTGTGTGTGTGTGTGTGTGTGTGTGTGTGTGTGTGTGTGTGTGTGTGTGGGTAGCCATGATGTGGTTTCTCATTCTTGACTCCACTCCAGCGACCACAGGTTCCTCTGTGGTCTCCTCCCCCCTCCATCCATCCATCCATCCATCCATCCCTCCATCCCCTCCCTGTTCCCATCCCTCCCTCTTTTCACTCCATTCTCAGAGAGGAACTCGCCACACGACGACACCCCCCCCTCTTCACGCTGTTGTCCGTCAAACACACACACATAAACACACACACACACACACATGAGGTCTCCATCCTCACTCACTCGCTCTTGTTTTCTCCCGTCCTCGTCTCTCGTTTTTCAGCCAATGAGGAAGGAGCCGGAGGTCGTCACGGTAACCCTGAAGAAGCACAACGGCATGGGCCTCAGCATCGTCGCCGCCAAGGTAAGAACGTTTGTGTGCGTTTGTTGTTGTTTTTGTGTCACAAACGCTAAAAAAAAACCTGGTCCTAATGAAGCACAAGCTCATTTTCTGCTTAAGGTTTGAATTATGGACTGGATTTTTTTTTTTTTGACAGGAAATCCACAGAAACTTGGCTTCCTGTGTCGATTTCAGTGTGTGACGTCAGTGTTGAGTCTGACAGCAGCTCAGAGACTAAACACGCCGACAACGTGGGCGCGTTTGGTTTGTTTTATTGGCCGTGGCGAGCGTGCAGGGTGGGCTACGTACAGTGTGTGTGTGTTTGTTTATTTCTGCACACACCCCCATGTGTTCACATCACCACTCGCTGGAGTGAATCCCAGCTGACTTAGGGTGAAAGATGGGGGTCATATACGGTCATTTAGAGTGTTTACACTTTGAGTTTGTGTTACTTTTTTCTATTTTACACATTCTGTATATTATTAGGAAACTTATTTGACGATAAAAGTGTCAATTGCAGCCACCGGAAATCGTAAAATAATCGCAAACGTACATAAAGTTACGTTAAAACGGCTTAAAACAAACATTACTAAGGATATTTCTGCATTAAATAAATTAGAAAGTGTTTTAGCTGATTGTGTAAAATCCTCCCTAAAAAGCCAGCAGCAGGTGTGTGTGTGTGTGTGTGTGTGTGTGTGTGTGTGTGTGTGTGTGTGATGTAGCCTCTCGTATCACTCTGTTGTTTGATCTGACAGATTAACAGACGACAGTTTAAATCCACTTTGCTCACAGGTCACGTGGTTCTGTCGTCGTGTTTTTATACGAGAACACACTTTTCTTTGTGGAGTGGAATCAAGTTTCACTGCTGATGCTTTTAGGAGTTTTATTTTTCCTCTCTCATAAACACTGACCTTGTCGGGACCAGTCGTCGTCGTCATGGAGACCAAAAACATGGTCCTAATGAGGCAGAAGCTCATTGTCGGACATCCTGTAGTGTGTGTGCGCGTGTGTTGTTGTACTTGCGGCATACTGAGGACCAGTGAGGAGTTTTTAACCAACAAAGTGAGGTCATTTTTACAAAGTGAGGACATTTTTCCTGGTCCTCACTTTGTTTTCATTAAAATCACTTCCTTAGGTTGTAAACGTGCTATACTCTGATTTTAGGTCCTCAATTTGGTACAAAAACCCGTTTTCTAGCCCTGGTGTTTCACACCCTTTTTGCTCTGGGGCTTCACCTGCAGACATGTTATGGTACTGCACCCAGTAGTTCTTTATAGGTGTCATTCGTGAAGTAGATATTTGTAATTGTGTTGATTTATAAAGTGGAAATGCCCTCGTCAGACTGAGGGATAATTGTGCTGAAGTCACAAAAAGGACTGATTTTCTTTCATTTTTGTTCATAAAAACGAGCCAAAGTGAAACTTTGAGTCCTGTTTTGCTCGGCTGTGTTTGTTAAGTCGATGAAAATGAAAATAAATATGTATAATTGTCTAATTTCACCAGATTGTTTCAGCGTGGTGCTGATAAAAAAGGATACAAGACGCTCTTTATTGCATATATTGTTCTTATAGCCTCTGTATATATGTTTTAACATAGTAAACTGAAAACTGGTTTTACTATTATCTGGTTATGGTTCAATGGCTTTTGTGAATTATGTCCAAATGAATGGAAGTCGGTGCAGTGTCCTCAGGAGAATAGCTGCACAGAACACCACACACACACACACACACACACACACACACACACACACACACACACACACACACACACACACACACACACACACACACACACACACACACACACACACACACACACACACACACACACACGGGTTTGTGCAGCTGTTCTTCTGAGGACACAGCGCTGGCTTCTGTTTAAACAGTGTGAAAGAATGAAGGAAGGAAGGATGCAGTGAGGAAACCCTGTCGCTGTGTTTACTTTCAAACTCGTGTAGACGTCGTGACCGGAGGAGACCGGGCGGTAACACACACACACGTGTGTGTGACTGTGTGTGTGTGTGTGTGTGTGTGTGTGTGTGTGGGATGGGTAAAGGCAGGTAGAGGATTTTGTCAAACAGCTGGTTGGATTGTGCAGAACTGGCCTGAGCTCCGTCTCGTTATATAACTGTGTGTGTTTCTGTGAGTGTGTGTGTTAGTTGTGTATGGGCGTGTGTGTGTGTGTGTGTGTGTGTGGTATTTGGTGTAGCCTCAGCAGCAGCAGTGCTGCTCCACCTCAGTGTGAGAGAGCAGCCGGTGTCTCTGGCCTCTCAATCTCTGGATTATCGTGAGCGTGTGGAGGAATTTTTACTCCACTTCAGGAAAACTTTTTTTTAAATTTTTTTTTTTAAACTTCATTTACTGGAACTTACACATCTTTTCATCACTCTTTAAAAATGAACTTTTTACCTTTTTTTTACGTCCCCGTTTTCATCCGTAAAAGAGTTGGAACTCTGATGTTGAGCTGCTGTAAACTCTGTGGACTTGTTGCTGCACGTCAGCAGTGTTAGGTGTGTGTGTGAAGGTGTGTGTGTGGACCTGGTCCCAGTCTGAAGTGAAGTGGTCTGGACTTTAACGAGATGTGGTTTTCTGTGGTGGGCCGGAGAGACCAGGTAACTCTGCTTTTACGGCTTTAAATATCGGACAATAATGTTGTTTTTAAGTGTCTCAGCTCAGTGTTTGCTGTGTTTGATTTAAAACACGACGTAGCATGATAGCACGTGAGATGTGATCATAAACATCAACGACAATACTTTAATTCTAGTTCTAACACCTGTTGTGTCTTTATTTAAATCGGCACAGATTATCCACCTCTTTAGTAAATCTGTTTATCAAACACATGTATGTGTATGAACGAGGTAAACATAGAAACTGATTGTAAGTAAACACGGTTTATTTCTCTAGCGCTATTAAAAACAAACTATACAAATATAAAAACATAAATATACAAGATAAATAATCACAATACGACGTTTAAAGTCACCTATGCCTGGATAATAAAGAGTGTAAGTAAAGTAAAAGTTTAAAAACACACCTGCAGTAAAGAATAATTATTACTGATGTAGGACAGCATTTCAAAATAAAAGTATTTGTTTTGATATTGAACAGGGATGGAAACATATTTATTTATTTATTTATTTATGATGGAAATACAAGAGAATGAAAACATTTAATGTATAACAACATGTAGACAGTTATACTTGTTGTCATTTCATTTTCAATGCAATACATTTAATAATGGGAAATTTATTATTATTATAATGAAAATATCGTGCTGTAACATATGTAAGTGCTAACAAAACAACACACACACACACTGAGTTTGAAGCCTCCGGTTTATTCAGAAGCTCTTGTAAAAGGAACATGTGTCTGTGTGTGTGTGTGTGTCTGTCTCTCTCTGTGTGTGTGTGTGTGTGTGTGTGTGTGTGTGTGTGTGTCCTCTGTCACTGTTTGTTTTCAGGGACGTTAACGTTAATGTTTAAACTAAGACACACACACAGAAAATAGAGATAGTAGAAGTTTGGGCATCGTGTGTTTTCACCAGTTTCAGTCTGAAGATATGAAAGTACCTTAAAGTCGTACTTGAATATTTATTATTATAAAACAAATATTTTACCCCAAAAAATTACTTTTGTAGATAAATATTACTTCATATTCATACAGTATTCAGGATTGATTCATGGTGGATCTGTGGTAGGGCGAGTAGTCTTTGAACTGGAAGGTTGTGGGTTCAATTGCTGGCTTTGCTCGTCTTTATGTGTCCTTGAGCAAAGACACTTAAAATCACTGTGTTGCAGAGTGCGAGTGAGTGAAAACAACTCTTCTGCACATTTTATTTGGTCGTAACAGAGACATTTGTTTGTTTTGTCTTCTTAGTTTGCTAAGAATAAAAAGTTGAGTTAACGTTGAGCCGGAGAAAACCTGTTTAAAAATAGCAGCGGCAGAAATGTTGTTGTTATTAAAACCAGTTTGACTAAAGCAAAGACTTTGAGAAACAAAGTTATTGTGTTTATTTTCCCTCTGTGGATTTAAATGAATTGAAAAGTGCAGGTTTGTGTGTGTTTGTGTTTCTGTGGTGTTTGTGTTTCTTTTCCTCCGGACAGTTCGCAGCTGGAGTTGAGGAAACTCTCTCCCTCCTCCTCCTCCTCCTCCTCAAACCAAACTCCATTTCTTTTCTTTTACATCACCGTCTCTCGTCATTTAAAGTAACAGTAAGTTTACTGCGTCGTCAAAGCTGCGGTGAATAAATACAAACCTTATTTTCCTGTCATTTCTCGCCCGATTGCGACATTACGGACATTTCCACTTCATCTAATGTGTATTTCAGCCTCGTGTTTGACACATAAAGGTCTTGAAATTATATATGAAAACGATATGAGACAATAAGACAAATGTGTGTTTGAAGTGTCGATTGTGTTTGAGCTGCTGTTTTAAAAAAGACTGAAACTAGACGTGGAACAATGGTCTGAGAGAGTTGAGTCACAGTGAGCGCTGGGACAATGGGAGGATGTTAGTGCGCACACACACACACACACACACACACACACACACACCAGGGTTTTCCTGTCGAGCTGCAGGGAGGAGGGAGGTGTTTACGACGTGAGGAGAGAAACTTTTGTACATCTTGCCGTTTGCTTGTATCTCTGTCTGTGGTTGTTATTGGCAGCTCATTGTAGGAAAATCAGCGACGTAGCTTGTAAAGGAAGTGGACCAACGTGCACTTTATCCTCTTTTTTTTTTTTTCCACGTTAAACTCACACGGAATTCTTCTACTTCTTTTTATTGTTATTATTCCTACAAATAAATCACTTTTTTTTATCGCCTCAGACCTGGTGGATATTTACGGCAAAAGTGGTTCGATGAAAAAGTGCGGGAAATTGGAAGTGGGCGGAGCTAAAAAAAAGAAGAAGCTTTTATTAGGTTACTTTTTTGACGTTTTTCACGTACATGAGCAATGTTTGAAAACGTGGGTGGAAGTTAGAGTGATTTCACAGCAGGATAATCTGCGTTAGATTAAAGGTTCGACGCGTAGACTTTGTGACCTTTGACCTTTCTCTACGTTGTGACTAAATAGAGCACTTTTAACGTTAACGTTTTTGTTTTCTTCAGTTAGACAGATATCGCGATGTATCACTGTACGATTATCTCGCAAAAATATTGATTATCGCAGAATCGTTCGCGTATCGCAGATATTATTGGTATCGCGATACAACGATCGTATTGCGTGATTCACACCCATACCCTGTTTCCTCTCTCTCTGTTCACATTACTAATCCAAATAAAGCCAAAAACGCGTTTAAAGGAGTCGACGTTAATGCATGGTGCGTTTCCATGACGACTGACTGGAAAAAGCGCGCAAGGCGTCATGTTTACGTGACTTCGGATTGTTAAAATGAGTCTCTAAAGTAACGCAAAGCGTTAAAAACAGAGGCGCACATACGCAGTACACAGGTACGCTAGTTGTTTGCTAGCGCTGCTCTTTTCGTTTAATAAACAGACGGCTACAGTTCCACTGTAGGCGCGCTAACGGCGCTAAAAGGAGCTAACGCAGCTAACGGAGCTAACTGGTAAACGGTGCCTGGACTCCGGTGTCAGGGCACGTAAACATGGCGTCACGGCACGTAAACATGGCGTCACACGGCGCCATGCGTTAATGCGCGTTAACCTAGCGCCCACCTCTAAAATTTATGCATATATGTAATTAGTTTCCATATTAATTGCAATATTATTTGTGGTATTGTTTTTTTGGGAACTGCTAACGCTCTTGCACCAAACCCCATTGAGAAAATTGTCGTTTTTAGCTCACATTGTCACAGCACATGCTGGTCTGCTGCTGCTTTATGTAGCATGTTTTTTACCACAGAAGATTTCAAACACTGAATTTACAAAACAACACGTTAACGGTTGGATATTGAGTCAACGGTGGATCCAGCGACTTCTGTTTGCCGTGGCGTAAAATTGCAAAATTTCTCAATGGACTTTGGAGGAGGTGGTTTGTGAGAGAAAAGTGAATGAGTGAGCACTGGCTTTGGTTCAGTACTTTATTTAACCGCACTTCAACCAAAATACACAACAAAAAAAACCAGCTGTTTATGCAGAAACAAACATTAGAATCGTCATCAAACACTGGACAGAAATAAAGAATCTTCCCCCGTCAGCAGTTGCAGAGTAAATATTGGTCTTAAATTTCATCCGGTGGACACGAACATGACTTAAATGAATTTGGATCGTTGTTTCCTGGCTGGCGGATGATGATTATGCTCATCTGCGGTCCCGTTTATTAACGAATAACGTCTTTAAAGCTCCGCTAAACTCCCGCCAGTGTCCCCGGAGGCCGTTCTCGGGGGGCGCCCCCCGCGCCTCGTTCGCTGTAAGTGCACGAAGCTGTGGCTACGTCTCAAAACAGAGACTCTTTAATGTTGTCTGTAATGGCGTGAAAACTGTTGAAACGATTCACTGTTCTTCTCTCGTCTTGAATGTCACTCGAAGGAAATGCGTGCCTGCATGAATTCAGCCTCATTATGACACATTACCAAAAAAAAGGCAGCTAAAAAACATTGTGGGTCAAATGGTTTCAAGACCTCTGTCTTTGTGGGAAACAAAGTCTGGGGACAAAAATCTGTGGATCATTCATTCATTCATTCATTCATTCATTCATTCATTCATTCACACAGTAGATGAGCTCATGTGGACGCTATTATAAGAATACGTCCACTACTTTAGTTTTTTATCCCCTCTACTGCACCAAACCCCATAGAGAAAATCACTGATTTTAACCTCACATCACACAGGAGTCGTCGCAGACTTGTCGATCCACTTCTGCCTTCGTCAGTGCGTCCGAATGTGTGATTTTGTGACTTTGGCGCTCGAAGAACTTAATTTTTGGTTTTACACGGTGACACAAACTCGCCACACGGGGCAGCAGTTGACCAGCAGTAGACCAGCAGCTGCTGTGTCCCCACGAGCTAAAAAACACTGTTTTTCTCTATGGACTTTGGTAGAGCAAAGTACAAACGGGTGAAACTATTCTAACTTTTAGCCACTTTGTTCACATCATCATACTGGATTTATACAGGAATTTAAGTCTGTATTTTTGTTCTATTCTGTTTGGTATTTGGCAAAAACAAACAAGTGGAATGTATTTGTTTCTTTGATATGAGAAGGCGACACAAAGCTCATTGTTATTTCAAACAGAAAAACTCACGTTTGAACTGATATTTACATTTTCCCTCCCTCATTGAAAAGTAGTTTCCTGCTGCAGGAACACGCTGATCTCCACCGTTTACAGTCAACAAGAGTCTTTTCTGTCTCACCAAAAGCCTCCCGACATGATTATTATCGTCTGCAAGGAAAACATGGCAATTGTACTGTTCGCAAACCATGGGAAATGGCATGTTTTAGTGCTGTTGTGAGGACGTCCCACTGTGTTTTAGCGCTGCAGTGTTTTTAAGCTAGTGTGGAGGCTTTATGTTGTTTTAGCTCTGTGACGCAGCGTTTTTAAGCTAGTGTGGAGACTTAATGTTGTGTTTTAGCTCTGTGACACAGCGTTTTTAAGCTAGTGTGGTGACAGTGTGTTTTAGCGCTGTGATGCAGCGTTTTTAAGCTAGTGTGGAGACTTTATGGTGTGTTTTAGCGCTGTGACGCAGCGTTTTTAAGCTAGTGTGGAGGCTTTATGGTGTGTTTTAGCTATGTGACGCAGCGTTTTTAAGCTAGTGTGGTGACCTTATAGTGCGTTTTAGCGCTGTGACGCAGCGTTTTTAAGCTAGTGTGGTGACATTATAGTGTGTTTTAGCATTGTGCTGCAGCGTTTTTAAGCTAATGTGGAGACTTTATGGTGTGTTTTAGCTCTGGGACGCAGCGTTTTTAAGCTAGTGTGGTGACAGTGTGTTTTAGCTCTGTGACGCAGCGTTTTTGAGCTAGTATGGAGACTTTATGGTGTGTTTTAGCTCTGTGACGTAGCGTTTTTAAGCTAGTGTGGTGACATTATAGTGTGTTTTAGCTCTGTGATGCAGCGTTTTTAAGCCTATGTGGTGACATTATAGTTTGTTTTAGCTCTGTGACGCAGTGTTTTAAAGGTATTGTGGAGACATAGTGTGTTTTAGCACTATGACACAGCATTTTTAAGCTAGTGTGGTGACATAGTGTGTTTTAGCTCTGTGACGCAGCGTTTTTGAGCTAGTGTGGAGACTTTATGGTGTGTTTTAGCCCTGTGACACAGCGTTTTTAAGCTAGTGTGGAGACATTATAGTGTGTTTTAGCGCTTTGACGCAGCATTTTTAAGCTATTGTGGTGACGTAGTGTGTTTTCACGCTGTGATGCACCGTTTTTAAGCTAGTGTGGTGACATTTTAGTGTGTTTCAGCACTGTGAAGCAGCGTTTTAATGTTGTGGGGACATTCTGGTCTGTTCTAGCGCTGTGGCACAGTGTTTTTAATCTGTTGTGCGGCCATTCTGGTGTGTTTTACAGTTGTGACACAGCATTTTTAAGCTATTGTGGTGACATTATAGTGTGCGTTGGTGCTGTGACAGTGTTTTAATGTTGTGGGGACATTGTGGTGTGTTTAAAGCTGTTGTGCGGTCATTATGGTGTCTTTTACAGTTGTGACGCAGCATTTTTAAGCTATTGTGGTGTGTTTTAATGCTGTGACAGCGTTTTTAGGCTATTGTGGTGTGTTTTAAAGTTGTGACACAGCATCTTTGGACATTGTGACGTCGAGACACGGCTAGCTTAAGCACCGTTGCGGGGACATTCTGGTGCGTTTTACAGTTGTGTGACATGGAGTGTTTAAAAGCTGTGACACAGCGCTTTTTAACACTGTGTCATGTGTGATTTAATGCTAATACATCCTCGTGTGACACAGCGCTTTAAAGCTGATTACGGGACATCCTGACATTGAGACGAAGCTAGTTTTTAATGGTTTACACTGTATTTTTGTGTATTTATCTGTGAATAAATATTCCTATTTTTCAATGCATTCATGTATTCTACACCACTGCTGTAGCATTTAAAGACTATTTTACTCTACTAAAGTTGCACATTTGCACATAATTGTCAGTCAAAAACGCGCTTTTAGACTTTCCAGAGCCGCAGCAGCCGCCTCTCTGCTCAGTCAAACAGGATTAGATTATGATTTATAGTTGTGTTCTCTAATCCCGGAGTAACCGTAAACAGCCATTACGCTGCCTCGCCACTTCTGTCTTCGCCCTCTCCTCCGCGGGCTGATGAAACACTTATTAAATGTGACCTGTAAACAGTGAGGCAGCCATTAACCTGAGCGTAACCCCCTTCCTTTTTTCTTTCTTTTTTTTTTATTTTTTTACGAGATGCGGCTTCGCTCGCACGCTCCCGGTGCCACGTCGCCATGTCTGACGAATGGCAGCAATTAGGAGTTTATAAAGCGACTTTATAGACACGCTGTGATCCATAATGTCTAGGTTGTGTGTGTGTGCGCGCCATCTGGATCTCAGCTGTGTTGTTTTTTACCCCTGTAAACCTGCTTTTTAAAATGTAAGAGAATCTAAATTCTCTTTTTCAGCAGAAAACCAAGTTTATGTATCTGCTTATCTTTATTTAGAAGGAAAACGATTCATAATCTGGACGTCAAAGTGATATTTACGGCAGCTTTTGAGGAAGGATTTTCCCAGAAATGATCCTCTGGTTTCTGCCGGTGCACAGACTTTTGAGGATAAACATGTCAAGATGCTAAAGAAAGCGTGCGACGCGTCTGATAGCGCGCCAGCAGTCAAAAAAAAACCACCACAGAGAAACCACACACAGAAGCTCTGGACTTATTGACACTGACGTTAATCGCGGTCGCTCTGTAAAGACGGGATTAGAGTCACGGAAAAACCGTACCGCGACATGAAGTAAATGCAGATTATTTTCCAGTGGTAGATCGGATTGTTTTGACACAAAGACAAACCTACGGTCGAGGCAGTTTGTCTTTTTCCCTTCCGTACGTGTTTCACTTTGACATCTCTGTGAACTCAGATTAAAGAGAGCCAGGTGTTTCGGGGGAAAACCACACACTTTTGGGTGTAATCTCTGTAGTCTGTTCAGTGTTCACTCCTTTGGAATCCTGTGTGTATAAATGTCTGTGTGTGTGTGTGTGTTTTTTAAATTCCTGCCTCCGACAGTGAGCAGGAATGAAGACCACACAGCGTGAATCACGAGTCGTAGCTCACCTGCACCGCAGAGCGCACGACGTCGTAGATCAATCAGAGCTTTGTAGCTAAAGTGTTTCCATGAAAACAGTTGATATTTAACTCGTATTAATTAAAAACCGATGACAGGAATCAACGACGTAAACACACTTTTGAAGACGCTGTTGGCGATTTAGAATTAAGTTAATTTGTGTGGATGTTTCCTGGCATAAACGCCGACCTTGTCAGGACCAGTAAGTCGTCGTGGAGACGGAAAAAACCTGGTCCTAATGAGGCAGGACCTTATTTCTGAGGAACTGAGGATGTTTTGATGTGGTGGTGAGGTTAAATTGAGTCTTAGAGAGTTGGGGACAATGCTTTTTGTAGGCCGTCCAAATGCATTTTTGAAGGAAAATCCTACTGTTTTTGGTATGCCAAGGCCACCGTTTGCTGCCATCTGCAGTCTCACCATTAGGTGGCACTAATCCTTAAACACTGGACCTTTAAAATAGAAAACAGGACAGTTTTTCCCAGTGAAAAAGGCCATGAAACGACGAGGGATCCAGGCGCTGAAATACACACGATTGCCATCTACAGTCTGACCATTAGGTGTCACTAATTCTTACAAACTGGACCTTTAAAATGGCAAATATGACACTTTTTCACCATGAAACAACGTTAAGACTACAGTTTAGAATGTTGTTCCAGGACGAGGGATCCAGGCGCTGAAATACGTACAATTGCCATCTGTAGTCTCACCATTAGGTGTCACTAATTCTTACACACTGGACCTTTAAAATGGCAAATATGACACGTTTTCACCTTGAAACAACGTTAAGACTACAGTTTAGATTGTTGTTCCAGGACGAGGGATCCAGGTGGTGAAATACGCACTATTGCCATCTGCAGTCTCACCATTAGGTGTCACTAATTCTTACACACTGGACCTTTAAAATGGCAAATATGACACTTTTTCACCATGAAACAACATCAAGACTACAGTTCAGAATGTTGTTCCAGGACGAGGGATCCAGGCACTGAAATACGTACTATTGCCATCTGTAGTATCACCATTCGGTGTCACTAATTCTTTCAAATTGGACTTTTAAAAAAACATATATGACACTTTTTTACCATGAAACAACGTTGAGACAAAATATTCGACCCATGTTACAGGACGAGGGATCCAGGCGCTGAAATACGCATTATTGCCATCTACAGTCTGACCATTAGGTGTCACTAATTCTTTAAAATTGGACTTTTAAAAAAACATATATGACACTTTTTCGCCATGAAACAACGTTAAGACTACATTTTTGAACTATGTTCCAGGATGAGGGATCCAGGCGCTGAAACCCGCTGCTCATTCTTCTTTTCCTTTACAGAGAATTTATTTAAATTTGCTGACAATGTTTACTTTCTTATCTTATTCTATCTTATATTTTACTGCTGCCGTGGTTGTTGTTTGTCCAGCTTAATATAGATCCAACGTTCATGAAATACATTTCAAACAAAGCTTTTTTTCCACTTGTTTATGTATTTATTTATTTATTAGGAACAGGAAGTTTACAGCAGGTGTTTATTTACAACTCACAAACTGTCTCTCTGTGTCTCAGGGTGCTGGTCAGGAGAAGTTGGGCATCTACATCAAGTCTGTGGTGAAAGGAGGAGCCGCTGACGTGGTTCGTACAGAAACACTGGAGAATAAAAATACATGAGAGAGAATGTGTGTGTGTACAGTGTGACTCATCCTTATGTGTGTGTGTGTGTGTGTGTTATCCACAGGACGGTCGTTTGGCTGCAGGCGATCAGTTGCTGAGCGTGGACGGACGCAGTTTGGTCGGCCTATCACAAGAGAGGTAAAGATGGCACAAGAAAATAGTTGTAGTTGAGTGAGAAATTCAGTTTGTGCAGCCCTGGCACAACAGTTAGGTTAATATTCAACTATTTTAATCGTCAATAACCAGTTTGAGTCATTTTTTAAACAATTTAATGTGAATACGTTCAGGTTTCTTTGCTCTATTTATCAAATAAATCAATAAAAGTCAATATTTTACTGTAGAAAAAAGCCTGAGCTCGACTCTTCCCCCACATTATCAAATGTCACGAGTGTATTTTAAGTCATTTTTCTTCCTGTATCCATGACCACAAAACTCTTAATACACTAATTTTCACCCATTTACTGAGCGTTTTGTCAAAATACTGTGAAAGACAAAGAAGAAAGTCGTAATAACCTGTGAAAAGTGTTATTAAACTAGATTATATTGTAATTTTACAGAATATCAGTAACAGTAAAATAGGGCATCAAGGATTATTCGATTTTTAATCCTTTACTAAATAAACCATCGATGTTTTGGGGTTTGTTTTTTTCTGTTTTCTTTGCTCCACATTAACAAAGAAATCATTAAAAGTTAACGTTTTCAGTTTGTGGACAGAACAACATTTTATAGACCAAAAAAACTAATCGATAAATCAAGAAAATCAGCAACAGATTAATAGATTATAAAAATATGTGAGAGTTTCAGCCCTAAAATGAGCTTAATTGTGGATATAGTTGTTCTTAACAACAGTGAGAAACAAAAAGGGTTTAACTTGTTCCCTCGATCATTTATTATACAACTCAATGAAATGTGTCTTAACTGGAAAGTCGGGTTCTTCTGGACTCGAGTGTCAGTGAAATAGTCAAATTTATCTCATTTTACATTTAAATTATGGGGAATTTGGACTTTAGATGCATCTAAGAATGGATGTTTGTGACATCTTTAAAAAAACCCTGCAGAAAAACCTGTGTCTGACAGTTAATCCAGTTCTTCAGACTCCATCATGTTCCGCGTGTTCATTCTCGCCGTTCGTGTGGAACTGGATCCACGAGTGTTTTCATTAATCGTTTCCGTGTGAGAATCAGGACAAAGACTGGGGTTTATTTCACAGCTTCAGCGTCGTCTTGTTTACGTTCTCATCTTCATTCACAGACTTCACATCTGTGCTTCTTTTTTCTTTTATTTTGTGTGTGAACATATTTTCTAAAGTGGATTCTGAGGCTGTTTCATGATGTGGTTTCATCTTCCCCTCAGCTATTTACAGAAATACAGAGAGTACCCGCTCACTGACTCACACGCATTTTAACTAACACTAAAGTTGATGTAAAAGTACATTTAACATCTTTTAAAGGTAGAAATTACGCTTTCAAATGAAAGTTATAGTTGTTTAGTAGTAGTTTATAGTGTAGTAATGAAGGCAGACATCTTGTGTTCAAGTGTTTCTACAGGAGCCTGGTTGTGGTGTATTTTGTATTTTTTAAAACTGTTGCGAACAAAGAAGGAAAATCCTACTGTTTTTGGCCACCGTTTGTTGCCATCTTCAGTGTCACCATTAGGTGTCACTAATTCTTACTTACTGGACCTTTAAAATAGCAAATATGACACTTTTTCATGATGGAAAAAGGGCATGAAACAACGTTAAGACTACATTTTAGAACCATGTTCCAGGACGAGGGATCCAGGTGCTGAAATGCGCGCTATTGCCATCTGCAGTCTCACCATTAGGTGTCACTAATTCTTACTTACTGGACCTTTAAAATAGCAAATATGACACTTTTTCATGATGGAAAAAGGGCATGAAACAACGTTAAGACTACATTTTAGAACCATGTTCCAGGACGAGGGATCCAGGTGCTGAAATGCGCGCTATTGCCATCTGCAGTCTCACCATTAGGTGTCACTAATTCTTACTTACTGGACCTTTAAAATAGCAAATATGACACCTTTTTCATGATGGAAAAAGGGCATGGAACAACGTTAAGACTACGTTTTAGAACCATGTTCCAGGACGAGGGATCCAGGCGCTGAAATATGCACTATTGCGATCTGCAGTCTCACCATTAGGTGTCACTAATTCTTACTTACTGGACCTTCAAAATAGAAAACATGACACTTTTTCCCAGTGAAAAAGGCCATGAAACAACGTCACGACTACATTTTAGAACTATTTTCCAGGACGAGGGATCCAGGCGCTGAAATATGCACTATTGCCATCTGCAGTCTCACCATTAGGTGTCACTAATTCTTTCACACTGGACCTTTAAAATAGCAAAAATGACACCTCTTTCATGATGAAAAAGGCCATGAAACAACGTTAAGACTAAATTTTAAAACCATGTTCCAGGACGAGGGATCCAGGCGCTGAAATACACACTATTGCCATCTGCAGTCTCACCATTAGGTGTCACTAATTCTTACACGTAGGACCTTTAAAATAGCAAATATGACACTTTTTCACCATGAAAACGATGTTAAGACTACATTTTTGAACGTGGTTCCAGGACGAGGGATCCAGGTGCTGAAATATGTGGCTCATTCTTTTTTGCCTTTAAATTGATTTTATTTAAATTTGCTGATGATGTTTGTTTTCATGTTATATTCTTGTCGGTTTCAATTGTTGTAACCTGTATTTTACTGCTGCCTGAGTTCTAATCTCTCCGATTATCCATTATAATCCATATTATGTGCAGATAATCTCTGCAGAAGAGAGATTTTAAGCGAAAAACTCTGATCAGACAAACCCTCTCTCTCTCTCTCCCCCCCCCTCTCTCTCTCAGGGCGGCCGAGCTGATGACGAGGACGGGCGCAGTCGTGACTCTGGAAGTCGCCAAACAGGGCGCCATTTACCACGGCCTGGCCACGCTGCTGAACCAGCCCAGTCCTCTGATGCCCAGAGGTGAGAGAGAGCACACATTACTCTCTATATTCTCTGTTATTTCACTTCACATGATGAACAGTAGGTCTCCCTTCTTGTTTACTCTGTAGTTAACTGTCTTTTTTATCACCGTTATTCCACTTTAGTTTATTTTTGTATCGTTCTTAAGGTGATTCATGCTTTAAGATGAGTTGTAAAAGAGTTTTTTGATAATTGAGCTGTGATTTGATGTTTTTT
This sequence comes from Microchirus variegatus, assembly GCF_963457635.1. NCBI lineage: Eukaryota > Metazoa > Chordata > Actinopteri > Pleuronectiformes > Soleidae > Microchirus > Microchirus variegatus. Next base: position 25,603,548 of record NC_139813.1, read on the forward strand.
AAATAATTTTCTGGTTGATCTCTGTCTTTGGTGCAATAGATTTAACTAACTTAATAATGGAAATAGCTAATATTTGCAGCCGGGATCATTTAATTTAATAAACACTTAAATTAGGACAACTAGGACTGCATAATCAATTTATCTGTCAAAATATCCTAATTGGTGTTGGAAAATATATTTTTCCAAGTTTTCGGGCTTTTATTTTGAAAATCTTCACATTTAGTAAGTGGAAACCTGACAATTTGATGTAATTATGGAGAAAAACACTCAATTAAGTAACTTATATTACAAAAGTGAATCTCCTTAGTCTTTTAAATGTCACACAATCACACATTTAATTGCCGTGTTTGCAGTTTAAAGAGCTGTGTTTTTGTGAAGTGGTCATGAATGGACTATTGTGACTCGCATTGATCGTTAATGGCAGTAATTTGTGGACGACGGAGGACGAGCAGAGACACAGTGTCCTCGTTGTCAGACTGGACTGGACATAATCACCGTCTGTGTCTGTGTCTGTGACTGAGTTAGACGTAAGAACACAGAGTTTACTGCTGAAGCTGCTGCTCGTCTGTCTGTCTGTCTGTCTGCTGGAATGTGACCCGAGGTTCATTAAGAGGAAGTCTTCTCGCCGGGGTTTGTGGGTCTGCGGTGCCGCTCTCTCTGGCTCAGGATGACGCTCACAAACGGGTGTTTCTCCCCCAAATTCCCCTCGAACCACAGTGTTTTTCCAGACGTTAGCAGACGTTAGCAGACGTTAGCGTAGGAGGAGGAGGAGACGTTGAGGGTGGGAATAATCACCTGGCACAGAGGCTGAGCGGAGTTTAATCCTTTATTTTATGTCAGGGATGCATCTATGTATGTAGTTGTTTGGTCCATAAAACGTCAGAAAATGATGATCTGTTTCCACAAACCTCGAAATAACCTTTCAAAAGTTCTTAATTTAAACAGGGTTAAGTGTTTTGTAATAATATGCTTAATATTGAGATATTAGTAACGACACCTTGAGATGTTTGTATACTTTACTCATTTTTTATTGGGAAAAAACAAACATTTTAACCAATTACAGGACCTTTAAAATAGAAATATGACACTTTTTCCCAGTGAAAAAGGCCATGAAACAACGTTAAGACTAAATTTTAGAACCATGTTCCAGGACGAGGGATCCAGGCACTGAAATACGCGCTATTGCCATCTGTAGTCTCACCATTAGGTGTCACTAATTCTTTCACACTGGACCTTTAAAATAGCAATTATGACACTTTTTTCATGATGGAAAAAGGCCACGAAACAACGTTAAGACTACATTTTAGCATGTTCCAGGACGAGGGATCCAGGCGCTGAAATGCGCGCTATTGCCATCTGTAGTCTCACCATTAGGTGTCACTAATTCTTACACACTGGACCTTTAAAATAGCAAATATGACACTTTTTTTCATGATGGAAAAAGGCCACGAAACAACGTTAAGACTACATTTTATCATGTTGTTCCAGGACGAGGGATCCAGGCGATGAAATGCGCACTATTGCCATCTGTAGTCTCACCATTAGGTGTCACTAATTCTTTCACACTGGACCTTTAAAATAGCCATTATGACACTTTTTTCATGATGAAAAAAGCCATGAAACAACGTTAAGACTAAATTTTAGAACCATGTTCCAGGACGAGGGATCCAGGCACTGAAATGCGCGCTATTGCCATCTGCAGTCTCACCATTAGGTGTCACTAATTCTTACACACTGGACCTTTAAAATAGCAATTATGACACTTTTTTCATGATGAAAAAGGCCATGAAACAATGTTAAGACTAAATTTTAGAACCATGTTCCAGGACGAGGGATCCAGGTGCTGAAATGCGCACTATTTCCATCTGTCGTCTCACCATTAGGTGTCACTAATTCTTACACATTGGACCTTTAAATAGCAACGCGGCTGCAACTCATGGTTATTTTCATCCAAAAGGAGTCTGACGATCATTTTCTTGATTAACTGAGTCGTCTTTCGTTCCGTAAAATGTTGGATAATGTCTCTAAATGATCACTTTTTGTCCACAGAATTGTCCGAGAACAATATGCATTTTTTTATCGTGCGTTGCCTCTGCCTTTATAGTAATTTTCGATCCTCAAGATTTATAATAAATGATTATTAGGGACTTTATAATGTTCTTTTTCATACATATTTACGTTAAATACAGTTTATATCTGGTCTGCTGTACAAAAAACACAAGATTTGATGATTTCGGTGTGTTTTTGAGTCATTTTAAGAGTTTAAAGCGCTTTGTTTTTACAGTTGCTGTCATAAAATTGCAGTTATTTATGTCAGATTAATCAAAACACATGACATTTTCATATCGTCTCATGATTCTTTCGCTCTAATTGTAGTTGATGGAGTTGTATTTGAAATGAAAGGCAGTGAGAAATCACTTCACTTGTAGGTGGAACTGTGTCACCTGTGTGATAAATCTGCTCGTCCTGCGATCATTCACAAACACCTGTTAAATCACTATTAAAAGACTTGTGTTTTTTTGAACAGATTTAAATAATCTCACTGCTTTTTTTCGTTCGCAGCTGCCGACCGAGGCCGCGACAAGAACGGGAAGCTGCGACCAAAGAGCGAGGGCTTCGAGTTGTACAACAACTCGGTGCAGAACGGCTCGCCGGAGAGTCCTCAGCCCGGCTGGGACTGTTACCCCGAACCAAAGAAGATGAGCAGCGAGGACCGGCTCCTCAAGAACCGAGCCGACCACCGCTCCAGCCCCAACGTCGCCAGTAAGTCACTGCAACGTTCGAATACTGCTTTTATTATACTGCGGTTCGGCTCGTTTTACTGTAGAGCTGCAGATAATGATTGTTCTTCACGCCGTCAATCGTTTTCTTGATTAATCCATTAGTTGTTTGTCCCATAAAATGCTCTCAAATGTCATGTTTTGTCCACAAACTGTTATATGGAGCAAAGAAACCAGAACATATTCATCTTTAAGAAGCTGGAAAACCAGAAAACTTACAAAATATTTGACTGTTAGTTTATTCATGGGTTAATAATCGAATAATCATTGCTGCCCTGTTTTACTGTCACTAATGGTCTGAAAAATTCAAATTTTGTCCAATTTATGACATTTTATTTAGTTTTCGATCACCTATTATCATCTAGTATCTTCATTAATCCATCAAAACATGATGACATGAGTTTAATAACAGTTATTACGTCTCATTTCACACTTGGCACGTTGAGAAAATCCAGTCGTTTGTATACAGGAAGTTTAATTTCTAAATGCTCCATTTTCATTGTGGAAAAAGTCTAGAAAATAATCTAAAAATAATATTTTCTGATGTTATTTAGACGTTCTTTTCCAGGTGTCCCTAATTTCTGGGTTAAGACGGTATTTTTTTTTTGTCTTTATTCGTTCAATCTTTAACTTCGTGGTCTTTTGTCCTCAGATCAGAACCAGAGTCCTGCAGGGAAGGCCGTTTACCCCGGAGGACCCGGCACCAAGATCACCTCCGTCTCCACGGGCAACCTGTGCGCAGACGTAAGTTGCCGCACGACTGCAGCTGAAGCTGACGCCTCAGCGAGGAATGTTTCAGCGCAGTGACACCAAACACCAGAGTGTGGAGAACACAGACCATGATGTCTTTCTTCTTCTTCAGGATGAACCTCCTTCCCCTCGTCCTGAAGCGTATCCCATCCCCACGCAGACCTACTCCAGAGAGTACTTCACCATCCCGGCCTCCAAGAGCCAGGACCGCGTCGTCGTCGGCCCCGGCCAGGCGCCCGCGCAGCACTGGCAGGGCATGGACGACAGAGTAGATCGCCTCCCTGCGGTCGAGAACATCCACAACAGCATGCAGGTAGAGCAGCGTGAACCTGAATCCCTGTTGGGTTTGCAAGATGGGTCCAAGAGACTGTTTTTGCCCATCTGGTTCTTGTTGATTTGGCCACTGAATTTGTTTCTTCAAGGACTAGAAGATTCCAGAGGGGTCTTTAGGGGACGCTTTGGGACACCCAACACTGAATTCTTCTTGTTCTTCATGTCTTTGTAGAGGGTGAACCACTCTCAGGAGGACCTGTATCCTCCACCAGGGGTCATGAGGCCAGACGAGCGCATGCAGCCGCACTACCAGCAGGACTACCAGCATCGGGACCTGGACTACCAACACCGGGATCTGGACTACCCGAGAGGTCCGCCAGGAGGTAAGCGAGGAGCCGGCCGGGTGTTGTTCTGTTTCTGCGCTGGTTTTAAAAAAAGGACCGACGAGACGTAAATGGGTCATCAAGTGTCCTTTGTGTCCTCAGGCGTGGTCGGTCCGGACCACTGGGCGCCGCAGCCGCAGGTGTCCTCCTCGCTGGAGTCGTCCACGTCCAGCCAGGAGCACCTCAACTTCTCGGCGTCCTCGTCCTCGTCCAACAAGGGCGCCAACCAGAAGACGGGGCCGGGCCGGTGGAAGACGCCCAACGCGCCGCACGCCGTCCAGCCTCACGCTGCACAGCAGCAGCCGTCGCGCTCCGACCTGCCCCCGCCTCCGCCGCCGCCGCCGGCCCCTTACCCGGACGCCTACGACCCGTACGAGCCTCAGACGGAGCTGCCGCTGCCCCCGCCCCCCACTGCGGTCACGCCCGCCGCGGCCCAGCAGGCGGCCGACCGCAAGAAACGCGAGGAGCAGCAGCGCTGGTATGAGAAGGAGAAGGCGCGACTGGAGGAGGAGAGGTAACGCCGCTAACGCCCCAATCCTTTCACCGCAACCTATCTAGGCAGATGTGGCGCGAGTCTGGTTCTCTCAGAGATTTCTGCCTGGTAAAATTCAAACTTCTTATTATTCATCCAGGGAGAGGAAGAGGAGGGAGCAGGAGAGGAAGTTGGGTCAGATCCGGTCCAACCCGGTCATGCCGGTGCAACCTCACAACAACGGAGGAACCCTGCCTCCGCCTCCTCACCACCACCAGCCGCCAATGACTTCCATGGCTCCGCCTCAGCCCTATCTGCCCCCGCACCCTCAACCCCAGCCGCCCCCGCCCAGACCGGAGAAGCTGTCCAGCCTGCCGCGGTCGGCCGTTCCTCCGCCCGCCAACCCTGCAGGTAACACGCTCACGAGTTCCACAAAGACGGACGCGGCGTGAAAAAAATTCACATTTTGAGCGTCTAACTAACGGCGTGGCGCGATTTGCAGGAATGGACACGGTGATCCGCGAGTTGCTCCCGCAGCAGCAGCCGCGCACCATCGAGCGGCGAGACCTGCAGTACATCACCATCAGCAAGGAGGAGCTGACGTCCAGCGACAGTCTGTCCCCCGACCCGTGGAAGAGGGACGCCCGCGAGAAGGCCGAGAAGCAGCAGCAGCTTCACATCGTGGACCTGCTGGACAAGGAGATCCAGGAGCTGCAGGTGAGCTGACGCTAAAACAAACAAAAAAACTGACGCAGGAACGTCTTAAGATATGGACGAAACGGAAGCAGTAGCACCAGGTGACCATGAGGGGGCAGCAGTGTGACTTTTAACATTGGCAGAATCATTGAGGAGGAATTTTGTGAAATTTTAAGAAACTCGCCATTAATGTATTAGTTGTACATTATCACAGACTCCTCCCCCCAGGCACATGTCAGCTCTGTGCTGCCCCGTAGTGGACATTCACATATGCTGCAATAATCTGTCTTTAGAGGAGATTTTAACCTCGAGTCCCTGCTCGAAAATGACATGCCCAAACTAAATAGAGTAAATCTCTGCAGTTACAAGCTCTATGCGGATTATCTTGGTATCAAAATAAAGATAACACTTGTGAGATTCCACTGTAGATGCCACTATGTCAGAGTAAATGTACATGGAACACAGCATAAACGAAGGATTTTTTTTCTCTCGCCTAAAAAAAAGATAGCATTTTAAAGCAAATATCACCTTTAAAATATGCAGTAGGAGCTTAAAAACACATGGAGGTCATGTAACAACGTGTGGACATGAGCTGTGCAAAGTCTGATGCTGTTGAAGTGAAGCAGAGTCAAATGACAGAGGTTTTAGTACAGTAGCAGGTTTTGGCACAGTTTGGCACCAGCTGTGCCATTTGAGATTTCCTAGGTACCAAATTATTAAAAAAACCCATTTAATTTTATTTACATGTCGTCCAACAACATCTAATCGGCACAGACGAGTGTCGCTGATAATCCCCCCATCTTCTCCTGGATTAAAAAATTATGAATTATGGGTGTTTTTTCTCTCACCTGTGAAAGAAGGTATTAATGAATTCTTCTTTATTTTGAGTCAAAAATGTCTTCATTCTTTTCAGGTTTGTTAACGTTTTAGCTTTTAATTCAACTCTCACTAATAATAGTTTAAATGATTGATTTTAGCATCGACAACGTCTTCTAATCATCATCACTGTCACGTTGATTTCTTCATTTATTTTCTCCAGGCGAAGCCGGAGCGGACGGCGGAGGAGAGCGACCGCCTGAGGAAGCTGATGCTGGAGTGGCAGTTCCAGAAGCGACTGCAGGAGTCGAAGCACAGCGACGAGGACGACGACGAGGAGGAGGACGACGAGGACGTGGACACCATGATGATCATGCAGAGGCTGGAGGCCGAGAAGAGAGCCAGGGTGAGATGGGAGGAGGAGGGAGGAGGAGGGAGGGTTCTTCACAAATCTCAGGAAATCAGAGCGCGGGGTGAAAGTGATTCCTCTGTGACAGCGCCCCCTTTATGAATGTCCTGCAATGTGCATCTGCAACATGCTTCTCTCATCGCTTTGCCATGCTGAGCTGCTTCAATCTGATTGGCTGGAGGGGGCTGGAGGGGGCTGGAGGGAGGGGTGGGGGGCGGGGCCCGAGCGAGGACTCTGACCGTGCTGCGTTCACATCATATGACACTTTCTCACTATCACTGAGTCCAGAAAACATTGAGCTCAAATTTAAATTTAAATATAATCCAGTAAATAGTTGTGATTAAAGTGGTGATTTTCCCTCCCGTATGATGTCAACGCAGCATAAACGTCGCGGCGTCTGCGGTCAACGAGCGTCTCCGCGTCCTGACGACGTCTTTATTTATGTTTGTTGATTTCTGGGTCGTGTGAAATGTATTTTTTTTAATTCATGTGTAACAGGCCGCAGTGAATCTGAGAGGCTGTGGTTGACGACGAACTGAATCTAAATCTAAATTTAAATTACATTTTCTGTCGTGAAATCATGTTAAAATCCCCTTTAAGCTCCATGTAATTTGAGTTTAGGTTAATCATAACCAGTGTCATTTAATTGAACCATGAAGAACTCATATTTGAATGTATAGGACTAAAAATAACTCTACAGTGTAGCTTTAAAGGTCCAATATGCAATATTTGAGCGCAATGCTAACGATTGAGGTTAGCGACAAAATGTTGCTGCCCAATAACTTAATTGTTGGGTAAAAAGCAAAAAAAAGATTGCATACACACAAACAGGGAGCGCCCTCTGCTGGACAACTTGGTAACTACTTGGTTGACTTATGCACTTCTAGGCTGTTATTTTAACTATTATTTTTTTCATTATCAGTGAATTAAACGAGTTAGCGACAAGAGAAGTCGCAATATTAACCGGAGTTTTAACTGTTTGTTTTTTAGCCAAATAATAAAGATTTATTTTGGAAGTTAAAAAAAACATTCCGTCATCTTAACAGTGAATTTTGCAGTTTTAAAAATGGCAAAATTCAAACATCTTTATTATTTTTTTTTAGCAAATAAAATAGTTAATTTGACTGTATTTGACTCAATTTAACGCTATTTTTTGTAGGATTTGAAAGTCTCTGATCAGAGCAGAGGACAAAAAAACAATAATGTTTTCACTTTACTGTTTGTCCTCCCTCTCCTTTCTCTTATTTCTGTTTTTCCCCTCAGTTCCCTCCTCAGTTTTATTAATTTATTTATTTATTTTTGAATCCTCCAAACCTTTCCTTTTTTCAGTATTAGGGTAACTTCCTTTCCTCCCTCCTTTATCTCCTCCTCTCACTCTTTCTTCTTCTTCTCTTGTTCTTCAGCAGCAGACTGCTGTCCCAGCTATCTCTGTTCTAGACTTGGTATGTTTTTCCTGTTAATGACCAGTATCCTGTCCCCCCCCCCCCCGTCCTCCCTGTCCCCCCCGTCCCCCCTGTCCCCCCTGTCCCCCCTGTCCCCCCTGTCCCCCCTGTCCTCCCGTCCCCTTACATCACTTCCTGTTTTCCGTCTGCTCACCTGCCCCTTGTTTCCTCTCTGTCCCTCTCCACCCATCTGGACTATTGTTGTCGTTTCATGCAGGGGAGGGAGGGAGTGATTGTGTGTGTGTGTGTGTGTGTGTGTGTGTGTGTGTGTGTGTGTGTGTGTGTGTGTGTGTGTGTGTGTGTGTGTGTGTGTGTGTGTGTGTGTGTGTGTGTGTGTGTGTGTGTGTGTGTGTGTGTGTGTGTGTGTGTGTGTGTGTGTGTGTGTGTGTGTGTGTGTGTGTGTGGGGGGGGGGGGGGGGGGGGGGGGGGGGTGTTAAAGGTCATGAAAGTCATGGAGGTCATGTAGAGGTCGTACCTGGGAAGCTTGTTGTTGTTGTTGTTGTAGCTGGAGACGCTGCTCCGTCCTCTCTGTTCACTCTAAAAACACAGCTGTGAATGCGAAAAAAACCTTTTTAAAAAACCGCTGGTGACGGGAAAAACCAAACCAATCCAGGTTTTTCCAGAGTCCAGCTGAAGGTGTGAAGCAGTGATGTGTGTGTGTGAGTGAACAGTGAGGAGGCTCCTGCATGGCTGCGTTCATCAGGGCCTGATCCGTGCACGACGGGTAAACTGTTTTAGCTTCCGCCGCCGCTGCCACCTGAGCAGTCTGTGACGTGGTCTGGTCATGTGTTCATTCATTCATTCATTCATTCATTCGCCTGTGGAAAAGCCCACGCTCTTTAATGTGTAAGTTTTAATTAAAGGGTCTGTTCACCACATTTTATTTCATGTTTTTCCAGAGCAACAGTGAAGAAAACTGACCTTAAACCGCAAACTAACCACAATAACTGTCAATATTTGTTTATTATTCATTATTCACACTGATATTAACCATCACTGATTGAAAATATGTATTGATTTTATTGTTTTACCAGCTAAGTTTCCACCTTATTGATGCGTAAAAATTTGTGCTAAAAAGACGCTAGACGTTACAGACACGTGTGACGTCATGTTTACGTGACTCCTGATTGTTAAAATGAGTCTAAAGTAACACAGTTTTTCCAGACACTGGTCCTTTAGTTGCGTTAGCTCCGTTAGCTTCATTAGCTTCATTAGCTGCATTTGCTCCTTTAGCTCTGTTAGTTGTGTTTGCTCCTTTAGCTCCGTTAGTTGCGTTAGCTCCTTTAACTCTGTTAGCTTCATTAGCTGAGTTTGCTCCTTTAGCTCCGTTAGCTGTGTTAGCTCCTTTAGCACTGTTAGCTAGCCTTCAGTGGAACTGGAGCGGTCTGTTTATTAAATAAAAGCACTTTGTTTTGATATGAATAAAATATTCACTGGTATCAATGTTTATTTTCAATTCCACTATCAGCCATGAAAAGAGTTACAATGTTTCAATTTAATGTAACGTAACATAATAAGTGTAACAGAGATATTATGGGGCTACATTTGTGTTGGTTGAACTGACCCTTTAATCCTGGTTTGGAGAAAAGGGTGCGTTTGTTTTGTGCGTCGTCACCACATTTCACTGGGTTTGTGTCGGTGACGGACCGTGTTTCAGGTGCGTTTGATTCACCTCACCTCACGTCCTGATGAAACACAATCAAACGCATCTGAAATAACAGTTTTCTTGTTGTTGTTGTTTTGCTCTCTTTGCTGTTGTTGCATGTTGTTGTTGTTGTTGTTGTTGTTGCATGATCAGCAGTGTGTGTGTGTGTGTAAGTGTGTGTTTGCAGTGCGCACACAGCTCCTCCCGTCTGGAGCAGCTCCTGTAAGACGAATCAAACGGCGTCACGTTGAAACAAATCGTTTTCTGTTGTGGTGAACGTTAGAGTCGGAGCAGAGCGATGGTGTTTGTGGATCAGACGATTTACGTCGTACTCATTGTTCTCCTGTGTGTGTGTGTGTGTGTGTGTGTGTGTGTGTGTGTGATCAGTTGCAGGACGAGGAGCGGCGGCGTAAGCAGCAGCTGGAGGAGATCCGTAAGCGTGAGGCGGAGGAGCGAGTGAAGCAGGAGGAGGAGAGGAGGTGGAGAGAGGAGGAGCGAGCCAGACGAGAGGCTGACGAGAAGGTCTGTTTGTCTGTGATCGATTAATCATGTCTGATTGATTATTATAGATCAAATTGGTCTAAAAACTAAAAATAACACTATTTTCTTCATTTTTTAAAGACTGGAATAACTCAAATTAATTAATTATTGATTCAGATTGAAATATCGATTGCTTTTATTGTTTTATAACTTAAGTTTTCACCTTTTTGGGTGCAAAGAAAGACCTTAAATCTTACGTCTACTTAAAGGAAGATGCTCTGAAGTGGAATGTTTTTAACAGAACTACATGAATATTGCACAAAGCAATCAATCGTCTACTTATTTTTACCGTTTTAGGTATTTTATGTGCTTTCGTGGCGAGTTTGTTTATTTAAATCGACAGAATTCCAATAATATATTCATATAATGTCGTAAAATTGTTAAACCCTGTCACTTTTCATCTTGAAAATGCGACATAGTTTGTCTAAAAGTAGAAAAACACCTTATTCACGTACATATTGACGACATATTTACGTTATATTTTCTCACTTTGGATAAAAAGCAGAAAAAAAGAATATTTAATCCACTTTTAAAACACAGTTTGTGGTGTCATAGAACTGAATATAGGGATAAAAGAATGTTATAGAAAGTATAAATGATATAAATTAAGTATATATAGATATAAACATTAATATGATCTGGTTTCCAGGCGTCCACCCCCCTCTGTGTGTCCAGTGTGTCAAATCAAACACACCCTCAGTGTTTTTTATCATAATGGCATTAAAATGTGAACACAAACACCAGATTAAACCAGATTAAATCAGATTAAAATTAAATATTTTAACATCAGTCAGGAGCTCATTTGTGATATTTAATGATACAAATGTGTTGTTGTTGTTTTTCTGATGTCATGATGATGTTACTTCCTGTTTTTGTTGTTGTTGTTGTTGTTGTCATGTGACGACGTCCAGTTGCATGACCTCATCCCTGTGCACCACCCCTCCCCCTCCTGATGTGACGTGTTGCCGTTGTCATGTGACGTGCTCGGCCCCCTCCCCCCCCCCCCCCCCCCCACACACACCTACAGCATGGGACTCCCATCGTGTTGTCGTTGTTGGTCGTTGTCGGTGTTTTTGTCAGGAAGTGAAGAGAAGTTGTGTTTGTGCGGTTTTATTCTTCATTTTATTATTATTATTATTATTATTATTATTATCATTGTTGTTGTTATTATTATTGTTTTGTTACCATTTCCATCAAAGCATCACATCGATCAGGGAATGTTGACATCCCCCTCCCACTGTCGCCCCCCCCCCCTCCTCACATGTGTTATATACACACACACACACACACACACACACACACACTCAGTCATCCATTCATACTCAGAAACCCTCTCATTCAAACACCCTCTAATCCCAGTTTCTTCAGATTACCACTGGGCAAAAAAAAAAGAGCAGATTATCGTGTGAGTCCTCAGAGAGCGACGAGGACCACAGCGAGGATAATCTGAAAACATCACAAAGGTGGAAACGCTCACGTGAACCTGCTCCAGAACCAGAACCAGAACCAGAAACACGTAGATTAGAGTAGATTCAGATTATATTCTCAGGCTTTAGATGAAACCGGAGAACGACTGAGACAAGAGAGAAAAACAAAAGCCTTAAACCACACAGTGACCACTTAAAGAAAACCACACACACACATATGGACGTTTATACACACACACACACACACAGAAGAGAAGGGGGATGGTAGTCGACAGGGTGGTCCAGGCCCAACGTTCCTCCAGATTATTCACGTTTTTGTGCCAGAATATTTCGCTTTCACTTTTAGCCACAAGAACAACAAAAGAGTTTGGTTTTTTTTCGTAGAAAAGCAAGTGGAAAAAAGTGTAAGACCAACCTCAGAGAAATGGACGTAACTTTACGGCTTAAAAAAGTGTGATGGAAGCAGCAGTTAGCGTCTCTGCTAGTTTTGGGAAAATTAGCGTCTTCTTCTAACTTAATTTACGTCGACCGTAAACGTTTTTCTGACGAGTTGCAGGACTCGATCTCGAGTTTTAGCAGCGCAAAGTTGACGATAAAATCGCGACGCACTCGTAGATAATAGGAGCCTGGTTATAGGTGAGGTCAAATTCTGAGTCTCTACAGCGGAAAATGGGAGTTTGTTTTGTTCGCTGAATGCTTCTCGTACATTTTGTTGTATAACAATTGTGGTTATAGCTGAAGTATGGATTAGCTGGAGTTTGAATTAGCCGAGGTTTGAATTAGCTTAAATTTGAATTGGCAAAAGTTTGAGTTCGCTGAAGCTTGAGTTAGCTATTGTTTGAATTAGCTGAGGTTTGAATTGGCTATTGTTTGAATTAGCTGAAGTTTGAATTAGCTAAGGTTCGAATAAGCTGAAGTTTGAATTAGCTAAGGTTCGAATAAGCTGAAGTTTGAATTAGCCAAGGTTTGAATTGGCTATGGTTCAAATTAGCTGAAATTTGAATTTGCTGAAGTTTGAATTAGCTAAGGTTCAAATTAGCTGAAGTTTGATTTAGCTAAAGTTTGCTTTAGCTGAAGTTTGAGTTTTCTGAGGTTTGAATTAGCTGAGGTTTGAATTAGCTGAGGTTTGAATTCGCTGAGGTTTGAATTCGCTGAAGTTTGAAATTAGCCGAGGTTTGAGTTAGCTGCGGTTGCGTTTGTCGGAGCGTCCCGTGAGTCCCGTAGATTGTGTGAGCCCTCGCTCGTGTGCGGCGTTGTCGTCACGTAGATCCTCTGCCATAGCGACAGTCGTTGAGCGCCAATATGGGGCGGAGCTTAACTAACAGGTTGTCCCTCCCCCAGAGGAGACAGGAGGAGGAGTACTACACTCGCCTGGAGGCCGAGCGGCGCCGACACCACGAGGAGGCCGAGAGGCAGCTGCTGACCCCGGACGAGCCGGCCGGTCTGTACCGGCCCCCGCTGCCCCGGGACTACCAACCCCCCGCCCCCCAACACCCTACTAACATGCCCCCGCCCCCCCCGCAGAGAAACACCTCCTACCTCAAAACCCAGGTCGCCTCCCCCGACACGCTCTACACCGCCAAGTTCGTCTCCTACGCGGGCGACGACGAAGACGACGAGGAAGGCAAGGAAGCTCGCAGAGCGGGGAACGGCGGCGGCGGTGGCGGCGACGGCCGCGGCGCCGTGCACCCGGGTCAGGCGAAGCTGTCGGCCACGCGGAAGTCGTACGGCGACCTCCCGGCCAGCGTCTCGCCTGGTCACGGCAGGCCGCAGCCGCCGCCCACCGCGCGCAAGCCCCGCCCGCTTTCCGACGGCATCTTCCTGTCCGGCTCGTTCCAGCCGCCGCTCAACAACTCCAACAGTACAGGCCCCCCCCTCCCCGCCAAACCCGGAACTCTTAAAGGTAGACTCCCGTAGACCAGAGAGAAGGGGGAGGAGTCAGGCTCGCCACGGCGCCCCCTACAGCTCGTCGCAGACCCCTCCCTCTCACTCATTCATCTCATTTTACTTCCCACTCCTTCATGGTCTAGTTTCTTCCGTAGTGAGTGACGAGTTCTGTCCTTTCATTTTCCCTCTTTTTACTTTTTTTAAATGTTTTAAATTTTTTTGTCGTCATTCATGTTTTTTTAATGTGTAAATTTTCCCTCTCGCCGTGAATCAGAATCTTTATTTTATGTTTGTTTGAACGCCTCCTTCTGTAATTATTATTATTTATAATTTTTTTTCCTTCCTCCAATCACGTCCCCGCCTCCTCGAAACCCAAAAACAGAAAAAAAGCAATCGATCACCGATAATCACGCTCCGATCAGAGCCGATCATAGTACTGTTGGTGTTGTCGCTCGCCGCCTCCTGCTGTGTCTGGTTGGTTTCTGCTTTGGGGAAACGCGAGGGAGGGAGGGAGGGAGGGAGGAGGGGGGCGGGGCCTGCCCTCTAACCCCGCCCTCCTCTTCCTGCCCCGTGGCTCTGCTTAGCGGTGTTGGCTTTAACGGGAAGGAGACGCAAAAACCGTCGGCTTATTTCACTCACGCCAGGCAGAAATAATCCGAGCAACATCGTCATCATCATCATCATCGCAAACATTCGACCGACGTCTTTGTCTGTGGACGTTCGAGAGACAACACTGACACCTAGTGGTGTCACACGCTATTGTTGGTCCTTCTAAAACGAGTCTCATTTAGCATAAATATTATATAAGATATTAGTTAAGTCTCAACGCTCGATCACAAAGTAATGCATTTTAAGACATTAAACTATAAAAACACATATATAATACACAAATAAAAATGTTAAATTAAATAAATAGTTTCTGTGCGTTAGTTTAGTCAGATGTTAATATAATCTGATAAAAAACAATATTTGTGACGTTAATTAACTCTAATGATAAATAATAATATACATATAATGTATAATAATAAACGCACGTAAACATTTATTTAATTCTACATTTTAAACACGACGTTAGCTCTTTTTTACGTAGAAATAGATCCAACGTCACAAAAACACGAAGAACAGGAACGTTAAAATAACTCGATGTTTGAGCGTCCGCAGACAAACACGGTGACAGTGGTCAGCTGACTCTTCATCATCATCATCATCATCATCGTCATCGTCCTCCTTCGATCTCTGCTGCTGATTTCACAATAAAATCACCGTCACGACGTCACCTTTGATTTTCACTCCAATCCAAAACCCCTCCAAAAAACCACAAACCCCACTAACCCCTCCCACTGCAGTAACCCCGCCCACTTCCGTAACCACGCCCACCAAACCACCACCTGCCCAAGCCCCCCTAGCTCGCCCCTCACCCCTCACCCTCCCACCATCCGACCTCCATCCAATAATAATAATAAAATCTGCATGTCGCACACACACACACACACACACACGCATCGTGAACACTGCCCCCTGGCTGCAACAGCTCACACTGTAACCGCTCCATGTCCATGGCTTATTTTTTTATTTTATTTTATTTTTTTAACTGCCACCAGACGCTCTCTGCTGCCCCCTGCTGCTGATTTTATTGGCTCTTTTTGTCCCTGTCCGTCCTCTGTCTGTCTGTCTAATGTCTTAATTTGTCTTTCTCTGCTCTGTCTTGTTTGTGCTGCGTTTGTGTCTCTGACGACTGATTTGTGGCCGTCCTTTGTCCGTCCGTGTCTCTGCTGTCCTAATGCTGTCTTCACGCTGTCCTAGCGACGTCCTAACGTTGTCTTCACGCTGTCTTCGTGATGTCCTAATGCTGTCTTCATGCTGTCCTAGTGCTGTCCTAAAGCTGTCTTGACGCTGTCCTAGCGCTGTCTTCACTCTGTCTTCACACTGTCCTAACGCTGTCTTCACGCTGTCCTAGCGACGTCCTCACGCTGTCCTAGAACTGTCTTCAGACTGTCCTAACGCTGTCCTAGCGATGTCCTAACGCTCTCTTGACGCTGTCCTAAATCTGTCCTAGCTCTGTCTTCACTCTGTCCTAGAGCTGTCTTCACTCTGTCCTAGAGCTGTCTTCACGCTGTCCTAGAACTGTCTTCACGCTGTCCTAACGCTGTCTTCACGCTGTCCTAACGCTGTCTTCACGCTGTCCTAGAACTGTCTTCACGCTGTCCTAACGCTGTCTTCACGCTGTCCTAGAACTGTCTTCACGCTGTCCTAGCGATGTCTTCACAATGTCCAAACGCTGTCTTCACGCTGTCCTAACGCTGTCTTAACGCTGTCCTAGCGCTGCTAGCTTGTACTAAAACAAACTCCCACAAGGCTTTGCAGCAGACTCAGGTGACTCGAGGACACCTGAGTCTCTGTTTGTCCTCTGACGTTGAATGAAAACACGTTTTTATCGATGATTATTTTGTGATTCATTGGCAGCTCCGCTGAAAACTCGACATGTTTATTTAATCGGGACAAAAAAAAAAACACCACAAGAATAAATTTCGTTTTCCTGAACAGAGATGGAAACTAAACAAAAACAAAAGTAAACACCCACAAACTTTGATGACAATCCTTTTGTTTTCATTCACTTATTTTTGTGTGAAACAGAAGAAGTCGAATTTTCCATCTCTGTTTCTGTGGTTTTCTTCTTCTTTTTTTTGATCGCGTCCCAAAACTCTTCAAAACACAAAGAGTTAGCGGAGCTGCTAACGTGGAAGAATCCATCTGGGTTCCTCTCTCTGTCACTGTGTCTGCGTCTGGACTGAACCATTCTCCACAACATCTCTGAAGTTCTAGACGTTCCAAACGAGCAGATTTCAAAGCTGGGATGAGTTCATGTTCTGGTTTGTGGGGGGGGGGGGGGGGTTCTCAAACCAGGTTTCATGGTTAGGGTTAGAAGTTCTGGAACTACAATAGGAACAGTCCATTTACTCTTTTTAGGGTCCAAAGAATGTTGAGAAGCTCTTGGACAAAAATGTGGACTCTGGTGCAGTTTGGACAAAGACACAGGAGTGAACTAGGTTGAGGTCAAGGCGTCTTTGGTCTGGATTTTTCAAAAACATAGAAATGAGATTCGTAAAAATGGTAGAGTCCCGCGTCTCCAGAACCGTCTTTGACCTCGTCCTCGGGTCCATCGGACACTTCCACAGACCACTGTGCTGCTACGGAATGGCCCTTTAACTCTTCTGTTTCTTCTTTAACAAGATCGGACGCTTCTCCACAACCCTTCCTTCCTTCCTTCCTTTCCTTCCTTCCTTCCTTCCTTCTGCTTAGGCTGGTCTGTGGGAACTAAAGCAACGTGATCACGTGAGAAGCTGCTCGACGACTGCGACAAAGACGCCGTCGCTAACGAGCTCTTATTTTCACGTAAAAATTGCAATAAAATCTTGGGCGTCGCGAGTCGGTCGTCGCCCAGCAGCTTCTTCCGTCTGCGATGTTTTTGAACGTTTATCGCAGTCTTGACGATGTTAACTGTTCCTCTCTCTCTGTGTGTGTGTGTGTGTGTGTGGAACGTCGGACAGGATTTAATGCGTACACTGGAAACTCGTCAGGAGTTGTAGGATCAGGTGAAGTCTACAAAGACCCGCGAGACAAATGGACAAAGAGGTACGTCGTACTTTAATGTCTCTCTCTGTGTGTGTGTGTGTGTGTGTGTGTCCTCCAAGAATCTGAGAAACGTACGCAAAATTCTTGAAAAAAAACTCGCAAAATTAGCTTCATTCGTCAAACTTCATCAGGTAAAAGTTGTCACATGACTACGTTTGTTTCCCCCCCCCCCCAACGATCCCAGAGTTTCTTTCTCGTCTTGACGAAAATCCCACGAACACGAACTTACGAAAAAACGATTTTTGAAAAAAAAAGTTAGCCTTTTGTAGTTTCATTACAAAACTAGAGGCACTCGTAGAGCGCAGACCTCCGCCAAATAGCGATAAAATTAGCGATAGCGTCTACGGATCGTGCCCAAAATTGAATCACTTGTTCCTGGTCCCATTGCGGACATTTCCTGAAAATTCAAATCCATCCACGACTTTTCGAGTTATGTTACCCACAAACAAACGATCTCCGCGAAAACATATACACCCCCTAGCGGAGGTCAATAAAATCAATTTTGTGATATTTTTCATTTTGAGTCGCATTTCCACAACTGTCGTAAAACATTAGCGCTAACTCGGGATTGGACGATACCACTTTTTTGTGTCCGATATCGAGTATCTACCGATATTAGTACGTCATTTTAGACCATTTATGAACGGGTAACGCTGAGTCATCTCAAAGACGTAATTCTCCAACCGTGTAACAAATATCGTTCTCCCCAAAATAAAAACAGTCCAAACATGACTCAGCGAAAATAATTTTGCCAAATTTTTACGCAACTTTTTTTTACAGCAATACGGGATTTTTTTTTGGGATTGTGTCGGATTTTTCAATTTCATCCGTCTGAAGTTTTGACCAGTATCGGACCGATTCCGATCCCTAGCCGTAAAACAGGAAGTCAAATCGGGGGTTGTGACGAACCGTACACACTCAAAAACATGCGATCATTCTGATAATGGTAATAAACAGGAACCAAGCTTTTGTTGACGAAATTTAATCGTGAAATCTGGACTTTGTGGAGCTACCGTGTTTAATCGTGTGTGTTTTTAATGTGTGTGTGTGTTGTAAATGTGTGTGTGTTGCAGCAGTCAGGAGCAGGAGAACTCGATCCCCGGCGGCGGCGGCGGCGGCGGCGGCGGCGCTCCTCCGGAGAGTCTGACCTTTAAGGAGCGCCAGCGTCTCTTCTCTCAGGGGAAGGAAGTTTCCAACAAAGTCAAAGCTTCGCGTAAACTCATGGAGCTGGAGAACGAGCTCAACACCAAGTAGTGACTCCGCCCCCTTCCTCCTTAAGTCTCCTCCTCTTCCTGTTTAAACACCCGCCAGCTCCACCTTAACACCCACATCATCATCATCATCATCGCCACGGTAACGTTAAGGTGCTGCTGGGGTTTGAAAAACAAAACAAAAAAAATCACTTCCTGACCACTTTATTTTATTCTACGTAAAAAAAAAAAAAAAAAAACTGGACCGGACTTTTTTTTTTTTTTTTTTTTTTTGACGTTGCAATAGGAGAGAATTTTTTCTTTTTTTTCTTCCCCCTGTTTTTTTTCCCCTCCGTCACAGATGTATAACGATAAAAAGCACTGTAAAAAAATGTTTTAATTATATTTAGTGAGAATCGAACGATAAAAAGAAACAAAAGTGGGCGGGGTTATATTTTTGTTTGTAAAAATGTTTTTTTTTTTTCTTATTCGGGGACAACGGGGGAAAAAAAACAATTCTCATTTTAACCTTTTATTTTTTAAATACGTAGCGAAGTGAACATTTTAATTCCCTTTTGCTCTCCAGACCTCCAGTCTTTTATTTTCTTAAACTCTCAGCGAGTGGAAACACTGTTATTTCATTCCGTAGCGACGAAAGCATGGGATTCTTATTCTTATTATTTTTTAATTTCAGCTCATTTTTGTGATGTTTTAGAATAAAGGACCCCCCCCCCCCTCCTACTCCGCCCCTCCCCGCTGAGGAGGATTGTACAGTTTCCAGAGAAAGGATCTTTAAAAAGTGCACAACATTACTGTAAATATTCTCACTCTTTTACTACTGTAGAAAAAAAAACCACCAGGCTACTAAAATAAAATAAAATAAAAAAAACCTGCAAAACTAATGTGACGTAACAGCGGAGCAAATTATTTTAACGTTTTTGAAACCCAAAAACTTGAGGTGATTTTTACTTTTATTTTATTCTTTTGTTTTTTTTGCAGAGTTGTGTGAATCTGATTATATCATAAAATTCAAAATAAAAACGTTCACAATGTGATTTAATGTTGGTTTTTTTCACGACAATAATAAAAAGATAAAATAAGGAAACACTACTTTTTTTCCTTTTCTTTTACAGATATTTATTTCAGACTTTGTGGGAAAAACTTACTCGCACAAAAAAAACAAACGTGTTTTAACTGTTGAATGTGTTTCGGTTGAGAAAGTCGGGTCAAAGGTCGAGTTTTAAGTGTTTGTACAAATACACACGTCATCGCCGTCACTGCTGCTGCTGCTGATGTAGAAAACAAACGCACCTCTCCTGCCGTTTGTGTGTGGATTGATTTTTTTTTCTCCCCCTCGTCACTAAAACAACGCGACATTTGTGTGTTTCTCTCTACAAACAAACAAACAAACAAACTCCTCTTCCTCGTTTTTAGGTTTGAAAATGAACTGAATCATTTAAATGGTTTTATGTTTAGCCTTTTTGTAAATCATTAATAAATACAGATTTTTCAACAGTGAAGCCTCCACGTGTGTTTCTCTTTATTGTCTTTTGTTTCGATGGGACAGAGTCATTCATGGCTCAGTGTCGCCATCTAGTGGACAAACTGTATGATTTCTTTATCAAAAGGTACAAAAAAAATAAAATGTAGTTCTCACAACCAAACTTTAACAAACGGTATAAAATTCAAAACCAACAAAACACGGTGAATATAAATAACGTAAAGTCAGCTGTTTATATTCAAACTCAAACAGAAAATACATTATTCTATCGGCTCAGGAAAAACAAAAAGCTGCCGACTAACATATTTTTTAAATTAAAACAATGAATTTTAACGATGTTCAAAGATTTAAAGCATCACACAAAAACAAACCGAACCTCACTGGTGATCATGTGACTCTGGACGTGAAAAGGAAACGTCCGCGAAGGCGTCGTCGGTGCGATTCCTGCGATCACGTCAGGACGCCTGCGACACGACAAAAGACAAAGACGTGCGAGTGAGAAACGTAGGCCACGCTAACGTCGCGATGCAGTTCACTGTGAAAATAAGTTACGAGTTTCTTTACATCGAGACGATCCGGCGAAAACACCGAGTGACCTCCTCTCCTCTGCTTCCTCCGCCAGCTCAGTTGAAACGTCGGATTTCCCATCATCCTCCTCTTCTTCTCTGCGGTGGATCTGCTTCTGGAGCCTGAATCAAAATCAGACGTCATTTTGAAAACCTAAAAATAAGATGTAAAGATGTAAAAACACTTGATTATGAAATGCATTAAAAACACAGACCTGAGCGCTAGCATGACATCTGTAGATGTAGCATGCCCCGCCTCCACCAGCTCTTTGGCGACATGGACGCCGTCGGACAAGACGTCCACCTTCCAGTGAGAGTCTGGCACGAACTCTCTGAAGAAGATCTGGAGGTTACCCTGGTACAAACGTTCCCGGAAGAAGATGGCCGCCTCGTTTGTCCACCGTTCGGCTCCTCCCACTGGTCGAACGCCTCGCAACACGCACGGGTGCGTCCCTTTTGGCAGCGCGAGTAGCTCCTCGGGAAGCCTCTTGAGCTTGTCGCGGTCTTCGTACGGTAAACACTCGCTGGGACCGTAGTCCACCAGGTGTAGCAGCACGGTGGCGTCGGCGTGCGCGACTTCCGCCCTGCACCACTTGTGCTTGGAGTCGGATTCGAGAAGGCAGCAGGCGCCGCGGACGATGTGGGCTTCGGGGAGAGGAGACGTAGTCTGCTCGGGGAGGTCGTCCAACATGATGGACACTTTGTTCATGACGTGAAGCGAGTCCTCGAGAATGACGCAGAACTCGAAGGGAGTCGTTACCAACGCAGCGAAGCCGAAGTGTCCTTTGTCGGCGTCGACCGGCGCAAACGCGAGGTGCCGAGGAAGGATGGCGTCCACGCTCGGTTCTTCTGCGGCCTCTTTGCGAGCTTCGGCTTCGGACGCGGCCGTCTCTTCATCCAGCGGCAGTGATTTGATTTGGCCGACGATGAACAGTCCATCAACGACGACCTCGACCATCCAAAGGTCGTCCACTTCGACGTAACGCACAAACGCCACGGTAACGTCTCGGCCAATCATCGATTTGAGGGCGTCGCGCGTCGATTCTTCAGCTTCGGCGAAGAACCCGAGGCTGTTGATCTTGCATTTCACCGCGAGGCACGGGATTTTTGTCAGGTCGCCACACTGTTGTCGCATCGATCCGCGCGGAATTTCCTCAGTTATTCCGTGATCCACCAGCAGGACGTGACATTTCTCTTCGCTCGCGCGCTGAACGACAGCCCTGTGCCATTCGTTGGCCGCGTTCACCTGAACTAAACACCTGCAGCCTGGTTTTACGTCTTTGACCATTCGCAGGCATTCGCACAGGCTGCTAGCGACGTGATTTTCCAGCGTAGTTAACAGGTGACTTGTCCTGGAGAGTCTGATGTAAAAACTGCCGTCATCCTGGACTGACAGAACCGTTCCATTCTCCCTGTCTTTAGCTCGAATCATCAGAGTTACGAATCTGTCAGGGCGATGTCGACGTCTCGTTGCGTTGACGGAAGATTTAGAGCGTGCTCTAATGCGCCTCCTGGTGGCTTTCCCCTTCAGTTTGGTTAAAAATGTGACGGTGGGTGTTTTGGGCTTGTTGGTTTCACCTTGAGCAGCACACGCGATGCTTTCAAACGTCTCCTCTTCGTTTTCGTTTTCCTCTAGTCCGCAGGTCGTCGCTTCCTCTTTCACGTCAAGCGACCTCTCGGGAGCCTCCACCTCTTTTTCGTTAACAGAGCTGCTCTCCGCGGTCGCTGCTGGAACAGCAACTTCTCCGTCAAGAACCTCAACATTGACTTGCCAAAGAGTTCCACGGTGACGGACAAACTCCACCAGCAGAGGCCTCTCCATCACAGCGTCGGTGAAGGCGCCGTCGTTTTCAAACTGGCTCGCGTCAAACAGGGAACATGCTATGCTGAACCTCGGCTGAGAGAGATACTGCGTTGGCATCGGGCTGATTTTGTCCTTCCCCACTAAGGCCTTGTTTCCATAGTCGACGAACTCCACAAAGTGCAAACTCCCTTCGTGGCCCGTCACGATGGAACGATACAGAGCGCCGTCCTCTTCGTACTCTGCCAGAACAAGGTCATCGATCGTCAAGGACGTGGCGGCTTTCAAGGAATTCCTGAAGGAACTCGAGTTGAGATCATCACAAATTTGTAAGATGGCGGGCTCGTCCTCTGACAGATGAAGGTAGAAACAGTCGACCGAGTCGATGTGAGACGCGAAACACTTGGCGTTGAGCCCGGCGCTGAGCTTCTTCTCGGGCAAACGCGCGAGCTGAGGAACCTCGGTTTTGTTCGCTTGTGGTTCTGGTTTTGTGTTTGTATCTTGATACTTCCTGTGTTCAGAGTTTTTCGACTTGTTCTTGTGCTGTTGTTTCATTTTCGTGTTGTTCTGAACATAATATCTCGTGTGACTGCTCTTTCTTGGAGGCGCATTCCTAACTATAGTACTTCTGCAGGACTTAATCGTCCAAGATCTCCCTCGAGGTTGACTCCTGAGCCTTGTGTTTCCTCCGTTGAGGGATTTGGGTTTCGCTTTTGTGGTCTTTGTGACAAAGGTAACGGGTGTCTTCGGTTGAGGCCTGAGGCTGAAAATTAGCTCTTTTACTTTCTCGTTGATGTTAACATCTCCATCAAACAGCTCAACGTCAAACGAACCGTCCTCGTTCTTTCTGCTGATGATGGCTTTGATTTGTTTGTTGAGGACCGCACCGTGGAGCCATTCCTTGGCATCGGCGTAAAGCTCCTCCTTGGACACGGATGCGAGACAAAATCTCAACGCCTGCACGGGCGTGTGCAGCAAATCTGCCGAGTCTCTGGGAATGGACAGAACGTGGGTTTTCTCAGATATGTTTGCATTTCCGTAATCCACAAAAAACACATTGAGGTGCAAAGGTGACTGAACGGGATTAGCCACGCCTCTGTACCATTTGCCATCAAAGTACTTTGCCAGGCACAGTTTACTCGCAACAGCTCTTGTACCGACTTTCTGACTCTCTTCTAAGATTCTGTTTTCAAGCTCCTCGATGAGTTCAGTGTTCCTCTCAAGTTGGCAGAAGACCTCCCACTGGCTGCCGACATGAGTCACAAAGACCTGTTCTTCACGTCCAGGACTCAGATCATGTGAGGAGTAGACGAAAGACTCTGGTGTTGAGACCGTTGCCTCTCTAGCCAGGCCCTGCTCCACAAGCCAATTTGTTAAGGTCTGTTGGGTTTGGGAGTTGTAGAGGTCCACAACGTTGTAGAGACCCTTGAACTTCACATTCAGTTGAGAGACGGTTCTACATCTTAGCACACTGGCATTGTCGAAGACAAACTGCTTCATCGATTTGCACACCTCCAGGTGCCAGTCCCCAAAATCCTTGACATCGGTGGGTTCTGAGAGGTTGGACAAGCAGCACCTGAATGCTTGTCCTTCCAAACAAACAAATTCTGGCATTATTTCCTGAAGTTCCTTCTCCTCGACCTGGACGGTAAAGCCATAGTCGATCAGAATCACCTTGACATGACCGTTCTGTTTTTCGATGATGAAGGCCCTGCACCACCTTCCGTCCATCGTTGACTTTGCGACACAACATAGAAACCCTGATTGGAGAGGGACCGTGTTAGTCGAGTAATGCTGCTGAACTTTATCCATCAGTTCTTCCAGAGCTGGAATATTATCTTGAGGCAAGCACCAGAAATCTGTTGGAGAATTGATACAAGTGCAGCGCACGGCAAGTTCACGGCCAAGATCGATGCTCAGAGCCTTGAAGCAAACGGGAGCTCGAGCTTCCTCGATTTCGCTCTTGCGCACGTTCTCTTCCTCGTCGTAATTTTCCCATTCGTCTGTATTCCCGTTAACCTCTGACGTTTTTCCAGTCGTTTCCGCGTTGTTCTTCGAACTGTTGTTCCAGCATTCAATTTCTTTGGAGGAGATGAGAAAATCGGTAACACTCCGCTTGCCGTCGCCCCCCATCTCACGGAGGTCAACAACACAGTTGTTCTTTCTCTTACGAACAACATGGACCGACAGGGCTTTGTTTGACACGGTGTGTCTGAAGAAGTCGGAGGCGGCGCTGGTCCAGCCTTCATCCATGGGAAAAACATCGAGAGAACAAGAAATGGCAAATGGCGGCTTGCTGGCAAACGCCTTTGGTATGTTCTTGATCGACGTGTGTGGCACTTTCTCAGTGTTCCCAAAATCTATAAAAAGAACTTCGGCTCCTTGCTCGAGAACGTCTATGACGACGGCCCTGTATAAATGCTTATCTGCCTCATGAACCGCACAGCACAGCATGCCAAGAGCGGGGTTCTCGAGAACATCTTCGTCCAGCTTCACTCGACTGAAATGATCTGCCATTTTTCCCATCATCCCTTCAAACTCTTCGTTGCGTTTTTGTGTTCTGATCCAGAAATGATTTGGATTCTGGACGTACTCGACGTACCCCACAAAGACCGAGTCTACCTGCACCTCCTCTTCTTCCACCGTTTTACACAGTGCTTCGCCCAACACTTTGTCAAAGTACAAACCACCACCTTCAAGCGACAAATCTGCACTCACGAAAACAGACTCCACATCCTGTTTTGGGAACTCTTGTGCAGATTCTGGTTCTTTTACATGATTCTCCTTAGCACTAATCAGATTAATGGTGTACAGATGCTGTTCTTCGTCGAAACCACAAATCTCCATATCTAATACTCGCCCAAGCAAGCCTGCCTTCAGGAAACTCAACTGCTGATCCGCGTAATCCTGCTTGTCCAGGCAGGAGAGCGAGCACGGAAAGGCCATGATGGGTTTTGAGTAGAAATCGGGAGGCAATCTGTGGACATTCTCAACTTTGACGGATTCAAAGAAGCCATAGTCGATGAACAGAACTCTGACTTGGGAGTTGAAGGGGAGAAACGGCACAAAACCTCTGTACCATTCGCCATCTTTGCTTTTCACGGAGCACAGTAACCCCACGTTTTCTTGAGTCTTCCGTCTATAACCTTTAGCTCCGTCGTCGCAAACTGCGGCCAGCGCCTTTGACATTTCCGAAAGATCCGTTTTCGTACCGACCATCTGACAGTAAAACAACCTAGGGTTGATGGCAGCAGTTACCCGCATCGCAGCTCGTGTCCCGCAGCTCAGCCTACGCCGACAGAACGACAGAATGTCTTTGTACCTGTGCAAATTGGTGGGTTTGAAGCAAATCTCTTGTCCTACCGGCTTTTCAATGAGCAAGTCGGGGACTGGCTCTATGTTTTGTTTGAGCGGCACCTCTGTGAGCATCTCCACCAGGAGGAGGAAGGTCTCCGTGTCCACGTGTCTCCCAAACCCATGTCTGACAAGGTCACTGTTGACGTCGGGGGCTTCCAATAAGAGGACTTTGTGGGGAAGGAGGGCTTGAACGTAACCCGTGACTTTTCTTCCAATCAAGCTCGAGAAGTAATCCTCAAAGACAGGAGGGGGAACGCTTTGAAGCAGCAGCACGTTTGCCAGAAAGCCACAAACTATTTTGGGCGGTAAAATGAACAGGTCTTTTGAGCAGGACGACACGCGGTCAACGTCGACGCTCAAGACGTTACCGTGATCTATGAGGAAGACGTCGCACGCGTCGGCTTTTCTGCCTTGGACTCTTCCTCTGTACCAGAGGCTGGACGTCACATCTTCCACGAGGCAGAACTCTCCGATATCCACGACAAGCTTTGTTTTCGCCGTGTTCTGTACCTCGTCTTGCAATATGTTGTAGTCCAGGTCGCATACGGTCAGGTACTGGCCCTGAAAGTGAATCAGAGTGTCTTCAGGGTTCCAGTCCAGGTGCGTTAACTTGAGGTCCACTGGCCAAAGAGTGCACGAGGACGCCAATGAACCAGAATCCTGAGACCTGAAATTAAAAAAGGCTTTATTTTCCTTCAAGAAACATAAAAGAGCAAGTGCAAAACTCTGGAATACAATTCTAAAAACAAAACAAGAATATTTTTGATTGCGATGAATACACAAATATATTATTTGTGGTCAATATTGACAGCTGTTTGGGGGATTATTGTAGGAGGCAAAACTCTAAACACTGTAGCCCGATGGATGAAGAAATCAAATTAAAACCTTATGAATAAATAGGATATCTTGTAGGCTATACTGCATGATCCAAATACAGTATTATATGATACAATTTTAAAGTTTCATTACATTTAGGGCCTGAAATCCACCCTTCATCAAAGTGATTCCAATCCTACTGCAAAGTTCTGAAAAAACCTAAACTAAAGGTTTGATCCGGATCAAAACCAAGATTGGATTACGTGATCTAATCTGATTACTTAATCCGTTTTTTTCCCAAATCCAAATTTCCAGATTTTATCCAATCCGTTCTCCAAAAGCCGAGCGGATTTCTTTTGAAAAACCAGGCCCAGATGATGGCAGTAATGCTAGGGCTGGGCGATATGGCCTCAAATCAGTATCACGATAAATTGAGCAGCTCACCTCGATAACGATAAATGAACGATAAGTTCGAATTTGCTCAATGACGTCATCGCTGAATTTGCATAATTGACCATTTGCCTGATATAAGTGTCCGAGTGTCTTAAAGGGACATGAGGATACATGTAGCCTGCCTACCCTACACACACAGCCCAAAACAACTTTTATTTAGTTTTTTAGTTGTATTTTTTTTCATTTTTTTTGAATTATCGAATGTATCGATAACGGCAAAATGACGTAGATTATCGTCGTAAAATTTCGATAACGATAAATTTTGGATATATCGCCCAGCCCTAAGTAATGCAACATCAAGGTTGATTGCTACCTTTTAAAACCCACAGAGAAAGAAGCATTAAACAGGGATTGTAGCACACAGTTGCATGCTACACTAGCAATACCCTAAAATGTTATTATGCTTTAACTTGGCACTAGGAATAGCACGTATACAATTGATTAGGCATTGTAATAAAAGGTAATCTCAATAAGTCGATCATGGTGTATGTATTTCAACCATCAATATTTTAGATTACTTAAAAATGGTGATTTACTTACAAGAGCCACTAGAGGGAGCCTGCACCTTTACAGTAATTCCAGGTGATTTGTAACAATTCTTTATAAGATTCTTGTTTATTTTTTCCCCTAAAATGTTCACTAAAATGTGTGTGATGTGTTCTTTGAGCCATTTTAAGAGTGAAAAGTATATTTTACAAGTATCACAACAACATGAGGAAAACATTCTTCATGGGGCGTTTCCATTCTTCGCGGCGCGCTCCCTGAAGTGTCAGTAGCTAGCGGCTAACGCGATTATGACGGCTTACTTTTTTATATATATAAGTTATGTTTAAAAGTTAAAGAAACAATAATGATTCATAGCGTAGTCACAGTCAGGTAATGTATGCGTGGTTCAATAATATTATGCTAGTTAGCCACCTACCTTGTTTAATACAAGTTTATTGGTAAACAGTAACACCAACATTAGTTGCTGTTAATAGCAGTTTTGACTGTAAATAATATTATATATAATGTTATGCTAGTTAGCCACCTAGCTTGTTTAATAGGAGAACTTGTCTCTGAGCAGTAAATGAGGAAAACATTCTTCATGGGGCGTTCCATTTACATCGGAAATCGTGACATCACCTTCGAGTTGACTGTGTTCCAGGTAAGACGTCAGACAAAAACACGGGCTCGAACGCATCTCAGGCTAGCCGCTGTTAGCAATACCAGTCAGTAACAACGCAGGTGTAAAACAAACCTTTAACCCGCGAGAACACTTAAATAGTTGCCATACTAAGAAAACTTAATTGCATCACATTGTTTTACTCACTTTTGATGTTGAGACAATAGCGACTGCATGGCAGCAGAATCAGTAACTGTCACATCCCAAACAGAAGCTGAAAAATAAAAATTAGGTGCAGATGAGCAGTTTAAATAGCAAAAGCACCATGACGGTATATATTAAACCTAATCTGCATACATATTTTGATGCGTTGGAAGGTAAAAAAGCGCTCATAAAATGACTGAGAATAATGATCATCAATGTACAAAATATGGCTGAACAAACTGACTATTAATCAATTACTAAAGTACTAGTCAACTATTTTTGATAATTCATCAGTTTAGTTGGTTCTTTTTTTTCATGATCTTGATCTTTTACTTTACATAAAAGTAAAATCACTAAAATGTATGCCTGACCTTAGGCTAATGGATATGAATTTGAAATCTCAGATGTGAGAATTGATCAATATAAGTCGCCTTGGATAAAAGCATCAGCTAAATGACGATGTAATGCAATGTAAAAAATAAAAGGCCCCGCCCATTTTCGATTTGCAAAAAAAAAAAAAAAATTAACATAGTTTGTGGTAATAACTGTAAAAATGACTTGCACTTAGGATAATCCTAACATGTAATTATGTCGTCCCCATTAATCTTCTAATCGGGGCCTTAATTAAACAGTATATGTTTGGGGTTCCTAATAAAGCAACTTTAGTAAAGTGTTTGGGGTTCCAAATAAAGCAACTTTAAGTGTTTAACCCTAGAACACCATTGCAGGGTGGTTTTCACCAGAGCAATAAATAAATGTATGTGATTTTCCTGAAAACCAAGTTTTCATCTTCATTATTATTTTTATTTTTTTAATGTTTTGTTCAAAAATCCCTAATTTTGGAACATTTTTATGTGCTTTTCTTTCATTTTGTTAGATATGACACAGTTTAAAATAAAATAATACTACACAAATTTGTCATATATTGTCATGTTTTGATATATTTTGAAGTACTTTTTATTGGGTGTATTTATTATCTCGGGTAAAAATCACCCTGCGTTAGTGATGGTGTTCTAGGGTAAAACAACTGGAGCAAAAATGATGGTCCCATTCAAATCTCATTTAGTCTCCACACATTAACAGTAATGTCCAAAGTTTTCGAAACACTTAATTCTTGTGAGACTAGCATTAAATTATAATGCTAATAATAACTGAAATGTATTTTTACAATACGAAATATTAACTCAGAAAGTGGACACACAACATTCGGTGTTAGCTTAGCTAGCATTTACTGTGCCAATTTAGCTTCCTCCCCCCATACATTCGTTCTCAAAAGCGGTGAGGTTTATCGTTTTATCCCGGGGATACCGGACATATTTATGACTAAAATTAACAAACTTATGTCATAAAAACCGCATTTTTTTCTTACCTTTTGTTGTCGCACTGGCGCGTGACAGTGACCGGACAGGTAGCTTTGACTGGCCGCGAGACAGCACCCGTAGTCGCGCCTATCTGTGGGGGGTTCGAAGTCGAATTATCGAATAACGAGGAGGGGTGGAGATATTTACGTCCCGAATCCACTCGGTTATTAAAAAAAAAACATTTATGGTAAATATTCCAAAACTATACGCAATTTTACGCATTTTAAGAACACCATAATACGATCTCGGACACCCCTAAAGTGGACTGTACCATGTGTGCTTCGTCTGCCTGCGTCACTCCCTCTCTATAATTACTGCAGTGGCTCGCGCGGCGCGCTCCCCGAAGTGTCAGAAGCTAGCTAGCGGCTAACGTGATTATGACGACGTACTTTTTTTCTTCTTCTTGCTTTTAACAATATAAGTTTATGTTTAAAAGTTAAAGAAACAATAACGATTCATAGCGTAGTCACGGTCACGTCATTCACGCGTGGTTCAATGACTACAAAATTGTAATTTATTTGGGAAATGCGACAAATGCATTTATCTGTACACGTCAATGTTATGCTAGTTAGCCACCTAGCTTGTTGAATACGTGTTATTGTCTCTCTTTTAGAGTTTATGGGTAAACAGTAAGACCAACATTAGTTGATGTTGATTGCAGTTTTGATTGCAAATAATAAGTCATTTTAAAATGATCAAATTACAATACATCTAATTTAGATAATATTAACTAAGCTAACATTGGTTTACTGGCTTTTAATTACTTTGCATTTCTTGTCTAATTTAAATGGTCCTCAATTATTCTTTTGGTTTTTCAAGGTCCAGTTTGTAGCATTTATGAGGCTTTATCGTCAGAAATAGAATAATACTTTTAGGCATGCAATCGCATTAAAATAAAAATTGTTTGGTGTCATAAAAAGCCTTATATATTTGTACTTTAGACAAGGGAGGTCACTGGAGAACATGGAGTACGATGTCAACAGACCATAAACCTGCAGGAGCCATTTGTTCACGAGGAGGTGAGTTCATAAAATATACTGCACTAAAACAGTAGATGTATATATATACATTTATTTCACTGATCTTCATTCTGCTGATATTTTATGTCTGAATAAGTGCATTAATAAAACATGTAAAATCCAGGTGTTTGTTTACATGTGAAATAATCCATTAGAAAAGACAGACCAGTGCAATGTGTTAGATGTTCTCCTCAGAACTAATTCAAGTTTATCACAGTAAATAAGGATAAATCTATCACTAGTTTACAAGAAGGAGCAGCTAGGACAAGTTATATAGTGTTAATTAATATCTTTTCTGGATTATTGTGGTTCGGTGGTACATTTTCAGTCATCATTGAAAGAAAAACATAATTGTAACATTACTTTTAAAAATAGATTAAAAATCATAAAATGTTTTAATTCAGTTCAAAATGCAGAATGACAATAACTGTGTAAGGTATATAAATATTCATCTGAATCAATAAAAAAAAAATATATATATAATTGATTATTTGCCTAATTAATTAATCCTCATAGTGTTGATTAATGTGTTTTCTGGATTATTGTGGTTAGGTTGTACATTTTCAGTCATCATTAAAAGAAAAAATAATCATTATATTACTTTTAAAAATAGATTAAAAGTCATAAAATGTATTAATTCAGTTAAAAATGCAGTAACTGTAAGGTATATACCTATCTGAATCAATTAAAAAAGAACTATAAATGTATATAATTCATTATTTGCCTTTTTTGCGTTTGCGTAGAATGTCTTTATTTAAATTGTAACTACTGCTGTGATTTAGTTGTTTCCAAGAATCATAATGAGTAGATTATAAATATTTTCCTTTATTTGAGTAGGTGAAAGTGTAATTTAACAGACACGTGATGCATATCTTAAGTAATATGAGTAGTCATTTTAATCCCTGTAAGTTTCTAAATGTATATTCTGTTTGTGTAAAGGGTCACCAGCTGACTGTAGGAGGCAGGATAGATAGATAGATGGATGGATGGACAGATGGGATTCTCTGTTAATCATTAATAACCTGGATTAGCCCCAGTCTTCTGTAAATATGACGACTGCATCCGCGGCTTCACCCGCTCTTCTCTGTCTTCTCACTCAGTTTTTATGAGTCTGAGGCTGAAACTGTCAGCTTCAGCAGCAGCAGCACAGGCACTTTCTCTGTTGTTTTAGTTTAATTTTTGTTTAGCGGCTGATGTAAAGTCCTAAAAACATGCCGGAGACGACACTGGTGATATTATTCTCTTCCTGGACTTGAGTGGAGGACGCTCTGAAGGATCAGGAGTCGACGTCTTTAAGGACAGTCGATCCGCCGTGGACTTATATTTCTCTTCGTCTGTGTGTCCTTCTTTTTCTTCTCATTCTTCTTTTATATATATACAATTTAACTCGGACGAGATGCCGATGAAGCGCAGCAGCGACAGCTCGGGCAGAGACGGAGTTTTTCTCATTCACTCTTTAACCAAATCTTTGTGCAGCTCGCCGGAGGGAAAACACGCAGACTTTATCGGACAGACGCACGTTCATCAGGAGGATGATTCTGGGATTAAATCAGGTAATAAAATCAACGACAACTGTTACATTTAATCTAAGTAATCTGAATTTTAATATCATCATGATTCGTTATGTTTTCGTGAAACCAGTCAAAATCTTTAATCCCACATTTATTCTGGATCAATCCCACATTTTCTCAGGTTAAAAACAAAAACAAAAAACAGTAACACGATTTAACCACATGATGGTGCTATAACCACAGGCCTCGTTTATTTAAAAATAAATATCAATTTATGTGTTTTACAAACAAAAGAAACAAAAAGTAAAAGTGTGATTTAATAACTAAAGTAAAAAACATCAATTAAGATGTATTATTTAAGTAAATTAACTAAATTATAGTTTTATTTATATAGTGTTTCAAAGGCACTTTGCAAATAAAAAAAAACAAAATTACACACCAGATTATACACATTTTAGTATTGAAACAGGATCAGGGATTAAAAAACATTTAAAAAAGTGTGTTTGAAAATGAAACCAATGCTTCAAAATCCGTAAAATGTAGAAATAAAATGTATTTGTAACAGTTTTTTTTTTTAAATTTCAACTGTTTTTTACATTTAAACTGTTTTTCCATACAACTATTCACAATGTACATGTACAGATTTTTTACAGATGGCTTAATTAAAGGTGTAATCTATATATTCATAAATGTTTAATTTAAAGCTTTAAAACAGCTCTTTTCCAAAATAATGACTCGTGTCTGTCGTAATCACATTTATTACAAATAACCACATCGGAATCAAAATAGTCCACTGTATTTATTATTGTCATTATTATTATTATTATTATTATTTATTTACTGCTTAACTTAATACATTTCATTCACTCTCTTAAGTCTATTGAAGATGATGAGATGTTTTCAAGTGTTAAGTGGTAAAAATTTTATTTTTAGTTGCCAGGATTCACAATGAAACAAAAAATAAATACGAATATTTAAAAGTGAGGATAAATGTTGCTTTTTTTAAGTGTTTATTTTAAATCACAACGCACAAAATTGCATTTTCTGTGGCTGAAAATATCAAAAATATTACGGGTACATTTTAGGTGGATTAATTGGACAAACTATTACCAGTAAATAGAATAACATTTTAATAAGGCACGTTGCGGCAACCGTTGCTTTGCTGTCGCTGCGCCTGACCTTTAACCTTTAACCTCTGATTTGCATTCCATCACTGACCTTGGAGGGGTTTTTTAGAGGTGAATTTATTTAAAATGGCGTTTAAAAAATTCAGTAGCATGGTGACACTTTCCCTCTGTTCTTAATTGTACAATTTCTAAGTTTACTTTTTGGTTTTCCTTACAGTTTTTGTGTCCCTTCTAATTTATTTTTTATCATTATTCATTTTTTAAGTGAAGCACTTTGAGTAACAAAGCAGAAACCGCTTAGTTACATAAATAAAATCCCTTAGTTCAAGCACAAAAACTCTTCAAACATCACATCAAATGTCCCAAATTAAAGAGATAAAATCATAAAGTCTTTGAGGAGTGCGAGGTTCACGCAAACGCGCACGTGCGATTGAAATAAATCTGAAAATAAAATGTTTCCGTTGATCGCTGGCAGTGTTGTGTCTGACGACCAGGAAGCTCCTCAGATAATTTAACAAGCTGGGATTATCTCAGACTGTGTAAACTACGGCTGATTTGATTATTTTATTGATTAGTTGATCATAAAAAGTGTTAATATTGTCTTCCTAAATGTATTTACAACCCACAAATGTCACATTTTATCCACAAATCATAGATATTCACTTTATTTCCATGGAGGAGCAAAGAAACTAAGAAAAAAATCAAGTTTTTGATGAAAATCCAGGACCAAGATTGTTCCTTTAACCCCCGGAATGCGTGTGATTTATTTTTTTGTCTTTTCTCTCAGAAGCCGAGGACAGTAACGAGACGCCGTCCTCTGAAGAAGACCAGGACCTGGTGGACTTCAACGCCGAGCTGAGCCTCGGCAAACAGAGCATCTTGTCGTCCAGGAAGAGCGTCAGTCAGATCATCAAGGACAAGAAGAAACAGACGCAGCTCACGCTGCAGTGGTACCAGATTATATTATACTATTTTAAATTAAACCAGCGGTGTCACCGTTTGCTTTTAATAACGGTCGGACTTTGTCGCCCCGGCGTTTTCTCGACAGGCTGGAGGAGAACTACATCGTGTGTGAAGGCGTGTGTTTGCCTCGCTGTATTCTCTACGCTCACTACCTGGATTTCTGCCGCAAAGAGAAGCTGGAGCCAGCGTGTGCTGCCACGTTCGGAAAGGTCTGTGTATGTTTTATTTCCATTTCTGTAAATCGTCTGAACTGCACAAACACCTGCCTGCTCCATGTTAGCAAAGATTCTTGAGATTTTGGTTTAATTTTCATTTAGTGCAGCTTCTTCCTGTCTAAAAATAGATTTATATTCTGTTTTCAGAATCAGAATCAGAATACTTTATTAATCCCCGTGGGGAAATAGTTTTTGTTCCAGATGCTCCGTACAAAGTAAGGAAACAAGAGCTAGATATACAGATATAAATAAAATAAAACAGTAAAATAGGCAGTAAGCTAAATGAAATAAAATAAACAATACAATAAACAATAAAATAAACAATAAAAAATAAAATGCAATAATAAAGTAGAAAATCTGGAAATATATACAATATACAGTGAGTGCAAGTTTAAACAAATGAAAGAAGTTAGATGAGAATGGTAATTATAGTTTGTTTGTTGTTTGTTTGTTTGTTTGTTTGTTTATTATAAAGAGTCTGATCATCAGAGGGAGGAGTTGTAAAGGTTTATGGCCACAGGCAGAAATGACTTTCTGTGGCATATACATGTAATTTCCAGGTCTGGATAAGTATGGAAAAATGTTTTGTATTGTTTCCAGACTGTTATCTCACTTTCTAAAATGAAATATATTAACATATATATACAAATCAAAACAAGTTACTAACGCAGAATAGCCTACCTGACGATCAGTGGTGTCAAACTCATTTTCACTGAGGGCCACATCAGCATAACGGTTCCCCTCAAAGGGCCAGATGTAACGTATATGATGAATAAATGTAACTAAACATATTGCTAAATAACTTTCTGTATTTATTACTTATTCAAGTTACAAATATGATGCATTACAGATGTAACTTCAGTCCACGATGGTGTTTCTTGACAAACTGACAGTTTTAAAAGTCTGTATCTGGTCGGGGCAGACCTGCTCACACACCCTTCAGCAATGCACTGCTTCAAAAACGCACCGTCAGAAAAAGACTTGGTGATTTCTTTGGCCACAATAAAGCTAGCATTCACTGCTTTTCACACCATTTTTTGGATGTGGCTTTTGTGAACACATTCTGCTGCGATCACAGTCTCAATCTCATTTTTCACTCGTCGCGTGATGCATTTACAATGATACGCTGCGATCTAGTGGCGGGAAATGTAGTTTATGGTCAACGCACGCCTTAAAGCGGCACAGACCTATTTTAACGCAGATTTTTAAGACCAATTAATCACTCGCAGGCCACATAAAATGAGGTGGTGGGCAACATCTGGCCCCCAGGCCTTAAGTTTGACACACGTGCTGTAGATCAGCGACCCCCAACCACCGGTCCGTGGGTCGTTTGGTACCGGGCCGCACAGAAAGAATAAATAACTTGAATAAAAATAACATTATTTTCCGTTTTATTTATTATCGGGGGTCTGAACAATGTTTTATTTTGAAAAATGACCGGATTCCCACTGTTACATCCTTCTATGACTCACTCTTGACGCATCCCGAGGGAAACGGCTGGCCAGAGTGTTTGCAGCGAGAGCCGCTGCTGAGATTTCTCTCAGAAACGAAGTCACCGCTGCAGCACATTTCAGTGACAAGGAGTGAGTCGTAAAACTCGCTTAGTTGTGCGACATTTTCAGGGTACACACCTACACAAAAATAATAAATGAACTAATGGCCAGCCCGACAGTGTCACGGCTCGATGCTAGTTTTCCCAAAGGTCTGGCTTCGTGAAAAATGAGTGAAGGATTTGAAAACCATTTATTTACATAATAAGCATCTAACAATTGGTATTCACATGTTTAATATTGACTGAAAAATCCTCAGAGAAATGAAGTAGAAAATGTGTAGGAGCTCTGTAGGGGCTAAGGGTCAGATTTTGACTGAATAATAATAATAATAATAATAATCAGAATTTCTCCTCAGACGATCCGACAGAAGTTTCCTCTTCTGACGACGAGGAGACTCGGCACCAGAGGACACTCCAAGTAAACACAGACAAAAATAAAGTGATATCTTTAATCCTCTTCATGTAGCTTTTAAAACAATGCTCATGTCCTTTGACGTCTTCACTCTCGACAGATATCATTATTACGGAATTGGCATCAAAGAGAGCAGCGCGTATTATCACTCTGTGTATTCTGGAAAAGGTTTGACCAGGTAACCTCTTTATTTAATCCTCATTTAATCCACTTTCCTTCTCTTCCTCTGTCTCTTCGCTCTGTTACTCATCAACTATGATGGTATTTTGTTCCTTAAATGTTGGGAATCGTCACTTTATTGATTTAAACGCTTAATCGAGGTTTTGTCTTTCATCGCAGATTTTCCGGGAGCAAACTCAAGAATGAGGTAAATAATGTATGGATTATTCTTCTCTTTTTTTTTTTTTTTTTATCCCATTTAAAAATTATCAGAATTAATTTAAACATCATTTCACAGAAAGGTTGTGTTTGTGTGTGTGTGTGTGTGCGTGTGTGTGTGTGTGTGTGTGTGTGTGTGTGTGTGTTTCAGGGCGGCTTCACCAGGAAATACTCTCTGAGCTCAAAGACTGGAACTTTACTCCCCGAGTTTCCAAACACTCAACATCTGCTGCTGCAGGGAAACGTCTCCAGAGAGAAGGTGAGTGAGGAACCGGGGAGAACATCACTGTCAACACACACACACACACACACACACACACACACTGTAGCTACGAGATTATTTTCGTTACTGATCGATCTATCGATTATTTTCTCCATTAATTGATTAGTAGATGTTGTGAAAATGGCGATAGGATTTCCCAAGAAACCAGGAAATGATGATGTTCTCTGTTGTTTGGAGCAAAAACCCCCAAAAATATTAACTTTTAAGAAGCTGAATAATAAGATAACCTCAATCCGATGAATGGATTTCCAAATTGTATGGATTATTCGATAAATCTGAAAAAAATGGTGTGTATTTGGCACCTTTCCAATCTTACTGTAGAAGATAAAATATGAAGAAACAATAAAATATAATAAAACCCACAATATTGTTGTTGTTTTTATATACTTTTGTGTTTTAGTCACAAGATCAAGACATTTCTTATTTCCCCCCTTTAATATCTGTTTTTCTTCATAACTTTTAATTATTATTATTTTTAAAAAATTATTATTATTATTAAAAAAGTAAAATAAAACAAATTAAACCATTTTTTGAATAAATGATTGAATTTGAAACTGAATTGAAACTGACTGGAGCTGCATAGATTGCATAGAAAGTGATTATTTTCTCAATCATTGATCAATCCTGTTTTTTGTTTTTGTCCAATTTATTCGCTGTTTTAACCATAAAATACATTTTAAAAAATTAAAAAATTTACTGGTTTGTCCCAAACCACAAAGGTATCGGTCCATAAACCAAAGATATTACATAGATGTCATAGCTAACAAGCAAACAAACTGAAAACAGAGTGAAATCAACAGCATAAAATGACTACAAGAATTTAAATGATCTGAATTTTGTCCAAAGAAAGAAAACAGACTTACAAAATGTGTTTTTAAGGAGACCATAAAGGACGCTGATTGTTCCTCACTGTAAATAAAGATGTAAAATGATGTGTGTAATGATTAATTAATGCGTTGGACTCATCTCCAGGTGGACACTCTGATCATGATGTACAAAACTCACTGTCAGTGCATCCTGGACAACGCCATCAACGTCAACTTTGAGGAGGTGATTGTTATTAAAACAACCTTTTATTCATTTCACGCTGACGATCGATGACGTTATACTTCCTTTTCTTTTCCAGATCCAGAATTTTCTGCTCCACTTCTGGCAGGGAATGCCCGACCACCTGCTGCCTCTGCTGGAAAACCCCG
Organism: Microchirus variegatus; assembly: GCF_963457635.1. Lineage (NCBI taxonomy): Eukaryota > Metazoa > Chordata > Actinopteri > Pleuronectiformes > Soleidae > Microchirus > Microchirus variegatus. The sequence continues at coordinate 25,641,711 of NC_139813.1, forward strand.
TTATCGTCGACATCTTCTGCGTCTGCGACTCCATTTTATACAAGGTTTGCATTTAACGATCTATATTTTCAATTATCGCGCGCGTGTGTGTCTCCAAACGCTCACATTTTCAAGGTAAAAATCCTGTTAAATGTCTCCGTGAAAGTGGAAAAGATGTGCTTATTTATTAATAATTCAACTCTATTCAGTTTTATTTGTATGGCGCCAAATCGAAAGGTAGATAATCTCAAGGCAAAAACCTTTACAATATTATAAAAAAAAGCAGAGAAAACTCCCTTTTAACAGGAATAACAAAGTGAAATATACATGATGTGGACTCTTAATGGTTCTTTTACCTGTATTTCTATACATTTGTCGCTTATTTCCTCAGGTTTTAACCGATGTTCTGATTCCTGCTACGATGCAGGAGATGCCCGAAAGGTTTGTCACTTTCACTTCGTCGTCTTGAGACTAATTTTCTCAATTAGCCGAGTAATTACGACGTTATGATTGATTTTCTTTGTTTACGTGGAGTAAAGAAACCACAAGATATTCACATTTACGAAGCTGACAAATATTTTTTTCCCGCGCTTAGTCTGTTGGCAGATATCCGTAACTTTGCCAAACACTGGGAACACTGGTTGTCCTCCTCCCTGGAGAACCTCCCAGAAGGTCTCGCGGCGAAGAAGCTCCCCATCGCTCGCCGCTTCGTCTCCTCCCTGAGGAGACAGACGTCGTTCTTACACCTGGCGCAGGTACGACCGCCGCTGAAGAACAGAGGACTTCTATTAAAATCAAAAATATGGAATAAATGACTTATTTCTCTGTGCTTCCAGATAGCCCGCCCGGCGCTGTTCGACCAGGCTGTGGTCACCAGCATGGTGTCGGATATCGACAACGTGGACCTGAACAGCATCAGCTCACAGCCGCTGCTCAACATCAACACCGCAGGAGACCAAGAGCCGGACATTTACTCCGAGTGTAAGGCGCTTTCAATTCTGCCTAGGCCGGTTGTGGTGAAAGGAAACCAGGGAAGCAAAGTAGAGACAGAAGAGAGAGACCGGGAGCAACTAAACTGTATATATCACTTCAGTAATATCAGTTTTTATGTTTTAACTAGGGCTGTCAAAATTAACGCAGGATGATTAATTTGTGGAATTAACGCGTTAATTTTTTTAACGCACTTTCTCACTTTCATCGCGCTACGGGTAGACGTGCAGTTTATGAACAGGCAAGGCGGCGGGCAACTGCTTAGGGCCCCGAGCCGATAGGGGGGGCTCCCGACACTCGGAGCCTAAATGCATCCCTTAAACAAAAATGGTTGATTTGCAATGACATCTCGGTCGTAAACCCCCCTAAAGGGGCCCCACGTCACCTCACGTTAACCTGTGTGAAGCTGAAGGAAAATGAAGAGGAGTTATCAATCAGGAAGTTAGAAGAGGAAGAAAAAAGAGAGGATGAAGGAAAAAGAAAGAAAGACACTCGGGTGTAAGTGGCGCTGCTGGTGCAGATAATGATATAATCATAACATTAACAGTCACTGTCTAACTAACGGGGACGCAGACAGCAGCTAACATTAGCGTCAGAATGCTAGCTGACGCTAACGCTAACTAGTAGAAGCAGTGCTTCAAAGGTGCTGATGAGGAATTTCCTGCTGTGGGTTTAGTAAGAAAACTATTTAACTTCTATACTTTATATTTTGTTTATAATGTGAGTTATTTACAGTGCAGTGTATAGTTTTTTTTAAAGTTATTTACAGCATTTTATTCTTTCTATTTATTTATATTGTCTTATAATGTGTTTTTTTTTTACAATGTAATGTTTATTTTTTTACAAAGTCTGTATAGGTTTATACAAGTTATTGACAGTATTTTATTGTTCTTTACGTTTATATTTTCACATACTTTATTTATCTCTCCGTTCCTACAACAATATAAAGAGAAAATTAGATTTTTTTTGGCATATTTACCAATGGTAATTAATCGTGATTAATCATGATTAATCCACAGCTACCCTGTGATTAATCTGATTAAAATGTTTAATCTTTTGACAGCCCTAGTTTTAATAGTATTTTTAAAGCCGTTTATATAAGCAGTAGCATGAATTATTAGCCGGATCTCTTAATACAAACTAGATTTTGTCGTTAGTAAACGTTCGCTCGCCTTTTCCTTCAGACGACTCCATCACCGTGTTTCAGGAGCTGAAGGAGCTGCTGAGGAAAAACGCCACGGTGGAGTCTTTCATCGAGTGGCTGGACTCTGTGCTGGAGCATAAAGTCATCAAGGTAACAGCTGTCCGTGTGTGTGTGTGTGTGTGTGTTGTGTGGACACACTGCAATTGTCTTGTGCAATCATATTGTGTGTTTTTTTCCCCTCTCTCTCTGTCTGTCTGTCTGTGTGAAAAAGCCTGGGAAACAGAGCGGTCGAACAGTGAAGAAGCGAGCGCAGGATTTCCTGCTCAGGTGGAGTTTCTTTGGTGCCAGAGTGATGCACAGCCTCACGCTCAACAACGCCTCCAGCTTTGGTGAGAAAATCCTCCGAGTCGACTCTCAAATGTGAGGGTTTTTCATGGTCAAGTGTAACTAAACCCCTTAAACCACCGTTTTAAGGTGTAAAACCAGTTTATTTTATGCAAATTATACATCGTGATGTGATGTAAACATAAAATATAAGGTGATATAAAAATATATGTGAGGCTCATTGTCCCAGACTCCTCGCTCGCTCAGCTCTCAGCCCACTTTCATGGCATTTGAAGTGAAGTTAGCGTCAAGGGGGGTTTAGTTACCCTTTAATAAAACGCCTTCTTCTTCAGATAGTCTCCCATGAGCCTCTTAGGTCCTCAAACTTTTCCAGTTCCTGGGAAAATGAGGTTCTGTCTCCAGAAAAACCAGGGTTTAGTCTCCATAAGGACTACTATATCGCACATAGTAAATGCTTAACCCCCCCAAATGCTCCTTAAAGTTGTGAGAACTTCAGAGGACTTACCTTAATAGTCTAATGTCTCCACCTTAAAATCTCATCATTAACATCATTGGTTCTCAAAGTGCGGCCCAGGGGCCAATGGCGGCCCGCAGAAACATTTCTGGCGGCCCGCAATGAATTACAGTTGATAGTTTTAATCCAGGAGCTACTAAGCTTGTTAAATGTTTATTGGACATTACTGGATACAGACCAATAAGTGTAAACAAAAATACTGGGCAATTACCTGGTTCCTATATGGTGAATTTTAGTGTATTATTGGTTTATAAGCTGGAAATAAGCAGGTAGCTACAGCCCCCAATTACTAGCTATTTACCCAGTAAATATATGGTAACAGAAATGTGTTACTTGGTATTAACCTGTAATTAGAAGGTAAGAACAATGGCCAAAATACTGGGTAATTACCCAGTAAATTATAAAGCGTTATTATATAAATGCTCAAATTACATTATATTAACGCTTATATTACTTAACGATAAACTGTAGAACTGCAATCTGGTCATTAAAATTATTACAAATGGGATTTCTTTCTGTTTTTTTTTCCTTTGGCGGCCCTCAGTTCAATGTTGGGTTCCTAAATTGGCCCTCAGGTATCAAAACTTTGAGAACCCCTGATTTACATTATGGGGACTTGATTTTTGTCGCTGTAATGTAAACAGATTTAGAGTCCCCACAACATGAGTAATACCTGAAACACACACACACACACACACACTGCTACAATAGCACCATAAATCGTAATGGCCACCAGACTCACCTTTATTTAACAAAGTCTTATCTGGGGGGGGGGGGGGGGGGGTCGTGTGGTCTCTGTTCAAACACACACACACACTTTGTGTACATGAATAAACACTGACCATGTGGTGACTCTCTCTCTCTCTGACGTCACAGTGAAGCTCAAACACAGCAGGGTTTTTGACCCTGTGACCTATCAGGTGAAACAAACACCAGCCTGATCCTAAAGGTCAAACAGAGGTTTAAACTGAGGCGTCAGCTGTCCACTGTTAGAGGATCTGATCATCTGTGATCTGTGTTTCCCCCCTCGCCGCAGGTTCCTTCCATCTGATCAGGATGCTCTTGGACGAGTACATCCTCCTGGCCCTGGAGACTCAGTTCAACAACGACAAGGAGCAGGACCTGCAGAACCTTCTGGACAGATACATGAAGAACTCAGGTAGACCAGGCCTCAGCAAACAAACACACACACACACACACACACACACAGCTGCTCGTCATTGAACTCGCACTGACCTCCTTGTTCTTCTCTCGTCTCAGACGCCAGTAAAGCCACGTTCATGGCGTCGCCCAGTTCCTGTTTTCTCGCCAACCGCAACAAGGCGAACGCCGCCGCCGCCGCCGCCGTCGACCAGTCGGTGAAGAACGAGTCTCTGGGAGAACACGCCTACATGTCGCTGTCCATCGGTCAACAGCAGAGTCTGGACGCCAACGCGGTCGTTTACCCGACGACGGACGCCGCTGCTTTCGCTCTGTCAGGTAAAAAGAAGTAAATAAATACACAGGAAGCTTCAGATATGTTTTATTTACTTGAATATCGTGTCCTCATGTGTCCACACATGTCCTTGAGTAGTCTTGATATGTTCTCACATTTGACTGGTCTTTATTTGTCCTTCTGTGTCCTCTTGTGGTCTTCATGTGTCCTCAAATGTCATCATTTGTCCTCGAGTATCCTCATCGGTTCTCACATGGTCACCATGTGTCGTTGAGTGGTCTTTATGTGTCCTTATGTGGTCCTTGTGTGTCCTCACGTGGTTCTCATTTGTCCTTATTGGTCACCATGTGTCCTCGAGTGGTCTTTATGCGCCCTCGCCTATCCTAATGTCTCCTTTTTTTTTGTCCTCATATAGTCCTCTTGTGGGTCACATTTGTCCTCGTTCATCCTCATGCGTCCTTGAGTGGTCTTCATGTGTCCTTGAGTGGTCCTTATTTGTCCTCATATGTCTTCATGTGTCCTTGAGTGGTCCTTATTTGTCCTCATATGTCTTCATGTGTCCTTGAGTGGTCCTTATTTGTCCTCATATGTCCTCACGTGGTCCTTGTGTGTCCTCAAATGTCATTATTTGTCCTTGAGTATCTCCATATGTCCTCACATGGTCCTTATGTGTCCTCACGTGGTCCCTATGTGTCCTCACATGGTCCTTGTGTGTCCTCAAATGTCATCATTTGTTCTTGAGTATCTCCATATGTCCTCACATGGTCCTTATGTGTCCTCACATGGACCTTCTGTGTCCTCAAATGTCATCATTTGTCCTTGAGTATCTCCATATGTCCTCACATGGTTCTTATGTGTCCTCACATGGTCCTTGTGTGTCCTCAAACGTCATCATTTGTCCTTGAGTATCTCCATATGTCCTCATATAGTCCTTATGTGTCCTCACATGGACCTTGCGTGTCCTTAAATGTCATAATTTGTCCTTGATTATCTCCATATGTCCTCACATGGTCCTTGTGTGTCCTCAAATGTCATAATTTGTCCTTGAGTATCTCTATATGTCCTCACATAGTCCTTATGTGTCTTTACATGGTCCTTATGTGTCATATGTCCTCACATGGTCCTTCTGTGTCCTCACATGGTCCTTATGTGTCCTCACAAGTCCTCACGTGTTCTTGCGTGGTCCTCAGGTGGTCAGGTGGACTTCTCTCAGGTCAGCGGCCCCCTCATGACGCCCCCTATCTCTCCGGCAGCGCTAGTGCACCGAGGCTCCGTCATCAACCAGGGGCCCATGGCAGGAGCCAGACTCCTGATGTCCTCCTCTTCGTCCTCCACCTGCCCCACCTCCACGTCCTCTTCGTCCTACCTCTCCTCTCTCAGTGCAATGGCGCAGCCCAGCCCCTGCTCTTCATACCAGGAAACCCTGTACCACTGTCTGGCTCAGACCAGCCCCAGTTACTTCCCTCCGGCCGGCGGTTCCTCGAACTCAAACTACCAACCTGCACTCAGGTCACTACAGGGAAATAGAAAACGCTTAATAAAATCCATCGTGTTGTCGTCATCATAAAGTCATGTCTCTGTTTTAGGCCTCAGAATCAGAACCAGTGTCTGTCGTCAGTCCCGTCGCAGACCTCCTCCCTGTCCTATCACCTCTCTCGATATCCGTCCTTCAACGACCAGCAGCTGAGTAAAGACTTGTTCTACAATCATCATCACCACCACCACCATCATCATCATCCTTCATCCGGCGGCAGCAACAACAGCTGCTCCATGGCGCCGTACGGCTCCACGGTCAGACCCATGTCCGGCTACAGCTCGGGTCCAGACCCGGCTCAGACTGAGCAGGAGCTGGACGCTCAGACTGCAGCTCAGATTCTGGACTCGACTGAGGGGTTTGGCTTTGTCGGGGCGGGACTGAACCATCCCAGTGGGGGGTGTCAGGGACAGGCGCACTCTGCTGCGGGACACACTGGTAAGAATGTTTGGACCGATGTTTTAATGTTGGATTTTGTGGTGAGTTCTACAGAACGTTATACTCTGGTCAGGATCCATTTTTAGAGCAGGTGCAAGATAATGTAATCTAAACTCATGGAAACGAGAGCTCACTTCCAAACGTTCCTCCAAACGGCAGGTTACTACGGCAACAGCAGCTACGTGGACAGCCAGCGGATCACGTCGCTGGTCGACCAGCACGTGTCCGTGATCAGCAGCGTCAGCAGCCTGCGTCCGTTCTCCGCGGCGTTCTCCGAGGTCCACGATCCGCTCAACATCCTGGACGAACCGGGACGGAAAGCAACAGGCGCCTATTTCACGGAGACGGACGCTGGAGCAGGTCAGCAATCAGTCAATCAATCAATCAATCAATCTGTCAATCAATCAATGCTAAAACAGACCACAAAATAATCCGTTCGTTGCATTTTTGGTGGATTGAAAATGTACAAAAAGTCTGTGTTGAATTGTGGTGTTGTTGTTTGCTATGGGAGGAGTAAATTGGCTCAAGGGTGCCCCCTAAAGTCAGCCCCTGGAACATGTTTGTGCGAGGATTTGTGGACCAAATGTCTTTCAGCCAGAAAATGTGAAAACATTTATATATAACTGATTTAATGAATGAACAAAACACAAGTTAAATACTTTAAAATGAACATGAACGTAAAATTTGATCGTCGTGTCATATTTCCTCCTCAGATCATTCCCTCCCCTCGTCAGGCTCCGCCCCCTGCATGTTTGGAGTCGTGGCTCCGTTCACGTCGCAGGACGCGCTCTTGTCCCAGCAGGGGGCGACGTCGTCTGCCGGCGTGCAGGACCTGGTGTCGTCGCTGCCTCCCATCAACACGGTGTTCATGGGCGCTGGAGGAGTACAATGACGGCTGATGACGCTGAACGTACGTACGCACTGACACTCTGGGAGTGGATGAGGTGAATGGCAATGGACACACAAAGGCCTACGACTGCTTAAAACAGCAGCAAAATGTGTATTATTATTTAAAATATATACACAACAGTGACTCTGACAAAGATATTTATTCTATTTACACTCTTTTTCAATGAGTCAATTTTTTTTTTGTAACTTTGAGATGAAGATATTTTTGTCCTGACTCGATGCCCCGATGACGACTTCCTGTTCTTTGACGTGATTTTGAATGAATAAAACTTTTTAAGTGAGAACGCCGTGAATTTATCTGACTTTACAACAAACGGAAAAACAACCTCAAGATAGTCATTTTCCAGTTGTTTCCACTGACGTTAGCATTCCAAGTCATTAACAAACCGAGTTAGCAATTCAAGATGGCTGCTTCCAGCAGAACACTTTAGTTTTTACTAGTGCTAACGGCGTTGACGTTAACGCATGATGCATTTCCATGACGACTGACAGGAAAAAAGACGCGCGTGGCGTCATGTTTACGTGACACCCCCGATTGTTAAAATTTGTCTCTAAAGTAACACAGCTAACTGTTTTACCAGTTAGCTCCTTTAGCGCCGTTAGCGCGCCTACAGTGGAACTGGAGCGGTCTGTTTATTAAACGAAAAGAGCAGCGCTACAAATAACCAGCGTACCTGTGTACTGCGTATGTGTGCCTCTGTTTTTAAAGTTTAGCGTTACTTTAGAGACTCATTTTAACAATCGGGAGTCACGTAAACACGAAGTCGCGCGCATCTTTTTCCGGTCACTCGTCATGGAAAAGCGGTGTGCGTTAACGCTGCCGCCGTTAATGCCTTTAATGCCTTTAACGTGCCAAGCACTAGTATTTACAAGGTTCTTTACTGTGGACTCGTTGCCACCATTTTAATGCATAAAATACCATGTTTTTGGTCCATTAAAAAAAAAGGCTAGATTTGCTTGCTAGTAGGCGAACCTAGCTTAAACTGCTAACAGCAAAAACTGAACTGAATCTCACTCAACTTAACTGTGTCGCTTTTGGCTGAAATTAGATTATGATAAACTATTTTCTAGTTATAAATGTTGTTATTTAGGCAGAGAAATGTCACAGCTAATGCTAAAAGTTACTCCTTCCTCTGGCGAGAACTTCAAGTGAAATACTTGGGCTCTATGTCACTAAAAAAATCTGGAATCTGGAAGGAAATACAAATTAAATCTCATTAAAAATGCAGTTAAATTTGGTAGAAATGTGGTTTCTCTGTCAGCAATGTTGTCTTTTGGCTAACTTTTTAGCTAACCTCCTGTCTGGCTGCTGTTGCCACTGTTAGCATTTCTGTCCCTACTAAAATGAGATAAAACTGCATTTTTATTCAAAACCCCTGAAACCGCCATGAATTATTTTGACAGATTTTAAGATTGAAATCATTGCTGAGATGGACACATGCTAATCCACAGATAGCTAAATTCTTTTTGTTTGTAAATTTGCGCTTAGAAGGCACGGACTCTTTTTTTTTTGTTGGGAACAGTTAGTTGCTCGCTTTGTCTGCCTCTGATATTGACTCCCTGTCAATATTAGAATCCAATAGAATCCTTATCTGCTGTGGTTCAAAGGCGTGAAGTCAGCGGATCAGATTTCAGAGCGGTTTTCTTTTTTAATTGTAATTATTTGTTTTTTTCTGCGACACAAAGGAGCGAGATACGAGCCAGATAAAAGTGTTTACCGTAATGTTACGAGGGATGGACGGTGGGGGGGGGGGGGGGACGGGGGGGGGGTCGACGTCTGTAAGTAAGCTTTTAATATCGCAGCACAGTGACCTCGTCAATCTCCTGAAAGCTTTGTCCACGTCTGGACCAGATGGGACGCCATAAAACCAGGACACTTTTGTTTGGTCTTTAAAAACATACCTCAGGGAAAGTAAATTCACCTCGTTATTTATCAAGTCATAGCTGTCTGTACTGTTTAATAATCACTTTTAAGGGCTTAACGATGACCTTTAATCACTAAAGTTTTTTATAACAGAATATATAGAAGATTTTAGATTTTGTCTTTAATTTATTGTTATTTTCGCAAAATAAACCAAATTTGTTCAGTTGAGCTGAACATGGGGCAAAATATAGTTTAATAAGGGGAAGTAGCACATTTAAAAGTAAAAAGTAAAATTCTCAGCAGCCTTTTTGAATCCCCTGCTATATCTTTTATTTTAAAATGATCTGCATACATTTGACCTTAACTGGAGGCTAACTAACTAACGCTTTTGTTTCTAATGTTTTAATAACTTAATATTTTACCACGTCAATAATAATTTAATGCAGAGTTTAGAGAAAAGTGTTTAAAATCGCGACACAAAAGTACGTCCTAGTCTTTTATTGTGTAAATCTTTATTCTGTTTAACGTGTTTCACTGCGTTAAATCAGTCGAAAGTGAATTTATTGATGCTTTTAGACTGAATATAAATGAAGGAGATTTTATTTGGAACTAGGAAATTCCTATTTACAAATTGCGACATATGCAATATTTAGATGTGCAGTATATGCCCCACACACACACACACACACACACACAAAGACACACATTTACGTATATAAAACAACAATATAAAATAATAATGTTAAACAAAGAGTTGAACCAAATCAAGAATTCAGGTTAAAATAACCTTTGATTAATGATTAATGATTAAAAACACATAATTTACATGAGTCAGATTGTGATGAATGGTGTCAGTGACGCAGCCTCCTTCCTCTCCTTCTTCTCCTTCCTCGTGTCCTCCCCCCCTCCCTCCTTCCTTCCTTCCTCTCCTCCTCCACTCTTGATTGGTTTTTATACGTTATCTGCTCAGGGAGGAAAAATCCATTTCAGGTGCTCACGCAGCGGCACAGGAACAGATGGCGTCGCCTGTAATGATTACAGAATCCGCACGTTAAAATACTTTAATTACTAAGTCAATAACGGCTGCAACAATCGGTGTAAAAACAACAGACGGACGAAGGCAAACTTTGGGCCAATGTTTAACCCGAACTCTGCATTAGAGCCGCTTGTGTGTGCGCGTGTGTGTGTGTGTGTGTGTGTGTACTTGTACTTGCGGCATACTGAGGACCGGTGAGGGTTTTTAACCAACAAAGTGAGGTCATTTTTACGGAGTGAGGACATATTGGCCGGTCCAAACTTTGTTTTCATTGAAATCACTTCCTTAGGTTGCTATGACATGCTATACTCAATTTGTCAAAAAAATAAATAAATACATTTTGGACGACATAGTATAGTATGACTTTTTTGTCAAATTTTGGACCAATTTTTTTTTTTTCAAATTTGTTTTCAACTTTTGGACGACATAGTATAGTATGACGTTTTTGTCAAATTTTGGACCAAACATTTTGGACATTTTTTTATTTTTTATTTTTTTGTAATTTTGGACGACGCATGACGTTTTTGTCAAATTTTGGACCAAAACATTCTTGTCAAATTTTTTTTCAAATTTTTGACGACATAGTATACTATGAAGTTTTTGTCAAATTTTGGACCAAATTTTTTTTTTCAAATTTGTTTTCAACTTTTGGACGACATAGTATAGTATGACGTTTTTGTCAAATTTTGGACCAAATTGTTTTTTTCAAATTTGTTTTCGACTTTTGGACGACATAGTATAGTATGACGTTTTTGTCAAATTTTGGACCAAAAATTTTGGGTCAATTTTTTTTTCCAAATTTTGGATGACATAGATTAGCATGACGTTTTTGTCTAATTTTGGACCAAAAATTATTTGTCAAAGATTTCTTCAAATTTTTGGACAACAGTATAGTATGACGTTTTTGTCAAATTTTGGACGAAAACATTTTGGTCAATTTTTTTTTTCAAATTTTGGTCGACATATATATACAAATTTTTCGACATTGGTCGACATTTGGTATGACATTTGTAAAATTTTGGACCAAAAATTTACTGCAACCAGTAATTCTTTGTAGATGTCATTCATGAATTAGATATTTGTAATTGTGTTGATTTATAAAGCGGAAATGCTGGTCCTCACAGCAACCCAGTCCTCAGTATGCAGCAAGTACAATTGTGTGTGTGTGTGTCCTCGTGTATAAAGAACCTGTCGTGAGCTGCGGTCAGAAATAACGTTAAATTGTAATTTTTATGGCAGAAGATAATGGGATTTAATCTACTCACTTATTAAGTAAATTATATGAAAAAATAAAGAGAGGTCAATGTTTGACCTTCACCTCGGCTTTTTGTGATGTAAAATATCTAAATGATGTCAAATTTAAAGGAATTGGTCAAAGTAAATTTGTAAAATCCTAATTTAATTTTTTTTTTTGTATTTATTCATATTTGGTCAATTTAAGTTTTTTTCATTCATATTGTAAATTTTCACAGAAATTTTAACAGTCGTCCAAGATAAAGAGTCATATATTTTTCAATTATTTTTGCTTCCTTTTTTTTTTTTAACCCATATTTGTAATTAATGAATTAAATCTGATAAACATTGGTTGAATTCAAGCAAAACTATTTGTATTTGCTATATTTTCCTTATTTCCTTATTTCCTTATTTCCTTATTGTCCTTATGGATTTTAAGGTTTGACTATGCATGAAATAATTTAACTATTTTTATTTCAGCTTTACAACGGCCTCTTCACTGTTAAATAATATGTAAAAGTAATGAAATAAGAGAGAATTCTACTCACATTGACCCCTCTAAACTTGTCAAAACAAATCAATTTAATTTAATTTAATTAGACTTCACAGAGAAGCTGTTGTTCTCAGAAGATTCCACTAGAGGGCAGCAAACTCATATTAAAAGCTCGAAGCCAGTGCTGGAGGAAGAAAGCTGCAAATCCAGAAACAGTTAATGCCTAAACCTAACCTTATCTTAACCACTGTTTTATTTTTTTTTAATTTACAAATCTTATCGGGGCATTCCATTTGTAGTTGGAAAATTCGACTGATCAAAGACTCTTAGCGTAAAACTGACTTACGTCATATTTGTTTCACAGTAATTTGGTCGTACGCAGCAAAAACAGCCGCACTAAAAATGAGACAAACGTTCTTAAATTGACTTAAACGGTCTAATAATCTAACAAGAATCAATTAATTTGATTTAAAATTTGGAAAAACAGGACAGAAGCTGAGACATTTCTGCTCTTTACAAGCAAATGAATTCTGTCATTGAAGAAAAGTTTATTAAAATGAATTGTACTTAATTTGACTAAGCTAAATTTAAGAATTTCTTATTTGCAAAGACACAAGGCTTATTTTACTTTCTTAAATACAACTTTTCAGGTCTTTTCTAGTCTTTTACAGGTTTTTCTCCTTGTGTTTTTTATAGCACTTTTCTAGTGTTCTTTTTCTAGTGCTTTCCTGATGTTTTCTAGTGTTTTACTTGTGGTTTTTTTCTGGTGTTTCTCTGATCTTTTCCTTGTGTTTTACAGGTGTTTCTCAGTTCTTTTCCTGGTGTTTTTTCTAGTGCTTTCCTGGTGTTTTCTAGTGTTTTACTTGTGTTTCTCTGGACTTTTCCTTGTGTTTCGCTTGTGTTCTTCTCGCATTTTCCTGGTGTTTCTCAGTTCTTTTCCTAGTGGTTTTTCTGGTGCTTTCCTGGCGTTTTCAAGTGTTTTACTTGTGTTTATTTCTGGTGTTTCTCTAGACTTTTCCTTGTGTGTTTTTTTGAGTGCTTTCCAGGTGTTTCTCAGTTCTTTTCCTGGTGTTTTTCTGGTGTTGTTTCTAGCACTTTCCTAGTGGTTTTTCTAGTGCTTTCCTGGCGTTTCCTAGTGTTTCCCTTGTGTTTTTTCCTAGTGTTTCTCTGGACTTTTCCTTGTCTCACATTTTCCTGGTGTTTTACTAGTGTTTATCTTGTATTTTTCTGGTGTATTTCATTGTGTTTACTGGTGGTTTTTCTGGCACTTTCATGGTGTTTTTCTCTGGGTCCTTTCCTGGATTAGATTCACATCATTGGGACGACAGTGTTTATACTGAAACACTGTCAGTATACTGTCTAGTGCTTTCCTGGCGTTTTCTAGTGTTTTACTTGTGTTTTTTCCTTGTGTTTCTCTGGACTTTTCCTTGTGTTTCTCTGATGTTTGCCTCGTATTTTCCTGGTGTTTTTCTAGTGTTTCTCAGTTCTTTTCCTGGTGTTTTTTCTGGTGCTTTTCTGGTGTTTTACTTGTGTTTTTCTGGACTTTTCGTTGTGTTTCTCTTGTGTTTGTCTCACATTTTCCTGTTTTTTTAAGTGTTTTCCAGGTGTTTCTCAGTTCTTGTCCTGGTGTTTTTTCTGGTGCTTTCCTGGCATTTTCAAGTGTTTTTTTTCTTTTGTTTTTCTGGACTTTTCCTTGTGTTTTGTTTGTGTTTTACAGGTGTTTCTCAGTTCTTTTCCTGGTGTTTTCCTGGTGTTGTTTCCAGCACTTTCCTAGTGGTTTTTCTAGTGCTTTCCTGGCGTTTTCTAGTGTTTTTCTTGTGTTTTGTCCTAGTGTTTCTCTGGACTTTTCCTTGTCTTACATTTTCCTGGTGTTTTACTCGTGTTTATCCTGTATTTTTCCTTGTTTTTTCATTGTGTTTACTGGTGGTTTTTCTGGCACTTTCATGGTGTTTTTCTCTGGGTCCTTTCCTGGATTAGATTCACATTATTGGGACGACAGTGTTTATACTGAAATATGTAGATCCACACACACACACGTGAGCTTTTGTAGTTTTAAAAGTTAAAAAAATGATTCACCTTCATGAAAGAAAACAGAAATGACAGAAAACATCATGAAAGACTCTTCCCTGACTCGACTTACCTTGGCGAGACCAAGAAAACGCCGTTGTCAAACAACAAGACGCCTGATTACGTCCTTTAATTTCATTTCATGTGTGGATTTAAACTTGTGTGTAGGCTCTCAGCCTCTTTCTTGTTCCGCCGCGCTTGGTTTTTTTTGCGGCCTTGTAGTTAATTATATATATATATATTTTCATAACTTTCCTTCAAGCATCCTTTGCAAAGCCATTCAAGTGCGCCGCGAGTATGATTGCGTTTTCTTAAGACACAAAGCGACAGCCGTCGCGAGAAGCGCCGACGACGGCAATATTTTTCATTTAGCGCCGTGCAAAAAATAAGAAGTTCAAAAGATTTTTTCTTTTTTTCTTCTTCTCCTTCTGCGTTTGTAAGTGGTTTTTTATAAGCATCATAATACGAGTAATAAAACATGTTGCCTCTCCGTTAAAGGAATAGTTCAGCTTCGTTGAAGTAAGGTTGACGCATCATCCAGTCGACAATGTGAAGAATATGTTTTCAGTCTTTTCTGACTGAGAAGTAAAGTTTGTGTCACGCTGTTGAAAAGGAGTTTGGCTGTTTGATATTCTTTGTTAAGATTCACCTCAGTGACACAAAGTGACCACACGAGGCAGCGGTTGACCAGCAGCTCCTGTGTGTCCGTAGGAGCTAAAAATGCACATTTTCTCAATGGACTTTGGTTATTCTGTTTTTCTTTCTTGGTCTTTTCCTGGTCTTTTCTGTTGTGTTTCTCTGGTCTTTTCCTGGTCTTCTCTATGATCCTTTCCTGATCCTTTCTCTGATCCTTTCTCTGGTCTTTTCTCTGGTCTTTTCCTGGTCTTTTCCCTGGTCTTTACTCTGGTCTTATCTTGGTCTCTGGTCTTTTCTCTGTTGTTTTTCTGGACTTTTCCTGGTCTTTTCTCTTGTGCTTTCCCTAGTCTTTCCCTTGTTTTTTACCTGGTCTTTTCTCTGGTGTTTCTCTGGTCTTTTCTCTTGTCGTTTCCTGGTCTTTTCCCTGGTCTTTTCCTGGTCTTCTCTATGATCTTTTCCTGATCCTTTCTCTGGTCTTTTCCTGGTCTTTTCCCTGGTCTTTTCCTGGTATTTTCCCTGGTCTTTACTCTGGTCTTATCTTGGTCTCTGGTCTTTTCTCTGTTGTTTCTCTGGACTTTTCCTGGTATTTTCTCTTGTCCTTTCCCTAGTCCTTTCCCTTGTTTTTTCCCTGGTCTTTTCCCTTGTTTTTTCCCTGGTCTTTTCTCTGTTGTTTCTCTGGACTTTTGCTGGTGCTTCTCTGGTCTTTTCTCTGGTAATTTCCTGGTCTTTTCTCTGGTATTTTCTTGGTCTCTGGTCTTTTCTCTGGTCTTTTCTCTGGTCTTTTCTCTGGTCTTTTCCTGGTCTTTTCCCTGGTCTTTTCCCTGGTCTTTTCTCTGATGTTTCTCTGGTCGTTTCCTGGTATTTTCCCTGGTCTTTACTCTGGTCTTTTCTTTGTCTCTGGGCTTTTCTCAGTTGTTTCTCTGGTCTTTTCCTGGTGTTTCTCTGGTCTTTTCTCTTGTGTGTTCTCATGTTTCTCTGGTTTTCTATATTGTTTATGCAGTTTTTCTCAGTTTTTTTCATTGTGTTTTACTGGTGGTTTTCTGGCACCTTCCTGGTGTTTTTTTTTTTACCAGATTTACCTTCAGTGACACAAACTGACCACACGAGGCAGCGGTTGACCAGCAGCTCCTGTGTCCTAAAATGCACGTTTTCTTTTCTTCTAGACTTTGGTGCAAGAGAGGAAACGTGTCACGAACTTCACTTTTCCAATCAGAAAAAATAAACCATCCGACTGTGTTGATTCTCGGAATCAACCAGCAGCTTACGATAAGTTTTGTCCTCGTTTTTTTTTTTTATTTGAGTGAGTGGAAATATTTTTTTAAAAAAGGGAGCCTTTCATGTTCTGTACATCTTAACCTTGATGTGTCTAAGGAGCAGAGAGACGCTCTCCACCTTTTCACCTTGTTCACACTCAAAACATCAGAGAAACTTTCAAGTTCATACCTTGATTATTTTGTTCACCCCCCCCCCCCCCCCCAAGTAAATCTTTCTTTCTCTGCTCTATCATCTGTCCTTTTTTTATGAGCTTTTATAACACGGCGGTGCTAAAAGTTCACCTGAAAACACGCAGAGCATCAGCAAAAAAAAGTCTAAAGAAAGACTAAAATCTATTTTTCATCAATGAATCTCTTTATTGGCTCGAAAAGATGAGAATTTTAATGGAAGTTTTTGTTCTTAACGTATGCAAACTCGATATCTGGCATTGTCGTCAGGCATCGCCTTGTATTGGAACCTGAACCTGAGAAGTTGTTGAAAAGGACGCGGCCACGGCAAACCTGAAAAGCACACAATCTGAGCAGCGTTTAGTTGAATATAAACCTAATCAAGCTCATTTATTCAGACTTAAATCCATGACAAACGTTTACCAAGTGGTGACAATTGAAAACACAGATTTATTCTTCAAGTCGTTCAGTGCTGCGTCCTTGGGCGCCTACAATTACACCCAACTTTACGCTCAGTTTTCTGATAAACATTCATTTTATTCCCTTTTGTGTCTTGTTTTGTCTCCGTGACACAAAGCTAATGTCCTACGTCCGTGCAGCAGGTGAGTCATTGTTCAGTGTTTCTTTAAAGACGAGCCTTCCACAAAAGCTATAGATAAGTGAAAGACTGAAGTGACGCTTCCTCTATGATCACATGAATACATGAATGGAAAAAAAACCAAAGAGAATTCACTTCAGGTCCAAGGGCGCAGAGAGAGTCCTGTTGATTTCACGTGGACAAACCTTTACGGAGAAACCTTCTCTCGCCGCGAACCTTGAGAAAATTGTTTCTGTTTTTCTAAAAAAAAAAAAAAAAAAAAATCACTTAATGCAGCAGGTCTGTTCCTGCTAATGGACGCTGAACAGCAAGGAAAATAACAAAAAAAATCTATAGCTCCATAGAAACCATTTCTCTTTGCAAAACTTGCACGCTTCAGAAGGAGGAAGTGTGTTATTTTTATTTGTCCTTGAGCAAACAACAGCCATGTTTTCCTCCAGTGGTGAGCACTTGTTGGAGGAGGAAGAAGAAGAAGAAGAAATGCCAGGAATAATGCCAGAAAACCACCAGTGAAACACCAGTTTCATTGCGTTTTTTCCTGGTGTTTTACTGTGGTTCTTCTTGAATTTTCTGGTGTTTTACTTTTTACTTTTTCTGGGGCTTTCATTGTGTTTTACTGGTGGTTTTCTGGTGTTCTTTGGGCACTTTCTAGTGTTTTATGTGTGTTGTTCTTTGTGGATTTTCTAGACTTGTCGAGGGTTTTTCTGGGTTATCCTAACCCTTGCTCTGGGTGTGTTTCTGGCATTTTTTCTTTTGACTTTGGAAGACATATTAAATTATCACATTTTGGATGACTTACTAATCGCAGACTTTTGTGTCAAATTTTGGAAGACATAGTGTAGACTGACGTCATGACAATTTAGTAAGATGTTTTGTCCAATTTTGGACCAAACATTTTTTTTCAAAAAAAGTCACATTCTGGACGACATAGTATAGTATGACATTTAGCTAAAATTTTGGACCCCAATTTTTTTTTTTTTAATCAATTAAAACATTTTTTTCCAACATTTTTGGACGACATATGTCGTTTTTGTGAAATTTTGGACCAATTTTTTTTTTCAAAAATTGTCAGATTTTGGACGACATAGTATAGTATGTAGTTTTTGTCAAATTTTGGACCAAATTTTTATTTTCAAAAAATGGTCACATTTAGGACTACATACTATGTATGACGTACTACGTAGTATAGTATGTCGTTTTGTCAAATTTTGGACAACATTTTTTTTTCAAAAAATTGTCACATTTAGGACTACATACTATAGTATGACGTACTACATAGTATAGTATGACGTTTTTGTCAAGTTTTGGACCAAAAAAACGTTTTTCAAAAAATTCTTCAGATTTTGGACGACATAGTATAGTATGTCGTTTTTGTCAAATTTTGGACCAAATTTTTTTTCTCCAAAAAATGGTCACATTTAGGACTACATACTATAGTATGGTCACATTTAGGACTACATACTATAGTATGACATACTACATAGTATAGCATGACGTTTTTGTCATGTTTTGGACCAAAAAAACGTTTTTAAATTTTTTCTCAGATTTCGGACGACATAGTATAGTATGTCGTTTTAGCAAAATTTTGGACCTAATTTTTTTTTCTAAAAATGGTCACATTTAGGACTACATACTATAGTATGACGTACTACATAGTATAGTATGACGTTTTTGTCATGTTTTGGACCAAAAAAACGTTTTTCAAAATTGTTTTCAGATTTTGGACGACATAGTATAGTATGTCGTTTTTGTCAAATTTTGGACCACATTTTTTTTTTCAAAAAATGGTCACATTTAGGACTACATACTATAGTATGACATACTACATAGTATAGTATGACGTTTTTGTCATGTTTTGGACCAAAAAAACGTTTTTAAATTTTTTCTCAGATTTTGGACGACATAGTATAGTATGTCGTTTTTGTCAAATTTTGGACCAAATTTTTTTTTTCCAAAAAATGGTCACATTTAGGACTACATACTATAGTATGACGTACTACATAGTATAGTATGACGTTTTTGTCATGTTTTGGACCAAAAAAACGTTTTTCAAAAAATTCTTCAGATCTTGGACGACATAGTATAGTATGTCGTTTTTGTCAAATTTTGGACCAATTTCTTTTTTTCAAAAAATGGTCACATTTAGGACTACATACTATAGTATGACGTACTACATAGTATAGTATGACGTTTTTGTCAAATTTTGGACCAAATTCTTTTTTTCAAAAAAATGGTCAGATTATGGATGGAATAGTGTAGCATGACATTGATGTCGACTACATAGTCTAGTAAGACATTGTGTTTAGCTCAAATGGTAGAGCACCCAACCTGCAAGTGTTGAGGCTGTAGTCCTCGCAATAGGTGACCCTGGTTCAAATCCCGCACCAGGCGATCTTGCCTATATGTCATTCCCCACCTCTATGCCTCCTGTCTCTCTCCTGTATACTATGCGTGAAAAAGGCAGGTTAAAAATGCCCCCCAAATGAAAATTGCCCACTTTTGAACAACATAAAAAATTGCCCACTATTGGACGTATGTCGTTTTTGTCAAATTTTGGACCAAATGTTTTTTTTCAAAAAATGGTCACATTTAGGACTATATACTATAGTATGACGTACTACATAGTATAGTATGTCGTTTTTGTCAAATTTTGGACCACATTTTTTTTCCAAAAAATTGTCACATTTAGGACTACATACTACATAGTATAGTATGACGTTTTTGTCAAGTTTTGGACCAAAAAAACGTTTTTCAAAAAATTCTTCAGATCTTGGACGACATAGTATAGTATGTCGTTTTTGTCAAATTTTGGACCAATTTCTTTTTTTCAAAAAATTGTCACATTTAGGACTACATACTATAGTATGACGTACTACATAGTATAGTATGACGTTTTTGTCAAATTTTGGACCAATTTTTTTTTGCAAAAAATGGTCACATTTAGGACTACATACTATAGTATGACGTACTGCATAGTATAGTATGACGTTTTTGTCAAATTTTGGACCAAATTCTTTTTTTCAAAAAAATGGTCAGATTATGGATGGAATAGTGTAGTATGATATTGATGTCGACTACATAGTATAGTAAGACATTGTGTTTAGCTCAAATGGTAGAGCACCCAACCTGCAAGTGTTGGGGCTGTAGTCCTCGCAATAGGTGACCCTGGTTCAAATCCCGCACCAGGCGATCTTGCCTATATGTCATTCTCCACCTCTATGCCTCCTGTCTCTCTCCCGTATACTATCCGTTAAAAAGGCAGGTTAAAAATTGCCCACTTTTGGACGACATAGTATAGTATGTCATTTTTGTCAAATTTTGGAACAAATGTTTTTTTCTAAAAATGGTCACATTTAGGACTACATACTATAGTATGACGTACTACATAGTATAGTATGACGTTTTTGTCATGTTTCGGACCAAAAAAACGTTTTTCAAAAAATTCTTCAGATTTTGGACGACATAGTATAGTATGTCGTTTTTGTCAAATTTTGGACCAAATTTTCTTTCTCCAAAAATGGTCACATTTTGGAGACATAGTATAGTATGACGTACTGCATAGTATGGTATGACGTTTTTGTCAAGTTTTGGACCAAAAAAACGTTTTTCAAAAAAATTGTCAGAATCAAAAACGACATAGTATAGTATGTCGTTTTTGTCAAATTTTGGACCAAATTTTTTTTTCAAAAAATGGTCACATTTTGGAGATATAGTATAGTATGACGTACTACATAGTATAGTGTGACGTTTTTGTCAATTTTGGACCAAAAAAACGTTTTTCAAAAAAATTGTCAGAATCAAAAACGACATAGTATAGTATGTCGTTTTTGTCAAATTTTGGACCAAATTTTTTTTTCAAAAAATGGTCACATTTTGGAGATATAGTATAGTATGACGTACTACATAGTATAGTGTGACGTTTTTGTCAATTTTGGACCAAAAAAACGTTTTTCAAAAAAATTGTCAGAATCAAAAACGACATAGTATAGTATGTCGTTTTTGTCAAATTTTGGACCAATTTTTTTTTTCAAAAAATGGTCACATTTTGGAGATATAGTATAGTATGACGTACTACATAGTATAGTGTGACGTTTTTGTCAATTTTGGACCAAAAAAACGTTTTTCAAAAAATTGTCAGAATCAAAAACGACATAGTATAGTATGTCGTTTTTGTCCAATTTTGGACCAAATTTTCTTTCTCCAAAAATGGTCACATTTTGGAGACATAGTATAGTATGACGTACTGCATAGTATAGTATGACGTTTTTGTCAAGTTTTGGACCAAAAAAACGTTTTTCAAAAAAATTGTCAGAATCAAAAACGACATAGTATAGTATGTCGTTTTTGTCCAATTTTGGACCAAATTTTTTTTCTCCAAAAAGGGTTACATTTTGGAGACATAGTATAGTATGACATACTACATAGTATATTATGACGTTTTTGTCAAGTTTTGGACCAAAAAAACGTTTTTCAAAAAAATTGTCAGAATCAAAAACGACATAGTATAGTATGTCGTTTTTGTCCAATTTTGGACCAAATTTTCTTTCTCCAAAAATGGTCACATTTTGGAGATATAGTATAGTATGACGTACTACATAGTATAGTGTGACGTTTTTGTCAATTTTGGACCAAAAAAACGTTTTTCAAAAAATTGTCAGAATCAAAAACGACATAGTATAGTATGTCGTTTTTGTCCAATTTTGGACCAAATTTTCTTTCTCCAAAAATGGTCACATTTTGGAGACATAGTATAGTATGACGTACTGCATAGTATAGTGTGACGTTTTTGTCAAGTTTTGGACCAAAAAAACGTTTTTCAAAAAAATTGTCAGAATCAAAAACGACATAGTATAGTATGTCGTTTTTGTCCAATTTTGGACCAAATTTTTTTTCTCCAAAAAGGGTTACATTTTGGAGACATAGTATAGTATGACATACTACATAGTATATTATGACGTTTTTGTCAAGTTTTGGACCAAAAAAACGTTTTTCAAAAAAATTGTTAGAATCAAAAACGACATAGTATAGTATGTCGTTTTTGTCCAATTTTGGACCAAATTTTCTTTCTCCAAAAATGGTCACATTTTGGAGACATAGTATAGTATGACGTACTGCATAGTATAGTATGACGTTTTTGTCAAGTTTTGGACCAAAAAAACGTTTTTCAAAAAAATTGTCAGAATTAAAAACGACATAGTATAGTATGTCGTTTTTGTCCAATTTTGGACCAAATTTTTTTTCTCCAAAAAGGGTTACATTTTGGAGACATAGTATAGTATGACATACTACATAGTATATTATGACGTTTTTGTCAAGTTTTGGACCAAAAAAACGTTTTTCAAAAAATTGTCAGAATCAAAAACGACATAGTATAGTATGTCGTTTTTGTCAAATTTTGGACCACATTTTTTTTTTCAAAAAATGGTCACATTTAGGACTACGTACTATAGTATGACGTACTACATAGTATAGTATGACGTTTTTGTCAAGTTTTGGACCAAAAAAAGTTTTTCAAAAAAATTGTCAGAATCAAAAACGACATAGTATAGTATGTCGTTTTTGTCAAATTTTGGACCAAATTTTTTTTTTCAAAAAATGGTCACATTTAGGACTACGTACTATAGTATGACGTACTACATAGTATAGTATGACGTTTTTGTCAAGTTTTGGACCAAAAAAACGTTTTTCAAAAAAATTGTCAGAATCAAAAACGACATAGTATAGTATGTCGTTTTTGTCAAATTTTGGACCAAATTATTTTTCTCCAAAAATGGTCACATTTTGGTGATATAGTATAGTATGACGTACTACATAGTATAGTGTGACGTTTTTGTCAATTTTGGACCAAAAAAACGTTTTTCAAAAAATTGTCAGAATCAAAAACGACATAGTATAGTATGTCGTTTTTGTCCAATTTTGGACCAAATTTTCTTTCTCCAAAAATGGTCACATTTTGGAGACATAGTATAGTATGACGTACTGCATAGTATAGTATGACGTTTTTGTCAAGTTTTGGACCAAAAAAACGTTTTTCAAAAAAATTGTCAGAATCAAAAACGACATAGTATAGTATGTTGTTTTTGTCCAATTTTGGACCAAATTTTTTTTCTCCAAAAAGGGTTACATTTTGGAGACATAGTATAGTATGACACTACATAGTATATTATGACGTTTTTGTCAAGTTTTGGACCAAAAAAACGTTTTTCAAAAAAATTGTCAGAATCAAAAACGACATAGTATAGTATGTCGTTTTTGTCAAATTTTGGACCAAATTTTTTTTCTCCAAAAATGGTCACATTTTGGAGATATAGTATAGTATGACGTACTACATAGTATAGTGTGACGTTTTTGTCAATTTTGGACCAAAAAAACGTTTTTCAAAAAATTGTCAGAATCAAAAACGACATAGTATAGTATGTCGTTTTTGTCAAATTTTGGACCAAATTTTTTTTTTCAAAAAATGGTCACATTTAGGACTACGTACTATAGTATGACGTACTACATAGTATAGTATCACGTTTTTGTCAAGTTTTGGACCAAAAAAACGTTTTTCAAAAAAATTGTCAGAATCAAAAACGACATAGTATAGTATGTCGTTTTTGTCAAATTTTGGACCAAATTATTTTTCTCCAAAAATGGTCACATTTTGGTGATATAGTATAGTATGACGTACTACATAGTACGTCATACGTTTTTGTGTGACGTTTTTGTCAATTTTGGACCAAAAAAACGTTTTTCAAAAAAATTGTCAGAATCAAAAACGACATAGTATAGTATGTCGTTTTTGTCCAATTTTGGACCAAATTTTTTTTTTCAAAAAATGGTCACATTTAGGACTACGTACTATAGTATGACGTACTACATAGTATAGTATGACGTTTTTGTCAAGTTTTGGACCAAAAAAACGTTTTTCAAAAAAATTGTCAGAATCAAAAACGACATAGTATAGTATGTCGTTTTTGTCAAATTTTGGACCAAATTTTTTTTCTCCAAAAATGGTCACATTTTGGTGATATAGTATAGTATGACGTACTACATAGTATAGTGTGACGTTTTTGTCAATTTTGGACCAAAAAAACGTTTTTCAAAAAAATTGTCAGAATCAAAAACGACATAGTATAGTATGTCGTTTTTGTCCAATTTTGGACCAAATTTTCTATCTCCAAAAATGGTCACATTTTGGAGACATAGTATAGTATGACATACTGCATAGTATAGTATGACGTTTT
Source organism: Microchirus variegatus (assembly GCF_963457635.1). NCBI lineage: Eukaryota > Metazoa > Chordata > Actinopteri > Pleuronectiformes > Soleidae > Microchirus > Microchirus variegatus. The sequence goes on from NC_139813.1 coordinate 25,665,597, forward strand.
TGTCAAGTTTTGGACCAAAAAAACGTTTTTCAAAAAAATTGTCAGAATCAAAAACGACATAGTATAGTATGTCGTTTTTGTCCAATTTTGGACCAAATTTTTTTTCTCCAAAAAGGGTTACATTTTGGAGACATAGTATAGTATGACATACTACATAGTATATTATGACGTTTTTGTCAAGTTTTGGACCAAAAAAACGTTTTTCAAAAAATTGTCAGAATCAAAAACGACATAGTATAGTATGTCGTTTTTGTCAAATTTTGGACCAAATTTTTTTTTTCAAAAAATGGTCACATTTAGGACTACGTACTATAGTATGACGTACTACATAGTATAGTATGACGTTTTTGTCAAGTTTTGGACCAAAAAAACGTTTTTCAAAAAAATTGTCAGAATCAAAAACGACATAGTATAGTATGTCGTTTTTGTCAAATTTTGGACCAAATTTTTTTTCTCCAAAAATTGTCACATTTTGGTGATATAGTATAGTATGACGTACTACATAGTATAGTGTGACGTTTTTGTCAATTTTGGACCAAAAAAACGTTTTTCAAAAAAATTGTCAGAATCAAAAACGACATAGTATAGTATGTCGTTTTTGTCCAATTTTGGACCAAATTTTCTATCTCCAAAAATGGTCACATTTTGGAGACATAGTATAGTATGACATACTGCATAGTATAGTATGACGTTTTTGTCAAGTTTTGGACCAAAAAAACGTTTTTCAAAAAAATTGTCAGAATCAAAAACGACATAGTAAAGTATGTCGTTTTTGTCCAATTTTGGACCAAATTTTCTATCTCCAAAAATGGTCACATTTTGGAGACATAGTATAGTATGACATACTGCATAGTATAGTATGTCGTTTTTGTCAAGTTTTGGACCAAAAAAACGTTTTTCAAAAAAATTGTCAGAATCAAAAACGACATAGTATAGTATGTCGTTTTTGTCCAATTTTGGACCAAATTTTTTTTCTCCAAAAAGGGTTACATTTTGGAGACATAGTATAGTATGACATACTACATAGTATATTATGACGTTTTTGTCAAGTTTTGGACCAAAAAAACGTTTTTCAAAAAAATTGTCAGAATCAAAAACGACATAGTATAGTATGTCGTTTTTGTCAAATTTTGGACCAAATTTTTTTTCTCCAAAAATGGTCACATTTTGGAGATATAGTATAGTATGACGTACTACATAGTATAGTGTGACGTTTTTGTCAATTTTGGACCAAAAAAACGTTTTTCAAAAAATTGTCAGAATCAAAAACGACATAGTATAGTATGTCGTTTTTGTCAAATTTTGGACCAAATTTTCTTTCTCCAAAAATGGTCACATTTTGGAGACATAGTATAGTATGACGTACTGCATAGTATAGTATGACGTTTTTGTCAAGTTTTGGACCAAAAAAACGTTTTTCAAAAAAATTGTCAGAATCAAAAACGACATAGTATAGTATGTCGTTTTTGTCCAATTTTGGACCAAATTTTTTTTCTCCAAAAATGGTCACATTTTGGAGATATAGTATAGTATGACGTACTGCATAGTATAGTATGACGTTTTTGTCAAGTTTTGGACCAAAAAAAACGTTTTTCAAAAAAATTGTCAGAATCAAAAACGACATAGTATAGTATGTCGTTTTTGTCCAATTTTGGACCAAATTTTTTTTCTCCAAAAAGGGTTACATTTTGGAGACATAGTATAGTATGACATACTACATAGTATATTATGACGTTTTTGTCAAGTTTTGGACCAAAAAAACGTTTTTCAAAAAAATTGTCAGAATCAAAAACGACATAGTATAGTATGTCGTTTTTGTCAAATTTTGGACCAAATTTTTTTTCTCCAAAAATGGTCACATTTTGGAGATATAGTATAGTATGACGTACTACATAGTATAGTGTGACGTTTTTGTCAATTTTGGACCAAAAAAACGTTTTTCAAAAAATTGTCAGAATCAAAAACGACATAGTATAGTATGTCGTTTTTGTCAAATTTTGGACCAAATTTTTTTTTTCAAAAAATGGTCACATTTAGGACTACGTACTATAGTATGACGTACTACATAGTATAGTATGACGTTTTTGTCAAGTTTTGGACCAAAAAAACGTTTTTCAAAAAAATTGTCAGAATCAAAAACGACATAGTATAGTATGTCGTTTTTGTCCAATTTTGGACCAAATTTTCTTTCTCCAAAAATGGTCACATTTTGGAGACATTGTATAGTATGACGTACTGCATAGTATAGTATGACGTTTTTGTCAAGTTTTGGACCAAAAAAACGTTTTTCAAAAAAATTGTCAGAATTAAAAACGACATAGTATAGTATGTCGTTTTTGTCCAATTTTGGACCAAATTTTTTTTCTCCAAAAAGGGTTACATTTTGGAGACATAGTATAGTATGACATACTACATAGTATATTATGACGTTTTTGTCAAGTTTTGGACCAAAAAAAGTTTTTCAAAAAAATTGTCAGAATCAAAAACGACATAGTATAGTATGTCGTTTTTGTCAAATTTTGGACCAAATTTTTTTTCTCCAAAAATGGTCACATTTTGGAATATATAGTATAGTATGACGTACTACATAGTATAGTGTGACGTTTTTGTCAATTTTGGACCAAAAAAACGTTTTTCAAAAAATTGTCAGAATCAAAAACGACATAGTATAGTATGTCGTTTTTGTCAAATTTTGGACCAAATTTTTTTTTTCAAAAAATGGTCACATTTAGGACTACGTACTATAGTATGACGTACTACATAGTATAGTATGTCGTTTTTGTCAAATTTTGGACCAAATTTTTTTTCTCCAAAAAGGGTTACATTTTGGAGACATAGTATAGTATGACGTACTACATAGTATATTGTGACGTTTTTGTCAAGTTTTGGACCAAAAAAACGTTTTTCAAAAAAATTGTCAGAATCAAAAACGACATAGTATAGTATGTCGTTTTTGTCAAATTTTGGACCAAATTTTTTTTCTCCAAAAATGGTCACATTTTGGAGATATAGTATAGTATGACGTACTACATAGTATAGTGTGACGTTTTTGTCAATTTTGGACCAAAAAAACGTTTTTCAAAAAAATTGTCAGAATCAAAAACGACATAGTATAGTATGTCGTTTTTGTCAAATTTTGGACCAAATTTTCTTTCTCCAAAAATGGTCACATTTTGGAGACATAGTATAGTATGACGTACTGCATAGTATAGTATGACGTTTTTGTCAAGATTTGGACCAAAAAAACGTTTTTCAAAAAAATTGTCAGAATCAAAAACGACATAGTATAGTATGTCGTTTTTGTCCAATTTTGGACCAAAATTTTTTTTCTCCAAAAAGGGTTACATTTTGGAGACATAGTATAGTATGACATACTACATAGTATATTATGACGTTTTTGTCAAGTTTTGGACCAAAAAAAGTTTTTCAAAAAAATTGTCAGAATCAAAAACGACATAGTATAGTATGTCGTTTTTGTCAAATTTTGGACCAAATTTTTTTTCTCCAAAAATGGTCACATTTTGGAGATATAGTATAGTATGACGTACTACATAGTATAGTGTGACGTTTTTGTCAATTTTGGACCAAAAAAACGTTTTTCAAAAAATTGTCAGAATCAAAAACGACATAGTATAGTATGTCGTTTTTGTCAAATTTTGGACCACATTTTTTTTTTCAAAAAATGGTCACATTTAGGACTACGTACTATAGTATGACGTACTACATAGTATAGTATGACGTTTTTGTCAAGTTTTGGACCAAAAAAACGTTTTTCAAAAAAATTGTCAGAATCAAAAACGACATAGTATAGTATGTCGTTTTTGTCAAATTTTGGACCAAATTTTTTTTCTCCAAAAATGGTCACATTTTGGAGATATAGTATAGTATGACGTACTACATAGTATAGTGTGACGTTTTTGTCAATTTTGGACCAAAAAAACGTTTTTCAAAAAATTGTCAGAATCAAAAACGACATAGTATAGTATGTCGTTTTTGTCAAATTTTGGACCAAATTTTCTTTCTCCAAAAATGGTCACATTTTGGAGACATAGTATAGTATGACGTACTGCATAGTATAGTATGACGTTTTTGTCAAGTTTTGGACCAAAAAAACGTTTTTCAAAAAAATTGTCAGAATCAAAAACGACATAGTATAGTATGTCGTTTTTGTCCAATTTTGGACCAAATTTTTTTTCTCCAAAAATGGTCACATTTTGGAGATATAGTATAGTATGACGTACTGCATAGTATAGTATGACGTTTTTGTCAAGTTTTGGACCAAAAAAAACGTTTTTCAAAAAAATTGTCAGAATCAAAAACGACATAGTATAGTATGTCGTTTTTGTCCAATTTTGGACCAAATTTTTTTTCTCCAAAAATGGTCACATTTTGGAGATATAGTATAGTATGACGTACTACATAGTATAGTGTGACGTTTTTGTCAATTTTGGACCAAAAAAACGTTTTTCAAAAAATTGTCAGAATCAAAAACGACATAGTATAGTATGTCGTTTTTGTCAAATTTTGGACCAAATTTTTTTTTTCAAAAAATGGTCACATTTAGGACTACGTACTATAGTATGACGTACTACATAGTATAGTATGACGTTTTTGTCAAGTTTTGGACCAAAAAAACGTTTTTCAAAAAAATTGTCAGAATCAAAAACGACATAGTATAGTATGTCGTTTTTGTCCAATTTTGGACCAAATTTTCTTTCTCCAAAAATGGTCACATTTTGGAGACATAGTATAGTATGACGTACTGCATAGTATAGTATGACGTTTTTGTCAAGTTTTGGACCAAAAAAACGTTTTTCAAAAAAATTGTCAGAATTAAAAACGACATAGTATAGTATGTCGTTTTTGTCCAATTTTGGACCAAATTTTTTTTCTCCAAAAAGGGTTACATTTTGGAGACATAGTATAGTATGACATACTACATAGTATATTATGACGTTTTTGTCAAGTTTTGGACCAAAAAAAGTTTTTCAAAAAAATTGTCAGAATCAAAAACGACATAGTATAGTATGTCGTTTTTGTCAAATTTTGGACCAAATTTTTTTTCTCCAAAAATGGTCACATTTTGGAGATATAGTATAGTATGACGTACTACATAGTATAGTGTGACGTTTTTGTCAATTTTGGACCAAAAAAACGTTTTTCAAAAAATTGTCAGAATCAAAAACGACATAGTATAGTATGTCGTTTTTGTCAAATTTTGGACCAAATTTTTTTTTTCAAAAAATGGTCACATTTAGGACTACGTACTATAGTATGACGTACTACATAGTATAGTATGACGTTTTTGTCAAGTTTTGGACCAAAAAAACGTTTTTCAAAAAAATTGTCAGAATCAAAAACGACATAGTATAGTATGTCGTTTTTGTCCAATTTTGGACCAAATTTTTTTTTTCAAAAAATGGTCACATTTTGGAGACATAGTATAGTATGACGTACTGCATAGTATAGTATGACGTTTTTGTCAAGTTTTGGACCAAAAAAACGTTTTTCAAAAAAATTGTCAGAATCAAAAACGACATAGTATAGTATGTCGTTTTTGTCCAATTTTGGACCAAATTTTTTTTCTCCAAAAAGGGTTACATTTTGGAGACATAGTATAGTATGACGTACTACATAGTATATTATGACGTTTTTGTCAAGTTTTGGACCAAAAAAACGTTTTTCAAAAAAATTGTCAGAATCAAAAAGGACATAGTATAGTATGTCGTTTTTGTCCAATATTGGACCAAATTTTCTTTCTCCAAAAAGGGTCACATTTTGGAGATATAGTATCGTATGACGTACTACATAGTATAGTGTGACGTTTTTGTCAATTTTGGACCAAAAAAACGTTTTTCAAAAAATTGTCAGAATCAAAAACGACATAGTATAGTATGTCGTTTTTGTCAAATTTTGGACCAAATTTTTTTTTTCAAAAAATGGTCACATTTAGGACTACGTTCTATAGTATGACGTACTACATAGTATAGTATGACGTTTTTGTCAAGTTTTGGACCAAAAAAACGTTTTTCAAAAAAATTGTCAGAATCAAAAACGACATAGTATAGTATGTCGTTTTTGTCCAATTTTGGACCAAATTTTCTTTCTCCAAAAATGGTCACATTTTGGAGACATAGTATAGTATGACGTACTGCATAGTATAGTATGACGTTTTTGTCAAGTTTTGGACCAAAAAAACGTTTTTCAAAAAAATTGTCAGAATCAAAAACGACATAGTATAGTATGTCGTTTTTGTCCAATTTTGGACCAAATTTTTTTTCTCCAAAAAGGGTTACATTTTGGAGACATAGTATAGTATGACATACTACATAGTATATTATGACGTTTTTGTCAAGTTTTGGACCAAAAAAACGTTTTTCAAAAAAATTGTCAGAATCAAAAACGACATAGTATAGTATGTCGTTTTTGTCCAATTTTGGACCAAATTTTTTTTTTCAAAAAATGGTCACATTTAGGACTACGTACTATAGTATGACGTACTACATAGTATAGTATGACGTTTTTGTCAAGTTTTGGACCAAAAAAACGTTTTTCAAAAAAATTGTCAGAATCAAAAACGACATAGTATAGTATGTCGTTTTTGTCAAATTTTGGACCAAATTTTTTTTCTCCAAAAAGGGTTACATTTTGGAAACATAGTATAGTATGACGTACTACATAGTATATTGTGACGTTTTTGTCAAGTTTTGGACCAAAAAAACGTTTTTCAAAAAAATTGTCAGAATCAAAAACGACATAGTATAGTATGTCGTTTTTGTCAAATTTTGGACCAAATTTTTTTTCTCCAAAAATGGTCACATTTTGGAGATATAGTATAGTATGACGTACTACATAGTATAGTGTGACGTTTTTGTCAATTTTGGACCAAAAAAACGTTTTTCAAAAAAATTGTCAGAATCAAAAACGACATAGTATAGTATGTCGTTTTTGTCAAATTTTGGACCAAATTTTCTTTCTCCAAAAATGGTCACATTTTGGAGACATAGTATAGTATGACGTACTGCATAGTATAGTATGACGTTTTTGTCAAGATTTGGACCAAAAAAACGTTTTTCAAAAAAATTGTCAGAATCAAAAACGACATAGTATAGTATGTCGTTTTTGTCCAATTTTGGACCAAAATTTTTTTTCTCCAAAAAGGGTTACATTTTGGAGACATAGTATAGTATGACATACTACATAGTATATTATGACGTTTTTGTCAAGTTTTGGACCAAAAAAACGTTTTTCAAAAAAATTGTCAGAATCAAAAACGACATAGTATAGTATGTCGTTTTTGTCAAATTTTGGACCAAATTTTTTTTCTCCAAAAATGGTCACATTTTGGAGATATAGTATAGTATGACGTACTACATAGTATAGTGTGACGTTTTTGTCAATTTTGGACCAAAAAAACGTTTTTCAAAAAATTGTCAGAATCAAAAACGACATAGTATAGTATGTCGTTTTTGTCAAATTTTGGACCACATTTTTTTTTTCAAAAAATGGTCACATTTAGGACTACGTACTATAGTATGACGTACTACATAGTATAGTATGACGTTTTTGTCAAGTTTTGGACCAAAAAAACGTTTTTCAAAAAAATTGTCAGAATCAAAAACGACATAGTATAGTATGTCGTTTTTGTCCAATTTTGGACCAAATTTTCTTTCTCCAAAAATGGTCACATTTTGGAGACATAGTATAGTATGACGTACTGCATAGTATAGTATGACGTTTTTGTAAAGTTTTGGACCAAAAAAACGTTTTTCAAAAAAATTGTCAGAATCAAAAACGACATAGTATAGTATGTCGTTTTTGTCCAATTTTGGACCAAATTTTTTTTCTCCAAAAAGGGTTACATTTTGGAGACATAGTATAGTATGACATACTACATAGTATATTATGACGTTTTTGTCAAGTTTTGGACCAAAAACGTTTTTCAAAAAAATTGTCATAATCAAAAACGACATAGTATAGTATGTCGTTTTTGTCCAATTTTGGACCAAATTTTCTTTCTCCAAAAAGGGTTACATTTTGGAGACATAGTATAGTATGACGTACTGCATAGTATAGTGTGACGTTTTTGTCAATTTTGGACCAAAAAAACGTTTTTCAAAAAAATTGTCAGAATCAAAAACGACATAGTATAGTATGTCGTTTTTGTCAAATTTTGGACCAAATTTTGTTTTTCAAAAAATGGTCACATTTAGGACTACGTACTATAGTATGACGTACTACATAGTATAGTATGACGTTTTTGTCAAGTTTTGGACCAAAAAAAGTTTTTCAAAAAAATTGTCAGAATCAAAAAGGACATAGTATAGTATGTCGTTTTTGTCCAATTTTGGACCAAATTTTCTTTCTCCAAAAATGGTCACATTTTGGAGACATAGTATAGTATGACGTACTGCATAGTATAGTATGACGTTTTTGTCAAGTTTTGGACCAAAAAAACGTTTTTCAAAAAAATTGTCAGAATCAAAAACGACATAGTATAGTATGTCGTTTTTGTCAAATTTTGGACCAAATTCTTTTTTTCAAAAAATGGTCACATTTAGGACTACGTACTATAGTATGACGTACTACATAGTATAGTATGACGTTTTTGTCAAGTTTTGGACCAAAAAAACGTTTTTCAAAAAAATTGTCAGAATCAAAAAGGACATAGTATAGTATGTCGTTTTTGTCCAATTTTGGACCAAATTTTCTTTCTCCAAAAATGGTCACATTTTGGAGACATAGTATTGTATGACATACTACATAGTATAGTATGACGTTTTTGTCAAGTTTTGGACCAAAAAAACGTTTTTCAAAAAAATTGTCAGAATCAAAAACGACATAGTATAGTATGTCGTTTTTGTCAAATTTTGGACCAAATCTTTTTTTCTCCAAAAATGGTCACATTTTGGAGATATAGTAAAGTATGACGTACTACATAGTATAGTGTGACGTTTTTGTCAATTTTGGACCAAAAAAACTTTTTTAAAAAAAATTGTCAGAATCAAAAACGACATAGTATAGTATGTCGTTTTTGTCAAATTTTGGACCAAATTCTTTTTTTCAAAAAAATGGTCAGATTATGGATGGAATAGTGTAGTATGATATAGATGTCGACTACATAGTATAGTAAGACATTGTGTTTAGCTCAAATGGTAGAGCACCCAATCTGCAAGTGTTGAGGCTGTAGTCCTCGCAATAGGTGACCCTGGTTCAAATCCCGCACCAGGCGATCTTGCCTATATGTCATTCCCCACCTCTATGCCTCCTGTCTCTCTCCCGTATACTATCAGTTAAAAAGGCAGGTTAAAAATTGCCCACTTTTGGACGACGTAGTATAGTATGTCATTTTTGTCAAATTTTGGAACAAATGTTTTTTTCTAAAAATGGTCACATTTAGGACTACATACTATAGTATGACGTACTACATAGTATAGTATGACGTTTTTGTCATGTTTTGGACCAAAAAAACGTTTTTCAAAAAACTATTCTGATTTTGGACGACATAGTATAGTATGTCGTTTTTGTCAAATTTTGGACCAAATTTTTTTTCTCCAAAAAGGGTTACATTTTGGAGACATAGTATAGTATGACGTACTGCATAGTATAGTGTGACGTTTTTGTCAAGTTTTGGACCAAAAAAACGTTTTTCAAAAAACTGGTCAGATTTTGGACGACATAGTATAGTATGTCGTTTTTGTCAAATTTTGGACCAAATTTTTTTTCTCCAAAAATGGTCACATTTTGGAGATATAGTATAGTATGACGTACTACATAGTATAGTGTGACGTTTTTGTCAATTTTGGACCAAAAAAACGTTTTTCAAAAAAATTGTCAGAATCAAAAACGACATAGTATAGTATGTCGTTTTTGTCCAATTTTGGACCAAATTTTCTTTCTCCAAAAATGGTCACATTTTGGAGACATAGTATAGTATGACGTACTGCATAGTATAGTATGACGTTTTTGTCAAGTTTTGGACCAAAAAAACGTTTTTCAAAAAAATTGTCAGAATCAAAAACGACATAGTATAGTATGTCGTTTTTGTCAAATTTTGGACCAAATTTTCTTTCTCCAAAAAGGGTTACATTTTGGAGACATAGTATAGTATGACGTACTGCATAGTATAGTATGACGTTTTTGAAAATTTTGGACCAAAAAAACGTTTTTCAAAAAAATGGTCAGAATCAAAAACGACATAGTATAGTATGTCGTTTTTGTCCAATTTTGGACCAAATTTTTTTTCTCCAAAAAGGGTTACATTTTGGAGACATAGTATAGTATGACATACTACATAGTATATTATGACGTTTTTGTCAAGTTTTGGACCAAAAAAACGTTTTTCAAAAAAATTGTCAGAATCAAAAACGACATAGTATAGTATGTCGTTTTTGTCAAATTTTGGACCAAATTCTTTTTTTCAAAAAAATGGTCAGATTATGGATGGAATAGTGTAGTATGATATTGATGTCGACTACATAGCATAGTAAGACACTGTGTTTAGCTCAAATGGTAGAGCACCCAACCTGCAAGTGTTGAGGCTGTAGTCCGCGCAATAGGTGACCCTGGTTCAAATCCCGCACCAGGCGATCTTGCCTATATGTCATTCCCCACCTCTATGCCTCCTGTCTCTCTCCCGTATACTATCCGTTACAAAGGCAGGTTAAAAATTGCCCACTTTTGGACGACGTAGTATAGTATGTCATTTTTGTCAAATTTTGAACAAATGTTTTTTTCTAAAAATGGTCACATTTAGGACTACATACTATAGTATGACGTACTACATAGTATAGTATGACGTTTTTGTCATGTTTTGGACCAAAAAAACGTTTTTCAAAAAATTCTTCTGATTTTGGACGACATAGTATAGTATGTCGTTTTTGTCAAATTTTGGACCAAATTTTTTTTCTCCAAAAAGGGTCACATTTTGGAGACATAGTATAGTATGACGTACTGCATAGTATAGTATGACGTTTTTGTCATGTTTTGGACCAAAAAAACGTTTTTCAAAAAACTCTTCTGATTTTGGACGACATAGTATAGTATGTCGTTTTTGTCCAATTTTGGACCAAATTTTTTTTCTCCAAAAAGGGTTACATTTTGGAGACATAGTATAGTATGACGTACTGCATAGTATAGTGTGTCGTTTTTGTCCAATTTTGGACCACATTTTTTTTCTCCAAAAATGGTCACATTTTGGAGATATAGTATAGTATGACGTACTACATAGTATAGTGTGACGTTTTTGTCAAGTTTTGGACCAAAAAAACGTTTTTCAAAAAAATTGTCAGAATCAAAAAGGACATAGTATAGTATGTCGTTTTTGTCCAATTTTGGACCAAATTTTCTTTCTCCAAAAATGGTCACATTTTGGAGACATAGTATAGTATGACGTACTGCATAGTATAGTATGACGTTTTTGTCAAGTTTTGGACCAAAAAAACGTTTTTCAAAAAAATTGTCAGAATCAAAAACGACATAGTATAGTATGTCGTTTTTGTCCAATTTTGGACCAAATTTTCTTTCTCCAAAAAGGGTTACATTTTGGAGACATAGTATAGTATGACGTACTGCATAGTATAGTATGACGTTTTTGTCAATTTTGGACCAAAAAAACGTTTTTCAAAAAAATTGTCAGAATCAAAAACGACATAGTATAGTATGTCGTTTTTGTCCAATTTTGGACCAAATTTTTTTTCTCCAAAAAAGGTCACATTTTGGAGATATAGTATAGTATGACGTACTACATAGTATAGTGTGACGTTTTTGTCAATTTTGGACCAAAAAAACGTTTTTCAAAAAAATTGTCAGAATCAAAAACGACATAGTATAGTATGTCGTTTTTGTCAAATTTTGGACCAAATTTCTTTTTTTTCAAAAAATGGTCACATTTTGGAGATATAGTATAGTATGACGTACTACATAGTATAGTATGACGTTTTTGTCAAGTTTTGGACTAAAAAAACGTTTTTCAAAAAAATTGTCAGAATCAAAAAGGACATAGTATAGTATGTCGTTTTTGTCCAATTTTGGACCAAATTTTCTTTCTCCAAAAATGGTCACATTTTGGAGACATAGTATAGTATGACGTACTGCATAGTATAGTATGACGTTTTTGTCAAGTTTTGGACCAAAAAAACGTTTTTCAAAAAACTGGTCAGATTTTGGACGACATAGTATAGTATGTCGTTTTTGTCAAATTTTGGACCAAATTTTTTTTCTCCAAAAATGGTCACATTTTGGAGATATAGTATAGTATGACGTACTACATAGTATAGTGTGACGTTTTTGTCAATTTTGGACCAAAAAAACGTTTTTCAAAAAAATTGTCAGAATCAAAAACGACATAGTATAGTATGTCGTTTTTGTCCAATTTTGGACCAAATTTTCTTTCTCCAAAAATGGTCACATTTTGGAGACATAGTATAGTATGACGTACTGCATAGTATAGTATGACGTTTTTGTCAAGTTTTGGACCAAAAAAACGTTTTTCAAAAAAATTGTCAGAATCAAAAACGACATAGTATAGTATGTCGTTTTTGTCAAATTTTGGACCAAATTTTCTTTCTCCAAAAAGGGTTACATTTTGGAGACATAGTATAGTATGACGTACTGCATAGTATAGTATGACGTTTTTGAAAATTTTGGACCAAAAAAACGTTTTTCAAAAAAATGGTCAGAATCAAAAACGACATAGTATAGTATGTCGTTTTTGTCCAATTTTGGACCAAATTTTTTTTCTCCAAAAAGGGTTACATTTTGGAGACATAGTATAGTATGACATACTACATAGTATATTATGACGTTTTTGTCAAGTTTTGGACCAAAAAAACGTTTTTCAAAAAAATTGTCAGAATCAAAAACGACATAGTATAGTATGTCGTTTTTGTCAAATTTTGGACCAAATTCTTTTTTTCAAAAAAATGGTCAGATTATGGATGGAATAGTGTAGTATGATATTGATGTCGACTACATAGCATAGTAAGACACTGTGTTTAGCTCAAATGGTAGAGCACCCAACCTGCAAGTGTTGAGGCTGTAGTCCGCGCAATAGGTGACCCTGGTTCAAATCCCGCACCAGGCGATCTTGCCTATATGTCATTCCCCACCTCTATGCCTCCTGTCTCTCTCCCGTATACTATCCGTTACAAAGGCAGGTTAAAAATTGCCCACTTTTGGACGACGTAGTATAGTATGTCATTTTTGTCAAATTTTGAACAAATGTTTTTTTCTAAAAATGGTCACATTTAGGACTACATACTATAGTATGACGTACTACATAGTATAGTATGACGTTTTTGTCATGTTTTGGACCAAAAAAACGTTTTTCAAAAAATTCTTCTGATTTTGGACGACATAGTATAGTATGTCGTTTTTGTCAAATTTTGGACCAAATTTTTTTTCTCCAAAAAGGGTCACATTTTGGAGACATAGTATAGTATGACGTACTGCATAGTATAGTATGACGTTTTTGTCATGTTTTGGACCAAAAAAACGTTTTTCAAAAAACTCTTCTGATTTTGGACGACATAGTATAGTATGTCGTTTTTGTCCAATTTTGGACCAAATTTTTTTTCTCCAAAAAGGGTTACATTTTGGAGACATAGTATAGTATGACGTACTGCATAGTATAGTGTGTCGTTTTTGTCCAATTTTGGACCACATTTTTTTTCTCCAAAAATGGTCACATTTTGGAGATATAGTATAGTATGACGTACTACATAGTATAGTGTGACGTTTTTGTCAAGTTTTGGACCAAAAAAACGTTTTTCAAAAAAATTGTCAGAATCAAAAAGGACATAGTATAGTATGTCGTTTTTGTCCAATTTTGGACCAAATTTTCTTTCTCCAAAAATGGTCACATTTTGGAGACATAGTATAGTATGACGTACTGCATAGTATAGTATGACGTTTTTGTCAAGTTTTGGACCAAAAAAACGTTTTTCAAAAAAATTGTCAGAATCAAAAACGACATAGTATAGTATGTCGTTTTTGTCCAATTTTGGACCAAATTTTCTTTCTCCAAAAAGGGTTACATTTTGGAGACATAGTATAGTATGACGTACTGCATAGTATAGTATGACGTTTTTGTCAATTTTGGACCAAAAAAACGTTTTTCAAAAAAATTGTCAGAATCAAAAACGACATAGTATAGTATGTCGTTTTTGTCCAATTTTGGACCAAATTTTTTTTCTCCAAAAAAGGTCACATTTTGGAGATATAGTATAGTATGACGTACTACATAGTATAGTGTGACGTTTTTGTCAATTTTGGACCAAAAAAACGTTTTTCAAAAAAATTGTCAGAATCAAAAACGACATAGTATAGTATGTCGTTTTTGTCAAATTTTGGACCAAATTTCTTTTTTTTCAAAAAATGGTCACATTTTGGAGATATAGTATAGTATGACGTACTACATAGTATAGTATGACGTTTTTGTCAAGTTTTGGACTAAAAAAACGTTTTTCAAAAAAATTGTCAGAATCAAAAAGGACATAGTATAGTATGTCGTTTTTGTCCAATTTTGGACCAAATTTTCTTTCTCCAAAAATGGTCACATTTTGGAGACATAGTATAGTATGACGTACTGCATAGTATAGTATGACGTTTTTGTCAAGTTTTGGACCAAAAAAACGTTTTTCAAAAAAATTGTCAGAATCAAAAACGACATAGTATAGTATGTCGTTTTTGTCCAATTTTGGACCAAATTCTTTTTTCTCCAAAAAGGGTTACATTTTGGAGACATAGTATAGTATGACATACTACATAGTATAGTATGACGTTTTTGTCAATTTTGGACCAAAAAAACTTTTTCAAAAAAATTGTCAGAATCAAAAACGACATAGTATAGTATGTCGTTTTTGTCAAATTTTGGACCAAATTTCTTTTCTCCAAAAATGGTCACATTTTGGAGATATAGTATAGTATGACGTACTGCATAGTATAGTGTGACGTTTTTGTCAATTTTGGACCAAAAAAACTTTTTTAAAAAAATTGTCAGAATCAAAAACGACATAGTATAGTATGTCGTTTTTGTCAAATTTTGGACCAAATTCTTTTTTTCAAAAAAATGGTCAGATTATGGATGGAATAGTGTAGTATGATATAGATGTCGACTACATAGTATAGTAAGACATTGTGTTTAGCTCAAATGGTAGAGCACCCAATCTGCAAGTGTTGAGGCTGAAGTCCTCGCAATAGGTGACCCTGGTTCAAATCCCGCACCAGGCGATCTTGCCTATATGTCATTCCTCACCTCTATGCCTCCTGTCTCTCTCCCGTATACTATCCGTTAAAAAGGAAGGTTAAAAATGCCACCCAAATAAAAATTGCCCACTTTTGGACGACATAGTATAGTATGTCATTTTTGTCAAATTTTGGAACAAATGTTTTTTTCCAAAAATGGTCACATTTAGGACGACATAGTATAGTATGACGTACTACATAGTATAGTATGACGTTTTTGTCATGTTTTGGACCAAAAAAACGTTTTTCAAAAAATTCTTCAGATTTTGGACGACATAGTATACTATGTCGTTTTTGTCAAATTTTGGACCAAATTTTTTTTTCAAAAAATTGGCACATTCAGGACTAAATACTATAGTATGACCTACGACATATTATAGTATGACGTTTTTGTCATGTTTTGGACCAAAAAAACGTTTTTCAAAAAAATTGTCAGATTTTGGACGACATAGTATAGTATGTCGTTTTTGTCAAATTTTGGACCCAATTATTTTTTCAAAAAATGGTCACATTTAGGACTACATACTATAGTATGGCGTACTACATAGTATAGTATGACGTTTTTGTCACGTTTTGGACCAAATTGTTTTTTTTTTCAAAAAAATTGTCAGATTTTGGACGAAATAGTGTAGTATGACATTGAGGTCAACGACATAGTATAGTATGACGTTTTGATCACATTTTGGGCAAAAAAAATAAATGTTTTCTTCATTTTACGATTTTGGACGACATAGTATAGTATGACATTTTGTCAAATTTTGGACCAAATTGTTTATTTTTTCCAAAAAATTGTCAGATTTTGGACGAAATAGTGGCGTATGACATTGAGGTCGACGACATAGTATAGTATGACATTTTGGTCCAATTTTGGACCAAATCTTTTTTTTTTTTTTAAATGGTCAGATTTTGGATGACATAGCGTAGTATTACATTGAGGTCAATGTCTATAGTATGATGTTTTGGTCACATTTTGGACCAAACTTTTTTTTTCAAAAAAATGGTCATATTTTGGACGAAATAGTGTAGTGTGTGATTTAGGTCAACGACATATTATACAATGACGTTTTGGTCACATTTTGGACAAAAACGCCATAGTTTAGTATGTCGTCCAAAATCATAAACAATTGCCATACTTTAGTATGATGTCCAAAAAGCCACTAAAATGTCATAGTTTAGTATGTCGTCCAAAATCATAAAAAAAAGTCATAGTTCGTAAGTTGTTCAGAATGTCACTCAAACCTTACTTTCATCAATATTTCACATTTTCTGCAACTTTTTACCATGAAGCTTCAGTTCCCGTTGTCTCTTTTCAGAGGTGCTGCTGCTGCTGCTGCTGCTCTTTTCTGAGGTCCTTGAGAGGATTTTCTTCTTTTTAATGAAAGTCTTTCAAAAAGTTTCATCTTCTTTTTGGACACAATGCAAGGCTCAGCAGCGTTGCAAGGCTGTCGTTTTTTGCAAGTGACGATGGTCAGGTGGTGTGGTAACACCTGACTGAAAAGGCGATAGTGGCATAAGGTGCGAACCCGTTCGTTATCTCAGGGCTCTATAGCGCCCCCAGATGTCAGGTTATGGTCGGACAAAAGTCGTAATTTGGTGAGTGTGTCGGGCTTACTACAAAGTTTCTTGAGTCATTTTTGGAGGATTTTTGACGTGAGAAAAAGTGGTAAAAATTGCGTTAAATATTAAATTTAACTAAGTCGCACATAGTTCGAACTAAAAACACTATGAAACCACGCCAGAAAAACAAAATAAACACTAGAAAACATCTACAAAGTTCAAGAAAAAACATCACAAAAACACCATCAGAACACGATAAATGCTAAATTTGGGATTTTTTTCTATCGCGTCTAAGTCGTACACAGTTGCTCCGATTTGACCAAACTTGGTAGACTTGTTGCTCTCATGATACCAAACAAATGTACTTCCATGCGCTCCGCCCACCCAGAAGTCGGCCATTTTGGAAAAAAAACAACGAACAAAAACGGCTTCTGTGCAATTTATAACAAAAACGTGCTAGCGCGTTTGAGCTAGCCACGCAACACTCGGTACGTGTGTTCTAGACAAGTTAGTGATTAAAAGTTACCAAAGGATTTTCTCTAAGTCCAAAGGCGTCGCCTCAGCGATGCGACAAAGTTGACGTTAAAGTGTCAGAAAAATTCCACTTTTTGAACGCTTTAACGTAAACGGAATTACGTGAAATTTCTCGCAGTCATGGGACGATTTAATCTTGTTAAATTGAAGAACCTGAAACAGCAGGATATTATTTTTTTTTTAGTGAACTTCCTGTCTTCACTGGATCAGCGTCAACGCGTCTTCACGTCTAAATGCAGTGACTGTGCTGCTCATGTGACAAACAGTTGAACAGTGCGTACCTAATAAAGTGTCCGTTAAAGTTGTTTAATTTAATTAATGCTGTGTGGTGTCAAAATAAAATAAAATGAAGCGCGCGTCTTTAATTGTGTGTGTGTTTGTGTGTTTTCCATGCATGCCTCAGTGTGTGTGTGTGTGTGTGTGTGTGTGAGGCTGAATAAAGGACTATTCTGTGTTTCTCTTATTGTCGGCTCCCTCCTCTCTCCTTCTTCTCTGACCTTCTATTGTGAGTTGCTTGGAGACTGACAGAAAAGGAAGCGCTGTCCGACCCTTCAGTGTGTATGCAACAACCCCCCCCCCCCACACACACACACACACACACAACACACACACAAGCGTCCTGCTTCTGTTTCTCCACTCAGAAACATCAAACATACTCGTGCTGTCCACCAGTATTCACGGCACAGAGTCATCTTCCTGCACAAAGCTGGATGTAACAGGACAAACACACACACACACACACACACACACACACACACCCTTTATTCACAGCTTTTTAAGCCCCCTCCATTCACTAATTCACACACTGGCCTTGGGATAGTCGCGTGTTAGACCCTCTTTGCCCTGTGAAACATTTGATTTCTCTCAGTCTGCCTCAAGTGTGGGTGTGTTTACGCTCAAATTCACACAAAAAAAAAAAAAAAAGTGGAATTGATTGCCCGCAGCTGAGTGGCCGTCAACATTCACACAAGCACCAGGCGCGGCGCCATTTTTTAATCGATTCTCATTCGTCTTTGGTCGGCGTTGCAAATGTTTTTTTTTTCAAACATAGTATAGTATGACTTTTTTGTCAAATTTCGGGAACAAAAAATTATATCAAAAAAATTGTCAAATTGTGGACGACATAGTATAGTATGACTTTTTTGTCAAATTTCGGACCAAATTTTTTTTATCAAAAATGTTTTTACATTTTAGACGACATAGTATATAGTATGATGTTTTTGTCAAATTTTGGACCAACATTTTTTTTCAAATATTTTTTAAAATTTTGGACCTAAACAATTATTTTCTAATAAATTGTCAAATTGTGGACGACATAGTATAGTATGACTTTTTTGTCAAATTTCAGACCAAATTTTTTTTATCAAAAATGTTTTTACATTTTAGACGACATAGTATATAGTATGATGTTTTTGTCAAATTTTGGACCAAAATTTTTTTTCAAATATTTTTTAAAATTTTGGACCTAAACAATTATTTTCTAATAAATTGTCAAATTGTGGACGACATAGTATAGTATGACTTTTTTGTCAAATTTCGGACCAAATTTTTTTTATCAAAAATGTTTTTACATTTTAGACGACATAGTACAGTCGACGTTTTTGTCAAATTTTGGACCAACATTTTTTATTAAAAAAAACATTGTCAAATTTTGGACGACATAGTTTAATATGACGTTTTTGTCAAATTTTGGACCAATTTTTTTTTTTTATTATTCAAATTTTGGCCGACATACTATAGTATGACATTTTTGTCAAATTTTAGACCAAAACATATATATATACTTTTTTTTTTTAATTGTCAAATTTTGGACAATAATTTGATGTTTTTCTTGTCACATTTTGAACCAAACATTGTTTTTTCAAAAAAACGTTAACATTTTGGACGACATAAGTTTTTGTCAAATTTGAGACCAAAACCTTTTTTCTAAAAAATGTGTCAAATTTTGGACCACATTTTTTTTTTTTTTTTAATTGTCAAATTTGTGGACGACATAGTATAGTATGACATTTTAGTCAAATTTCAGACCAAAACATATATAAACAGTTTTTTTTAAATTGTCAAATTTTGGACGACTATTTTATGTTTTTTTGTCACATTTTGAACCAAACATTGTTTTTTCAAAAAAACTGTCAAATTTTGGACGACATAGTATAGTATGACGTTTTTGTCAAATTTTGGACCAAATTTTTTATTATTTTTTTTAATTGTCAAATTTGTGGACGACATAGTATAGTATGACATTTTTGTTAAATTTTGGACCAAAACATATATATATATATATATTTTTTTTTTTTTAATTGTCAAATTTTGGACAACAATTTGATGTTTTTCATTTGTTTTGGTGGGCGTGGCACCTCAGTTACTGGAACACGGTCACGTCGTGATCTTTCTCGTCTTAACGAGCCAATTTATCAGGTGGCTCCTGGGTTCTCTGGGGGGAACGTGGGTCTTTTCATGAGTCGGCCTCTCCTTCCCCTCCCTCTTTATCTGCCAATTCAAAGAAAACCTTCAAAAAAAGAAGAAGAAGGAGAAGAAAAACACACACACACACACACACACACAAACCTTCCTTACCATAAAAAAAAACAAAAAACCCCAGAGTAAATGACGAGGAAGGCAACGCTGGCTTTTCTTTACAGCCGCAACAATGACAAGAGGGTGAAGATGATTTCCGTCTTAATTAAGGAGCGCCTGAAGACGCCGCTAACGAGGCGGCGCTAATTAAGAGCATCGCGCGGCGAGGTGGCGAGAAACAAAAGAGCGCGTTATTTCACTTCAAAAATGTGCGAAATGTTCATCGAATGCTTTGCTCGTGCATAATCACACTGGTTTTGTGCCCGTTTGAATGAATCGCCGTGACTTCTTGGCCGTCCCCCCCCCCGGACTCCAGGGCGACGGAATAATGTTTCCCCCGGGCGAGCGGCGAGAAACCTGTTCGCCGTGTTCCGCCCGCCGAGCACCTGGTAACCAGAATGCAGCCGCGCTGTCCCCGCGCCGCCTTTGTCCTCCCAGACCCATTCAGCTAATCAACGACAGGTTAGACACTGAGACATGAAAGCATCAGCAGACGACCAGGGACGAGGACAGAGTCCAGCACGGAGCGGATCATTAAAATTAAATGCGTTAAATCCGCACACACACACGCGCGCGCGAAAAAGAGCATCCTAATGAGTCTGTTTGGTCCCTGCATTCACTGGGAATTGTCTTGTTTTCGGTGCGCGCGGCTGTTTTAACAACAAGTGTTTTACACAAAAGAGTAAATAGAAGAGGAGTCGCGATGACAAAGACATGAGACGGAGGCAAGAGGACGGAGAAATTAGTCGAAATCTGCAGCAAAGCATTCGTTTGAAACGTTTCAGACAAAATGGACGAAACGGGTGATTAAGACTGTAAACTCCTCAGGAAAACATTAAATTAACGTCATAAAACGAGTGAGAAGAAGTTCATAGAGTCGCCCCCTCATGGCCAATCAAGAAAATACAGTTTTTAGGCACTTCGGCATTGGCTTCACTTTCTAAAACACCCCTTAGCCTAGCTAATATATAAACAACATAAATTGTCGTGTTTCAGTGTATACGGCTATTTTAACAACAAGCTAACAAGTGTTTCACACAACGCCGATGAAAACACGAGTAGAAATTTGTAGAAATCGGCCGCAACGATTAATTTGAAACGTTTGAAACGATGATAAATGGGATCATAATTTACAAAATGGAGGCCACGGAAGAGCTGAGACTATAAACTCCTCAGGAAAACATTAATTTAACGTTATAAAACGAGTGAGACTAACGTAGAGTCGCCCCCTTATGGCCAATCAAGAAATGTGAGTTTTAAGGCACTTCGGCATTGGCTTCACCTTATAAAACTCAGAGATTACGTACTTTTTGAAAAAGTCGTAGCTCATATATAAACAACATAAATTGTCGTGTTTCAGTGTATACGGCTATTTTAACAACAAGCTAACAACTGTTTCACACAACGCCGATGAAAACATGAGTAGAAATTTGTAGAAATCGACCGCAAAGATTAATTTGAAACGTTTGAAACGATGACAAATGGGATCATAATTTACAAAATGGAGGCCACGGAAGAGCTGAAACTATGAACTCATCAGGAAAACATTAATTTAACGTTATAAAACGAGCGAGACTAACGTAGAGTCGCCCCCTTATGGCCAATAAGGAAAATACAGTTTTTAGGCACTTCGGCATCGGCTTCACTTTCTAAGACCCAGAGATTACGTCCCTTCGCGTAGCTCATACATAAACAATATAAATTGTCTTGTTTCTACGGCTATTTTAACAAACAAGCTACCAAGTGTTTTATACAACGTTTTAGACGATATCCGTCCTACAATCGCCACCAGACATTTTAAAGTAGTCAACAAGTTGTCCAGCAGACTTTTACTGAAGTAATATTATTATTATTTTATTTTTTAAAAGTGCTTTCAACTTCTACTAAAGTAATTTTCTGATAACATACTTAAGTACTTTTGCTCATGTACTACCTTCACGGTACTTTTTTACGACCCCTTTAAGCCTTTAAATGTCCTCACTCCCTTTGGTTTGTATGAGTGTTTTTTTTTGGTCCTCATAAATACGCACATACAAGAACACTTACACACACATTCTCGTACTTGCTGCATACTGAGGACCGGGTAAAAGTGCTGACAAAGTGAGGACCAGCATTTCCACTTTATAAATCAACACAATTACAAATATCTACTTCATGAATGACATCTATAAAGAACTACTGGGTGCAGTACCATAACATGTCTGCAGGTGGAGCCCCAGAGCAAAAAGGGCTGGAAAATGGGTTTTATGTACCAAATTGAGGACCTCTGTTAAAAAACAGCATGTTTACAACCTCAGGAAGTGATTTCAATGAAAACAAAGTGAGGACCGGCCAAAATGTCCTCACTTCGTGAAAATGACCTCACTTTGTTGTTTTAAAAAACCCTCACTGGTCCTCAGTATGCGGCAAGTACAAGAACACACACACACACACACACACACACACACACACACACACACACAGGACCATTTCTAACTTGGGTTCATGAGATGAGGCGAGGTGAGTCACATGATTCATGATTCATGGGGACACTCGTGGAGCTGTCACACACACACACACACACACACACACACACACACACACACACACACACACACACACACACACACACGCACACACAAACACACACACACACACACATAAAGAGACTGACCTCATCCCCTAACGTCGTGAGACCAGCAGAGTCTTGTTGTACATGTATATATTTTACATTTCACATATTACCCAACATTCACGTGGAAACACTTGTATAATCATTAAAGTGTGTTTTTGTTTTGTTTTCAATCATCTGGACGTTGAATAAACTGAATTAAACTGTAAGTTTTGTGCAGTGGGATCTTGGCGTCTCTGTGTTTTAGTTAAAGGTTACGCGTTTGTGATTATTTATAAACCGTCTGTCGGAGGCGGAGTCACACAAACCAACATGAGGCTGTGGACAATAATAGACGGAGCAGAAAGACATGTGATCTGTGTCAGTTATGTTATATCAGTGTACTTTAACTGACGTTAACGGACTCTGAGTAATGGTTTTTATAATGATGGCAGCGTTTATGAAGACTGACATGTTCTAAAAACTAAACTTCACTAAACTAGGTTTTGATTTTAAGAAAAATAAACAAAATTCAGGAGTCGAAAACAACCGTAATAATGTTTTTATGTAAAAAAATGGTCTTAAATTGTGGGCAGGAAAAGAGTTTGTGGAGAGATTTTCGTGATTATTTTCAGTGATGTCACCACTCCAGCTCACGCAATACACACCCACTATAAAATCTGAAAACTGATAAAAACCTTAACGGCAAAAGTGTAAAAAAAAGTTATCAAAAATGTTGATTGAACTGAAAAAAAGTCTCAAGTCGTCAACCACA
Organism: Microchirus variegatus; assembly: GCF_963457635.1. Classification (NCBI taxonomy): domain Eukaryota; kingdom Metazoa; phylum Chordata; class Actinopteri; order Pleuronectiformes; family Soleidae; genus Microchirus; species Microchirus variegatus. The sequence goes on from NC_139813.1 coordinate 25,688,876, forward strand.
ACCACAACTCTACGTTAACGTTGAGCGTTAGGCTAACCCTAAACCAGAACCGGCTAACGTTGTCTCGTTAATTAACTACTCTAGCTATCATATTTTTAACAGCACTGCTAAGTATGCTAACTCATATAGCTGGTTGCAAACTTCCGTCCACCTCCGAATACACAAAAAGTCCTTTAAAAAACAACAACATAAAATTTAAATTACGAACATGTAAAAACAATAGCTCCTAGAATTTGTTGTATAAATCTTTTTTTTTTTTCAGCAGCAATGTTGTCGTATTGAGGGTTAGGCTAACCCTAACCCAGAACTAGCTAACGTAGTCTCGTTAATGAACTACACTAGTCGCATTCAAGGCTATTGTATTGTTGTCAGCACTCCTAAACATGCTAACTCGTGTAGCCACAAAAGTCCTTAAAAAAACATAAAACTTAAACTGTGAACATGGGAAAACTGGAAACCAATAGCTCCAAGAACTCATCGTATAAATCTTTTTTTTCTTCCAGCAGCTACGCTAACGTATTGACGTTTAGGCTAATCCTAACCCAGAACGAGCAACGATGTCTTGTTAATTCACCACGCTAGCTATCATATTTTTTATCAGCACTGCTAAACATGCTAACTCATGTAGCTGGTAACACACAGCCACAAAAATCTTTTTAATAAAACATAAACTTAAACTGCGAACATGTAAGAACTAGAAAACAATAGCTCGAAGAATTTGTCGTATAAATCCTTTTTTTCCCAGCAGCTACGTTAACATATTGAGGCCCTAACCCAGAATTAGCTAACGTTGTCTCATTAATTAACTACGCTAGCTGCATTCAAGCCTATAGCATTTTCGTCAGCACTGCTAAACATGCTAACTCACTAGCTGGTAACACACAGCCACACAAGTCCTTAAAAAAAACCCATAAAACTTAAATTGCAATCATGTAAAAAGTGGAAAACAATAGCTTCAAGAGTTAGCGCGTGTACATCTTTTTTGTCCAGCAGCTACATTTCCTGTGTCAGCGTGTGTGGGAACGTTTTGCAAATGCAAAGATGAATGAGTGGGAATTTTTCTTTTTCCACAGTATCTCTGTCTCTTTCCGCAACAATCAGACTGATCCACGGCGAGCGAGCGCCGGCGCTTCAGCGTCTCATGTTCTTTCTGCAGAATCCGACTGTGACAGGCTGTGAATTCCTCACACTCGCCGTGGGACCAGAAATCCTGCTTTAGCCGTCCGCGCGCTCGCCACCGCCGCCGCGTTCGCTCCGTCAGCCGGGCGGTGGATCAGCGGCATGGAATTTGTGTCACGCGGAACACAATCCAGGGAAAATGTGGCAGAGTTTTAACACCGGTAACCTCAGACGGGGGAGAATCTGTGCGGGGGTTTGTGAGAGCGAACGGACGACTGCACATTCTGTTACATTACAGTTTACACCGACTGCTGCTAAGTCCGAGCTAATCCGCTATCATGATACAGACATGAAGACTGAGAGAGGACGGAATTCCAGCCAGATTACAGCATAATAACAGAGAATAAACAATAAAATACACCACACTGTGTTCGTTCGTTCGTTCGTTCGTTCGTTCGATCTATCTATCTATCTATCTATCTATCTATCTATCTATCTATCTATCTATCTATCTATCTATCTATCTATCTATCTATCTATCTATCTATCTATCTATCTATCTATCTATCTATCTATCTATCTATGAAAGTTAGCATCTATCTATCTATCTATCTATCTATCTATCTATCTATCTATCTATCTATCTATCTATCTATCTATCTATCTATCTATCTATCTATCTATCTATCTATCTATGAAAGTAAGCATCTATCTATCTATCTATCTATCTATCTATCTATCTATCTATCTATCTATCTATCTATCTATCTATCTATCTATCTATCTATGAAAGTTAGCATCTATCTATCTATCTATCTATCTATCTATCTATCTATCTATCTATCTATCTATCTATCTATCTATCTATCTATCTATCTATCTATCTATCTATCTATGAAAGTTAGCATCTATCTATCTATCTATCTATCTATCTATCTATCTATCTATCTATCTATCTATCTATCTATCTATCTATCTATCTATCTATCTATCTATCTATCTATCTTGGTTCTTAATGAAATGCTTGTGTCTGTACATATATATGTTATTATCTATATATTATTTCTATGTTGTATAGAAACTAAATATACGCATGTTTTGTGTATTTGTAAAATTGTATATTTCCTACTAAAAAACTATCTATTCTTGTACAAACTCTTGGAAACGTTTCCCTGCTTGAAACAGGAAACTAGCTAGCTAGCTAGCGCTTGTTACAGTTTGTTTTACAATGCAAATGTCTTTATTTATTTGAGAAAAGCTACATTTCCCTCTAAAATGTGGCAGAATTAGAAGATAAACTATGATAGAACACAATAGCTAACGATAAAATAGATTATAGAACTCTCCTCGTGTGTAACGTTAGCAGTTAGCTAGCGCTACACTTTAGCTTCATAACCACAAAAACAGTAAATGACAGTGAAAAGACGTGAGATTTCAACGTGAGATTGATTTTAACTAAAAAAAAAAACACTTTAACTGACATTTAACAGATTTATCGACGCTAGCGCGATTCATTTGTGCAGTTAATGCTAATGCTAATGAAGTTTTAACTCATTTAAGATGAAAATTAATCAAGGTGAAGAATACGGGAAAATATTTTTAATGAACTAACCGTTTTTGTCAGGTACAAAATCACTTTAAACCCATTAAATAAAGCAAAAACTCAGACACTAAGCATTTGTTGATGGATTTTTTTTAGTTATCTTATATTTTAACATATATGTATTTATATATTTGTATATATATATATATGTAGTATATTCCTGGATATTTTAATGCATGTTTATCATGTATTCCCTTTACTTTTGACGTGCTGCTGTAAAATGATACAGTTCCATGTAGTTGGACTAATCAACTGTCTCATAAATATAAAATACAGAATGAAAAAAGTTTCTCTGCTCGGAATTTTTCTGACATAAAATTTGCAAAAAAATGGGTTTAAAGGAAAATGTGTTGAACGTGAAGTTGTTTGAGGTGATTGTGCCTGTGAATGACCATTATTATCACTTTTTTAAGTAAAGAGCCTCTCGCATGAGCTCACGCGGGTGAAACATTTCTCTGCGATAAGTGTCTTTTGATGTTTGTGAAAAGAGGAAAAACTAACGCTCGCAGCTATTTGGTCGTGACGTTTCCGCTCTTTAGATTGATTTAGACGACGCTCTGACCCTGTGGATCGCTTGCGTTAGCGCTGAGCGAGCTTCCGCGGCCGCGAGCGCGAAGATTCCCCAGATTCCCCCGCGGCATTGCAGCCGTGCTTGGTGCAAGGCTTGTTAAGAGACGGCGGATGCCAGGCGCGCGGCTCACGCCGTGTTTATTTTCATTTGCTGTGAATGTTTGGCACACGGCGGCGGCGGCGGCGGCGGCGGCCAAGGTGGGCATAGGCGGCATAGTTACTGTGCACTTGTATGCGATGAGAGAAAACACTCATTAACAGATGTCATTTACATTACTTACAAAAGAGGCAGCGGGGGGGGGGGGGGCTGAGATTAACACACACACACACAGGTTCACACAATCCTGTTTTTATATCTTAGTGAGGACCCATTACCTTACCCTAACCTTAACCATCACATCAAAACACCTAATCCTAACCCTTAATTTAGGTCTTAACCCTGAAAAAACCTGTTTTTATATCTTAGTGAGGACCCATTACCTTACCCTAACTGACTAAATGCCTAAGCCTAACCCTTAATTTAAAGGTACAATGTGTAGTATTTATGGGTTTATATAACCCAAAATCCACTTTTTTATACATATTATGTGCTCCTGCATTGTCTAGTCGCTGTATAATAGTTTTTGTTTCATTTTCGTAGTGTTTCAAAAAGTCATGTATAATAACATGGTCGCGGGCCGCGGTTGCATAGCCACTGTTAGCAGCGAGACGCCATGTTTCCACCGGAGCCTGTAAGAGCCTGTACAAACGCGAGCGAACAAATCAAGCGTCTCTTTACTTGTAGCGGAAGTCCCGCCTCCTCTCTCTCCGCTTCGTCTGCTACGGCCGCGGTAGCTCCGCCCTCTCCCTCGCCTCACGAACCTCATCTGCTGAAACGGAGGAAGACAACGATGACATTTGACCAGCTGAGGACACCGTAGCGCTCAGGGAAGGGAGGGGGTGAGCAGAGCAGCAGGTCTTTGTTGTAAAATTTCAGCCTCTCCTCTAGATGGCACTATAAACTACTTACTTCCCCTTTAAGTAATATTCTAAAAAAAGTGACTTCATCTTCTGCCAAAGTCATTTTCTGGTAACATACGTGTACTCAAGTATCACCTGTTAAGTACTTTATACAACACAAATAAATAACGTACTGCAGAACAACAACCCTGCTCGTGACTGTTGTGTGTGTGTCCTTTTGTTCTACATGTATTTGTGTGTGTGTGTTCACTCCGCTGAGCTCGTCTTATCCAAGTTTGGTCACTGTCGCTCACACAGTCTTTGGTGGAAATTAATGAGCGACAGCCAAGGGCAAAGAAACAGCTGAAGCTGTCAACGCTGAGGACAGGAGCAGCTAGAGGAGCAGCTACAGGAGCAGCTACAGGAGCAGCTAGAAGAGCAGCTACAGGAGCAGCTAGCGGAGCAGCTAGCAGCGTTTTGGGTGTAGCCGAATCATTAGAATCAGTCGATTAAAAATAAGATTCATTCACAGAGTCGTTCAGTGCTTCCCGCGTGAGCGTAAACATTTAGTAGAACTGGGCACTAGGTTAACGCGTGTTAGCGCATGTTAGCGCACGGCGCGTTTCCATGACGACTGGCCGGAAAAAAAAAGACTCGCGTGACGCCGCGTTTACGTGCCGCGACATCCGAGTCCAGGCACCGTTTACCTGTCAGCTCTATTAGCTCGTTTAGCGCCGTTAGCGCGCCTACAGTCGAACCGGAGCGGTCTGTTTATTAAACAAAGAAAAGAGCAGCGCTAACAAATAACCAGCGTACCTGTACGTGTACCGCATATGCGTGCCTCTGTTTTTAAAGTTTACCGTTACTTTAGAGTCATATGGAGCTTTTCCATGATACATCGCTAGCTCTACTCGACTACGTTCGGTATCAGTCACACACACAAGCTATTGACTTGTAAAGCAGTCGTTTCTGGGTGTAGCCGAATCATTAGAATGATTCGTAAACTACATACGTAAACATTTAGTGAGCGTAAACATTTAGTAGTACTGGGCACTAGGTTAACGCATGTTAGCGAACGTTAGCGCACGGCGCGTTTCCATGACGACTGACCGGAAAAAGACGAGCGTGACGCCGTGTTTACGTGCCGCGACACAGGAGTCCAGGCACAACGTTTACCAGTTAGCTCTGTTAGCTGCATTAGCTTGTTTTTAGCGCCGTTAGCGCACTGGAGCGGTCTGTTTATTAAACAAAGAAAAGAGCAGCGCTACAAATAACCAGTGTACCTGTTTACCGCATATGTGTGCCCCTGTTTTTAAAGGTTAGCGTTACTTTAGAGACTCATTTTAACAAACGGGAGTCACGTGAACATGACGTCAACTGCCGTTAACAAGCCCAGCACTACATTTCAGACATTTCCTTTGCTAAATGTTGTTAGATTAGCGCACGTTTTCAGGGATTTTTACGTCTTTTTAACTTTAATCCACAGTTCGGCGTTGTTCGCTTTGATTGTTGTGTCGGACGTCGCGCTGACGACTCTTTCAGTGACGATACTGGAATCAGTGGTCGGAAAAAAGCACCAGGTGCTATCGCTAATTGACTCTTGTCCTCCAAGAAAAGGGCGCCAAAGAATGGAACCCTTGGGTTAGCTGGTTATTTTGGTGCCGTACGGCAAAAATGACGTACCGTAACGTACCAAACGATGCCCTTCCACTACTTAGAAACACAGTTATGGAGTCCGAATTCCACGTTTTCCCGCTCAAAACGACCTGGAACGGAACATTTTTTATCCAAGTTAACCGTCCGGAACAGTCCCGACGTATCTTTGCTCTCGTATTCTATTTATTTTGTCGGCGAAAACACTTTTCATCTGTTAAATAATGGATAACAAATTGAACTTTTTTTAAAGCATTTGCGTGGATCACCATTGTACAGCATTATTCTCGCCGAGCCGCTATTTAACCATTGTGTATCGTCTCATGTCGGCAATAAAGCGACGCAATTCTCGGAAAAACTCTGTTGAAATGAATTCTTATGTAGAAAATGGATGTTTTGTGCGTTGAATACATACTTTCACCCATTATTAACTGTACTCTATAACTCAGACGGCCCTTTATGTAACGCAATTATCTAAAACTCCCTTCTTTTCATGTTAGCCTTGTGTCAGAGAGGCTCTTTTTTTTCTCCACGGGGCTGGTAACGTTTTCCTGTGAAGGCATTCACGCCTAATAGCTGTGTGTGTGTGTGTGTGTGTGTGTGTGTGTGTGTGTGTGTTCGCTTTCTTTATGACTCAGTTATAAGTTTTCTTTTTCTTTTATTTAAGCGTTTGAAAAGACAGAGACACACAAAGTGTGAATACTAAAAAGACGCCGAGAAACAAAGGAATTAGACGCTCTTCAGTCGTGATGCATTCAGGCGCGGACCCGCGTGCGGCCGCCGCGCTAACGCCGCTAATGGTTTAAAGTGGCGAGAGTGGTTTTAACCAGAGCAAGGACGACATCGACGTCTGCGCGGGTTAAAGTTTTCAAAGAATTTCACAGATTAACCGACTGATTTAGCGTTTTTGCAACTTATTTCCTCCAGTGTTTTCATATTTTGCCGTTGATCTTTCGCCGATATCTCGTATACGAGACGTTCGGTTTCAAGTCATCTGACGTTAAAAAACAAAATATATCTTGTGTTTTGCTGTGTGTTGTAATTCATGGCACAGTTTCCAGTGCCGTAACACCGAAATACAGGGGTCTCAGTCTCAAACGCAATAAGCGAGGGGACCTCTTTAGTTTTAGTTTTTATATGGAAGGACGCTTACGTCACAATAGTATATTAATATATATTTATATATAAATATGATATAATTTATAAATATAAATTTATAAATAATATAATATATGAATATATATTTATATATAAATATAATATAATATAATATATAAATATGAATATAGATATATTTCAGCAACAGCGCACAATCCTCCTTGTCTAGCTGTCTTGCTGACATTAAGCAGTGGTTGGCCCAAAACTTTCTTAATTTAAACAACGAGAAAACGGAATGTATTGTGTTCGGGGATACTGTGATGGATGGCTTTGGCTCCTTGTCCTCAAAACTCAGTCCGAACATCAGGAATCTGGGAGTGACCTTTGACAGTCATCTGAGGTTTGATAAACAAATTAGTAACGTTGTCAGGACTAGTTTTTTCCAGTTGCGTCTGCTGGCCAAAGTTAAAGCGTTTTTAAGCCGTCACGACTTTGAGAAAGCCATACATGCGCTAATCAGTTCTAGATTAGACTACTGCAATGCACTGTATATTGGCATTTCCCAGACTTCTCTCAGTCGCCTTCAACTTGTTCAAAACGCTGCTGCCCGTCTTTTAACCAACACTAATAGAAGAGAGCACATCACCCCTGTTCTACACTCTCTCCATTGGCTTCCAGTCTCTTTTGGAATCGATTTTAAACTTTTAATGTTTGCCTTTAAAGCTCTTCATGATCTTGCCCCATCTTATTTATCTGAGCTTTTAACTGTTCGTGATCCGGGTAGAGCTCTGAGGTCAAACAACCAAATGTTGCTGGAAGTGCCCAGGTCAAAATATAAACACTGGGGTGATCGAGCCTTTGCTGTTGCTGCTCCCAGGCTCTGGAATAAACTCCCTGTTGAGATGCGTCTTATCTCTGACCTGGGCCTCTTCAAATCAAGGCTAAAAACCTATTTATTTAGGATGGCTTTTAATACCGAGTAGTATGGTGACACTTTTTATCTTTTGTCTTCTTATCTTTTATCTGATTCTATCTTATTTTATTTTGCACTATTTTATTGTTTTTATTGTTTTTAATTACTTTTATGTGTTTCCTCTTTATTTATTTATTTCTTGTAAAGCACTTTGGATCACCGAAAGGATTGTTGTAAAGGGCTGTATAAATAAAGTACATTTACATTTACATTTACATAGATATATTTCCTCCAATTTTTTCATATTTGGCGATTGATCTTTCTCCGATATCTCGTATAAGAGACGCTCGGTTTCAAGTCCTCTGACGTTAAAAAAACAAAATATAACTTGTGTTTTGTTGCGTGTTGTAATTCATGGGACGGTTTCCAGTGCCGTAACACCGAAATACAGGGGTCTCAAACGCAATAAGCGAGGGGACCTCTTTAGTTTTAGTTTTATATGGAAGGACGCTTACGTCACAATAGTATATTAATATATATTTATATATAAATATGATATAATTTATAAATATAAATTTATAAATAATATAATATATGAATATATATTTATATATAAATATAATATAATATAATATATAAATATGAATATAGATATATTTCCTCCAATTTTTTCATATTTGGCGATTGATCTATCTCCGATATCTCGTATGCGAGACGTTCGGTTTCAAGTCATCTGACGTTAAAAAACCAAAATATAACTTGTGTTTTGTTGCGTGTTGTAATTCATGGCACGGTTTCCAGTGCCGTAACACTGAAATACAGGGGTCTCAAACGCAATAAGCGAGGGGACCCCTTTAGTTTTAGTTTTTATATGGAAGGACGTTTACGTCACAATAGTATATAAATATATATTTATATATAAATATAATATAATATATAAATATATATATATATTTATATCAAATATAATATATAAATATATATTTATATATAAATATAATATAATATAATATATAAATATGAATATAGATATATTTCCTCCAATTTTTTCATATTTTGCCGTTGATCTTTCTCCAATATCTCGTATACAAGACGCTCGGTTTCAAGTCCTCTGACGTTAAAAAAAACTAAAAATAACTTGTGTTTTGTTGCGTGTTGTAATTCATCGAACGGTTTCCAGTGCCGTAACGCCGAAATACAGGGGTCTAATATAATATATATATATGTTATATATATATATAACTATAATATAATATATAAATATATTATATATAAATATAACTATAATATAATATATAAATATATATTATATATATAACTGTAATATAATATATTTATATATATAAATATAATATATAAATAGATATTATTTATAACTATAATATATTGTATAAATATGTATATAAAAAGATATTATATATTACTATAATATAACATATAAATATATATTATATATATATATATATAACTATAATATAATATATAAATATATATTTATATATAGATATAAATCTCGAAAACAGACTTGATTGAAAAGAATCAGAAATGACATGTGGACAGCTGTAATATAAAAAATAATACACTATAAAAAATAAAACACTATAAAAAAATACACTATATCTTAAAAAATACACATTTACTGCTTTATTCCACCTTTTCTGGTTGAAAATTCGAGTTTTGGTAGACCGCGTAATGTGACGCACCAAAGTCTATACAAAAAATCAACGTTTTTTTAGCTCACGGGAACACAGGAGCTGCTGGTCTGCTGCTGCTGCCTCGTGTGGTCACTTTGTGTCACTGAGGTCAATCCTAACAAAGGACGTCATACCTCGAACCCAAATAATAACATATTTAGACTCACTAATGAAGGCACAAGGGGATCAACAACTCCTGTGCGCTGTGATGAAAAATCGTCAATTTTCTGAATGGACTTTGGTGTGGGAGAGTTCACGGTGTACGGAGGAGAGACGCAAACTTCACTTTCCGGTCAGAAAAGGCTGTGAAATGACGGGGTAAATGCTTTTTTTATATGAATTCCCTTGTTTTCTATTGTGTACGTTGTTTTATTTTACATTTTATTTTACAAGTAAAACTGGCCCGTATTTACGTGTCGTCAAATAAACAACAAAATAAACGCCCGTTAACACAAACCGCATTCATATCTTAAATATATATTCAGCCGGTGGGTGGATTTGACAAAACCACACACACACACACACACACACACACACACACACACACACACACACACACACACACACACACACACACACACACACACACACACACACGCACAAAAGTGTGATCCCACCAACCAGCAGTCCCTGAACCTTCAAGGCTTCCTGTGAGGAGGTCATTATTCACATTATTCTATCAAAACCAGCGCATAATGACGGAGAAAAATAAATATAATAAATGTATTATTCAGACGCTGCCCTTGCTTCACTCTGTGCGGATAATACGTTTTTAATCAATTCTAAATTAAACGCTTTTAAATCCGTGAAAAGGGGTGAGAGGAAAATGTCACCCACTGATTCTGTCCGGTGTTTTGTGGACGCGAGAAATGCTCTTTGTGAGACTTTGTATTATTTTTTATTATTGTTATTATTTTATTTATTTAGTTTTAAAGGAAAGAAATCTGACATTTTAATCAGCCGGACGATGAATATTTGGGCCGAGTTTATTAAAGTGGTATTTTGGAACTTTGTGTGAAATGCGGTGAAATAACTTCTTTTTCTGATTGTTTCTCTTTGCTCTTATTTTGTCGTTATTTTGTACAGTTAGCATGTTAGCATCTTTGTAGTCCGAACAATTTCCAACTTGGAGCTTCACGTCACGAACGCTGCTAAATTTACCGTTGATATAGTTTCTGTCGTGTTTGTTTCAAAATAAAATCCGTCGTACACATAGTACTGTTAAAATGTTACCGTAGACGTGCTGCTACATTGTTATCGGTCGGTTTTGCTTTTCCAGATACCTCTGCGTCCGTGTTCTTTTCCCCCTGCGACTTCTCTCTGGAATGCGATGAACGTGCAGACGACGTCTTTCCCAGTTCTGAATTCCGATTTCCTGACAAAACAATATGAGATGTTAGAAAAATGACCAGTAAACAAAAAAGGACAAATGGTTAAACGGTTTGTCTGTAATCACACCACCAATAATCGTATGTTATTTATTAGTGTTAATCGGTCACTAAACACGCTCTTCTGATGCTAACTCCGCCCCTAATGCCAATTTTTTTATTTTTTTTAAACACCAAGATGTGGGCTGAGAGCTAAGTGAGGGGCGTGGTCTAGTAGTGAAATCTGACACTGAAATGTCAAGTGTCAATTCAAATTCTTCTTACATCATACTATATGTCATTCAAAATTTGACAATTTTTTTGAAAAAAAAATGTTGGTCCATAATTTGGCTAAAGCATCATACTATATATACTATGTGGTCCAGAATTTGACAATTTTTTGGAAAAAAAAATTTGGTCCAAAATTTGACAAAAATGTCATACATACATACATACTATTTTGTGAAGTCATCCAAAATTTGAAATTTTTTTGGAAAAAACAATTTTGGTCCGAAATTTGTATATTATGTCGTCCAGAATTTGACATTAAAAGAAAATAAAAAATTGTCAAAAATTTTACAAGGATGTCATGCTATACTTTGTCGTCCAGAATTTGACAATAAAAAAAACAAAAATTTCCTCCAAAATTTAATTTCGTCCAAAAATTTAACAAAAATGTCATACAATACAATGTCGTCCAGAATTTGAAAATTTTTACGGAAAAAAATTTTGGTCCAAAATTTGACAAAAATGTCATGTCGTTCAGAATTTGACTATTTTTTTGGAGAAAAAAATTTTGGTCCAAAATTTGACATAAATGTCATACTACTAGAATAGTAGATACTAGAATCGGTTGTTATCGGTATTGTCATTGTTGTGGTTTTCGAGATACCTTAGCGTCCGTGTTCTTTTCCCCTCCGACTTCTCTCTGGAATGCGACGAACTTGGAGGCTACGTCTTTTCCAGTTCCGACTTCCAAGTTCTGATGGAAATGAAACGCAGCGTTTACTTCCTGACAAAACAATTTGCGATCTTACAAAAATGACCAGACAAATGGTGATACAGTTTGACGGTAATCATACCACCAATAATCGCACGTTATTTATCGGTGTTAAACGATCACTGAAGACGCTCTTCTGACGCTAACTCTGCCCCCAATGCCTTATTTTCTTTTAAATCCCAAGAAGTGGGCTGAGAGCTAAGTGAGGGGCGTGGTCTAGCAGTGAAATCTGACACTGAAATGCGTCAACTCAAATTCTTCGCCAAAGTTTAAAAGTGTTGGAGCGACTGATGCGCCACAAATTACAGTTTACAGAAGATTAGATGAAATTAGATTAGAGAAGATTATATATATATATATATATATATATATGTACATTTACATACATATATCCTTTATTTAACCAGGTAAAATCCTTATTAGGTTACATTTCTTTACATCAGATTAGTACATATTAAGCCCCGCCCCACAACAGGCCAGATTTCGGTCTTCCGATTTTCGGCTGATTTCAACAGATTATCTGGCCATTTTATCCTGTAGTGCGAGGGATTAACGGACGCGATGTTTACGTCATCGGACGCATGGGGGGCGTGGCCAGAGCCCCGCAATAACCAATGAGAGCGAGTCGACCAGGAAACGGATGTTTTTCTAACAACCATTTGAACAATACAATCAAATAAATATACATTAGAAACATGAATTAAAGGCAGTTTGAACAGTTTGTTTTAGAAACTGAGGAACAACAGATTGAATAGATTATGTATCTGGTGTTTGAATTACGTTGTTGTTGTTGTCGTGTACGTACAGTACAATGTGTAGGTGGTTGTATACACGCGGGAGACGATGAGCAGGTGTGTGCGCGGACGATGAAGTGCAGCCTTTTCATCCTCCGCCATTCACTCCGCGTTTCACGGTTCGCGGCGCAGGAGAGAGGTGGTTTTTGTTCGGCTGCGCGTCGAGCGAGACGCGACCGTGACCCTCCTCGATTCATACGACTGTACCACTGTCCCACCAAGGACAGCGTACAAACACACACACACACACGCACACACGCACGCACACACAAACACTGTGTTCTGATTCAGGTGCCGAAGGAAAACACGGATTATTACAAAAACACTGTTTTTTTTTTACGTCAACTTGAACAAATTCAGCAACGTGAAACGCGCGGGCAAAATCTGGGTCTTTGCCGCGGTGCGTCAACAGTTTACGTTAAATTCACTCTGTGCTAACGTAACGCTGTGAAATTCGTAGAATCTCGCCGCTGATTGGACGCCGCGTCGTCGCGTCGACGTGAATCCGTCACCCGAAGTTGAACATTTGCAACGCGCGACAATTTGCGCCGTGAACACAGCCTTCGCTATCAAGGGCGCATCTTGTGAACAGGCAACTGCTCGGGGGCCCCCGAGCTGATAGGGGGCCCCCCTGACACTCGGAGCCTGAGGGCTGTTTTTTACTGAAATGTGCAGTGACCAGCCGCCTCCCCCCCGTCCCCCTTAAAAAACAATGGGGCGATTTGCAATGACATCTCAGTAGGAAACCCCCCCCCCCCTAAAGGGGCCCCACCTCACTTTAACCTGTGTGAAGTTATCGTTCTGTATGTTTTTTTTACTCTGTTTATATATGGTTTTTTTTTCAGTTATTTACAGTATTTTATTGTTCTATATATTTATATTGTTTTATAATGTGGGTTCTTTACAGTGTAATGTATGTAGTTTTTCAAAAGCTATTTACAGTATTTTATCGTATTTGTATTTTCACATACTTTTTAATTACAAGGTTTTTCCATGTTATTTCATTCATTTTGAAAAAAAAATTAACATACATTTTTCATTGGTGTCGGATAATTTTATAACATAATGGTGATGAACACTGGTTGGAAGGAAGGGCCCCCTGGGAATTTCTGCTTAGGGCCCCTACGGACTCTAGAATCGCCTCTGTTCGCTAATAAAAGCTAAAGCTAACCCTAACCCTATGCAAAAAAGGTCTGGAAGTCGGTAGCGATCTGGAGACGTTATGGATCAGATCTGATGTCGTGATCCCGAGAACTCCTGGATTCTTTTTCTGAGTTGAAGGACTTGACTCGGACCGTCCTCCCGTGGTCACCGTCTGCTCGAGTGTTTTCATGGGGTGAATTTTTATTTCGGATTATCAGAGCACCTGATTCTCCCCAGTAAAAAAAAACTTGAGTCAAATCCATCAAACCTGCGACTGACGGCCGAGACGATGCCGAATCGTTCTTAATTGAAAATTCCTCATTGAACCTTGGGGGGGGATTGGGGGGATGGGGGGGGGGCAGCGGTGCTTCCTATTCAATAACACAACAAGCACCGATCGTTGAACTGTGCCCGTGAGTTGAGCTGAGCTGCACGACAATGGCAGATATTTTGGGTTTTAATAGCTTCTCTGTGCCACTTGTGGTGGGAACAGGTGCTCTGGTTTTAGTGGGGGGGGGGGGGGGTTAGCTTAAAGGACAGCAGCAGCAGCAGCAGAGACAGTTAATCAAAAACCATAGCGCTAACATAATGGTTATACTGACGTGCGCACGCCCCTTATTTTGAAAGTGTATTTATAGTCGCACAGTTGTGGTCAAACGTCGTACGCGACGTGGCCTCGACGATTATTTACAAACCAATGAATCACCCGTTCAATATGTGCCCGTGGATTTTTTTATTTTGACGCATCAATGTGAATTTTTCGTAACGGGTAGGCGATCATCCAAGCGTGTTCCCATTCAATTTTGGTAAGAATCTACCCACGGACGGCGTCACAAAACACGATCAAAGTCTCAATAAATCCCATTGTCTTACAATGGGCAAAACTATGGAATAGAAATGACATATCTCTGTCAAAAATCATCGAATCTGAACGAAATTTGGCGCGTGTGTACAGAGTCAGGCACTCTATCATCGGACTGAATTTGATCCGGATGATGCAGATTATTTTAGATTTGGTGGCAATTTAACATGTAACGTTTTCAGTCCCATTGAACGAGAGACATCTTAACAGATCAAGATTAATTTTGTCATGTTTATGTAAAATGGTAACAGCTTTAAGAAGGTAAAGTTCTATACCGATCCAGAAGATCAAACCACACAAAAACCCTTTTACGGGGGGAAATAATTGGAGAAACCTTTTTCGTTTTATTCATAATTTCTTCATTTTATGTGATTTTTGTGGTTTTCTACATTTGACCTTAGAAACTCTACTGTTAGCTATAGGTGTTTTATAAATATAAATAAAATTCTACCATATCACCAATAACCATCAGCCAATAACTACCAATAAAACATGCTAACTTTAATTATTAAGCTCTTTTTCCTCCGTTTAAAGCTTTAAATACGTCTTTAAATGACACAAATTAAATCACCGTAAACGTTTACTTTACTCGTTCTCCTGCTGCCGCGCGCTAATTGTCGGTCAAATTGACCCCTGACCTCCTGTAACAGTACCAAACTGGCAGGGGGAGAGAGAGAGAGAAAAAAAAAAATATGTGACCTCTGACCTCCAGCATTTTGGGAGGCCACCTGAGGGATTGTGGGAATTCCCAGCATCACATTCCGCTCGCTGCTCACTTTGATTTGTTTACTCGTTCAATTAGCGTGGAGTGGCGGCGGCTGCATTCTCGGAGGTCGACCGCGCTGCTCGGCCTTTTCAGGATTGTGAATCGATAGTCGATGGTTAGAAGTCGGGCTGAATGAGTGCAGAAGTGCTGACGTTTTAATATGAGGACACGTCTGCATGTCTTTGTGAAGTTACAACGTTTGGAGTTTGAGGGTTCTCTTTGGATTCTATGGTTCCTATGGAGGGTGTGACCCCTTAACGCTGCCCTTACGTGGAGGATAAAGCCGTAGAAGATGGATGAAGTCACTTTGTCTTGGGCAAATTAAGTCAAGTTGTCGCCATCATCATCATCGTCATCTTCTGCGTATCCCAGGTCGCGGCGGGTGCAACCTTAGTAGGGAAGACCAGACCAAAGCCTCTTCTACCAGCTCCTAAACGAGGATCCCAAGGGGTTCCCAGGCCAGCCGAGAGATATAATCCCTCCGAAGAGTTCTGGGTTGGCCCCGAGGTCTTCTCTGGGGAGGACCTGCCTGGACCACCTCAACGGTTCTACACCCTACACCCTACGGATTAAACTTATCCCCGGCCGCTTGTATTCGCCATCTCGTTTTTTTTGGTCGTTACCGGAAGCTCATGATCAAAAGTTGAAGGTTGAGGGCGTAGACCGACCGGTAAATCGAGAGCTTTCGCTTCCCGGCTGAGCTCCATTTTCCACCATAACCGATCCGCTCGTCTATCTTTCCCGATGGGAGCTTGCGGGTTCTCTATGTATTCTATGGGTTCCTATCGAGGGTATGACCCCTTAAACGCCGCCGCGTCCCTTACGTGGAGGATAAAGCCGTAGAAGACGGATGAAGTCTCAAGTCACTTTGTCTTGTGCAAATTAAGTCAAGTTGTCGCCAACATCATCATCATCGTCGTCTTCTGCTTATCTCAGGTCGCGGCGGCTGCAACCTTAGTAGGGAAGACCAGACCAAAGCCTCTTCTGCCAGCTCCTAAAGGAGGATCCCAAGGGGTTCCCAGAGAGATATAATCCCTGGGTCGGCCCTGAGGTCTTCTCTGGGGAGGACCTGCCTGGACCACCTCGGCGGTTCTACTCCTCAGCGGTTCTACACCTCAGCGGCTCTACACCCTACACCCTACGGATTAAATTTATCCCGGCAGCTTGTAATCTCGTTCTTTTGGTCATTACTGGAAGCTCATGATCGAAAGTTGAAGGTTGAGGACGTAGATCGACCGGTAAATCGAGAGAACTCGTGAACAAGACCCTGAGATACTTCGATGAGATGCTCAAGATTCTTCCTCAGGTGGAGGATAAAGGGGTAGAAGAGCTCTGCGGAGCCCTATATTCTTGTCATTACGGTAGAACCTCAGGACTTCCACAGGAGATTCAACCGTAAATTCCTAAACGTTTGAATAACTTCCAGATATCAATAATTCTACAGCCGTAAAATCAAAATAAATCCAGGAGACGTCATCATCATCATCATCGTCATCATCATGGTCATGAGAAGGTTAAACTTCACGACTCGCAATAAAACAAAAGCTTTTTCACCAAAGTTGAAACAACAACTGACCTTATTTCAGCTCCATTTCAACACTGGGGGGGGTTAGGGTTCAGCGTGGGGCCCCCGAGGTCCCCCGGACTCTCTTGAAAGGCCCCTGTTGATGTTTTCCAGTCATCTGAATTGGTCCATTAAGGCAGAGGTGGAGCTCGCTCGGCCTGTGATTGGCGGAGGGGGGGCCGGTGGTGGAGGAGGCGGGTCCCCCCCCCCCCCCCCCACACTCCCCCTGTCCTCCCTCGTGTTGCGCGCGGAACGCACTTCAGTGCGTAAAGAGCGCAGAGGCAGCGGAGCAGAAAGAGAGAGAGAGAGAAAGAGAGACAGCGACTCTTGAGAGTAACCGCAGCCGGGATTAACGCCTCCTTCTCCCGCCTGAGCCGAGCCGGACTGCGCCGCTCTCTCCATGACGCCTGGTTCTTCTGCGTGATTCCGGTTCGCCATGAGCTGCTTGGATGTGATGTACCAAGTGTTTGGACCTCAGCCTTATTTCAGCTCCTACAGCCCGTACCACCACCAGGTAAACACGGGTTAACATTTACACTTTATATTTAGAGACAGAAAACTTTACTTCAACCTTTAAATTACACTTTAATCCGCGTCAAAACAAGAGATTTTACGCGTCACTTGTCTCGTCTCACCGGCAGCTACAGACACTTTATTATGATTATTAATCATTTAAAAAGTCCTGGAGGATTTAATACAACTTTTTCCTCTTTAATAACCACTTAAACAACAATTAAAACCTCATATTTCTGCGTAAATACAGACGCAGCGTTCAGGTTAAAGTTAAGTAAAGTATTAAAAATGTGTTATTTTAGAACAATAAATTATACATATTAACATTTAGTTTACAGAATATTTTTTTTAAAGTATTTTTTTGTTAATGTTAACGTCAATATTTAATTTCACTCTTTAATTTTTAAATTGTTTTATTTAAACCGTAACTTTTAAAGTCATTTTTCTCCACAGTCGTGCGTAAAAGTCTTAAAGAGACGAATTTACTGAATTTAATTTGTCGACTTT
The DNA here is from genome assembly GCF_963457635.1 of Microchirus variegatus. Lineage (NCBI taxonomy): Eukaryota > Metazoa > Chordata > Actinopteri > Pleuronectiformes > Soleidae > Microchirus > Microchirus variegatus. Next base: position 25,706,981 of record NC_139813.1, read on the forward strand.
TATGAGGCCTTCAGTTCACACACTTGTTAAAGGGATTTTATTTCACTCTCTTAAAGTCTCTCACTCATCCACGACTTTATTATTATCTCTATTTTCACTGTAATTAAGTCTCTTTTAACGGGATTTCTCACATTTATTTGTGGGGTTTTCGGATATTTTCCCTTTCTATTTAAATATAAGAGTTAAATAATAACAAATGGCGCAGAAAATTTCTTAGAAATAAAAATATTTTTGAAAGGTTTTGTGTCTAAAAACATAGAAAGAAATTTCTCCCTTTAGCAGGTTGTTGTTGTTTTTTTTTTATGAAAAACGTGTAAATGTACATAAATAATAATCCACCACCTCATTAAATAATAAACAGCTGATACTAATTGTCTCAAAAAGTCAGATTAACTGGTCAATCACTTTTTTTTAAAAGGTCAATTATCAGCATTTATCAGGTTTCTGTGAAACCAAAATGTGTAAACTTTCATAAATATGTAATAATCCACTAATTCAGATTATTTACAAATGGTAAAAATTAGTCTGATCATTTTTTGGTCGAACTCAATTTGTCATATTATTGTTATTATAATAATAAGAGTTTAAAAACAACTTTATTATGATCTGTTCTATGTGTAAATTGCATATACTTGTAATTTAAACACAGTAATCTGGATTATTTACTCTTTATCGTGTAATTTTTTGACAAACGTGACATGGTGATAAAGTGGGGGAAAAAAATGAAGGTTATTTTAATTAAATTTATTCTAAGCAAAGTAGAATTTTCAGAATAAACCGATTCAAATTCTCTTCTTAAAGTCTCTTATTCTCTTGTATTTGTTTACAGATTAGTTTGAAAAGTTGGAAACTTTCAGCAGAAAGCTTCAAAATAACTGTTTAACATGTAAATTTGTGGACCTCGTGATAAAAATATGGTATAAAGTTTGATAAATTGACTTTTCTCTCTGTTACATTTGAGTTTTAGTTCAATTATTTTGTTCTGATGTTGTTTAGTTAGTAAAATGATTCATATTTTTCTTGTCATGTGCTCATATGTATTTATTAATCCATAATTTATGTTCAAATTTGAAGCATAAATCTGCATAAATCCATGTTTCTCCCTCCACAGAAACTGGCCTTGTACTCGAAAATGCAGGACCCCCAGGAGAGCGGCAGCCGGCTGGGGCCCCAGGGGCCACAGGGGCCCCCGGGCCCCCCGGCGATCAAGGAGGAGGACAAGGAGCTGCCGCCGGGCGCCGAATACCTGAGCTCGCGCTGCGTCCTCTTCACGTACTTCCAGGGCGACATCAGCGCGGTGGTGGACGAGCACTTCAGCCGAGCGCTCAGTCAGGCGACGGCGTATCCTGCGACGAGCCACAAGAGCGTAAGAGGTGTGTGTGTGCGTGGGTTCACTGCCATTATCGAGGTTCCGCTGCTGTAAATCCACGTTTTTTATTGTATAATTTGACCTCTTTTCATGGCTTTGACAAAGCTGCACAGAAGCTGATTATCTCTTCAGGGACATTTGATATAAAAGGGAATAAAGGATATAAAAGAAATATCACATTTTAGAAGCGAAACAGTCGAGTTTGACTCCTTTGACTCAAAATCATGCATCTAAATATGAACATTTTTCAGTCATTGATGTAGATTTTCATCAGAAACAAAGTCAAAATTGCCAAAAAACGTCAAGTCTAGTGTTAGATATTCACCTATAACTCGTTTTTTCCTGTTTTCGGTGTCGATTCTTTATGATTTTTTTGGATTCACGGCACGTCGAGTCAGTGTCGGTGTCAGCGAGGATCAAACCTGTGAAACAGATCATTTAAAAATGCCAAACATTCCAGAAAAAAACACCCGAACAACGAGAGGGGAAAAAAAACACGTGTTTTTGTATCAGGAAATAACACAAAACCTGAAATCTCGTAATTCTACTGAACAATAATCCGTGTGAAACACGACGAGCTAATATTATGGTGTAGAAATATGATCTATTTTGTTGGGTTTATTCAGCAACAAAAGTATAAATAAACAAATGCAAATTTGACTTTTAATCAAAATTATTAATTAATTAATTATAATTATGAATTAATTATATAATGAGTTATTACAGAAGTAGTTTTTGTCTATTTGTTGAATTTTAATTTTAAATGTTTAATTTTTTGACAGAAATAATTTCAATAAAGGACTTATTTGCAGCTCTAATTATCTTACTGAGATATGTCGATTATTTGTTTAGTTAATTGTTTGTTTTGCCTAAAATATGTGGAAATTGTTGTGTAATTCAGTGCAAAAAAATTGTCTTTTACTTCTTTTTTTTGCTTTATAAAGGGACTCAAATGAGTGAATTAAGATATTTAAAGGCGCCATATGTAAGAATGTGGCCAAAAACAGTTACTACATTCAAATTCAAAACACCGAGGTCTTTTAGGTTTCGTTTTCTGACGTGACTGGTTCAACCCGTGGTTGCTCGGCAGCTGAGACTCTACTGACCGCAGTGATTGGTAGACGGCGGTAGGTGGCGCCACATGCCAAAACACGATTTCAAAACATAAACATGATTTGCAGTCTGCAAAATATTTTTTTTAATGCAAATATTTTGTCTGTACTGTTGTTGTTGGTGAGTTCAGTTTGTTATATGAACATTATTCATGAGTCTCTGTGACATATTAGGAGGATTTACTGGCCAGTTGATTTAGATTTATTACATAATGCACCTTTAAGTTATTTTAAAGGCGGTTTAAAGACGAGAAACCAAAGTCAGAATTTTAAAATTGAACGTGCTCTAACTTAGTTACACTAGGAGGAAAACAAACTCACTTTTTGTCGTAAATCATCGTCTCCTCAGAGGGTTCGTTCCCGATGAACCAGCGAAGTTTCCCGCCGTCTTTCTGGAACAGCTCGTACCAGCCGTCCGTTTCCTCGGCGCTGGGCGGCGGACACTCGGAGCTCTCCTTCCCCGGCGACCCGTACTCCGCCGCCGCCTCCCTGCACGGCCACCTCCACCAGCCCGGCGCCGACGCCTGGCACCCGTCCCACCACCATCACCACCACCACCACCACCACCCGTACTCACTAGGGGGCGCCATGGGCACCCAGAGCGCGGCGTACCCGCGCGCCGGCGTCCACGAGATGTACGGCGCGGCGTTCGACCCGCGCTACGGCTCGCTGCTGGTGAGGCCTCACCACCGGCTGACGCCCGGCGGCTCCGTGTCGGCGCCCAGCGTCTCGCCCTGCGACCTTGGGGGGAAAGGGGACTCGGGGACGGGGTCGACCTGGAGCGGCGCCTTCACCGGAGCCGGAGCGGAAATCGGACTCAACATGGAAACAGGTAGCGTCAAATTAAGTCCGTGTTACTTATTGAGCCAACTTAAGCCCCTCCCCCTTTTTTAAATGTAATGTAACGATAAACTCGACGAGATTTCTGAAGTAAAAGATAAAATCATAGAATGAAGGATAATTATGAAAGACGTACAGAATAAAATTAGAAAATTGGGAGATACAGAGAAATAGAACGAAGTCATCGGTCAAGAGTCGGATATTGTGACTCACTTTATGGATTTAACTTCTAATTTAACACGAAACATGGTAACGTTTCATTTTAAATGGCTGTTTTTATTGCAAATTACCATTAAAATAACATTATATAAGAATTTTTTACCTTAAAAATAATGATTTTCATACGTCCCTGGCTGCGGAGGAGCCTCAAACTACCAGAATCTGGCTTTTTAAGTTCAAGAGTGAACAGACTACATATGCTTTTATTGTGGCGGGTTTGCCGCACAGTGGTGACTTAAGTGGTTTTAAGCTAATGTGTTGAATTTTCCAACATAAAATTAAGTTGTGCGCTTTTAATATTTGGGCAAAATGGCAAAATTTGAGGCAGTTTCACTCATTTTGGGGGAAAAAAATTGTTAGCGTAAGTCTCAACATCTCATCGCTAAGTTGATATTTTAAGATTAGGTTAGCGACTTAGCCACTTCATCTCAGTGCTAAGTTAGCAAGTTATGGGGAGGTGCTCGTCGCTGCATGAACTGACTGTTTACAAGGGGCTGAAATGTACTTTAAAACTGAAGTGGTTGGAAAACTGGTGAACTGAGACAGAATAGTTCATATGTTAAAGATTTTGTTGAGTTTTGTTGGAGCTTTTGAACAAAAAAAGTTGAAAATGTCAGATCTTCGCATTTCGCGTTTTGCAAGAAAATGCCCAAAAACTTTAAAGATTTTTTGTTCACGCGACAAAGCTAAACTTCTGTCGATCGACACTCAACGACAGATTTGAGTTTTTCGTTATCGATCGCCGGTTGATGTCGAAAAGCTCGTTTTTGCGCCGACTCTGAACTTGACCGCGGCTAGCTAAATAAGAAAAAAAAAACAGAGTCGCTCAAAGCGTCCTCCCGTGACCTCGTAAGCGTCCTCGGTTGAAAAACCACCTCTGTTGGATGAAAGGATCCGTTTCTCTCGCCCTCGGATCAACTTACCGCCCGAGTGTTTTTGAAGCAACAAACCCAGCTGTCAATCAGCGCCCTGACACCAGCTGTCAAACCTCCTTTTCTCTCTGTCTCGGCTTCCTCTCGTCGTCCTCGGGGCGATTCCTCCTGCTTTCACGGAGCAGACGCTTTCTAAACGCTCTAATTCTTGCTGACTTTTCCTTTCTGTCCCTTTTTTCCCCTCTCTCAGGTCTGCAGGCTCAGGATAAGAGCAAGGATTTGTATTGGTTTTAGCGACTCGCGCTCGCCTCACCCTTCTACTTTTTTTTCCTCTCCTTCCTCCTCCTCCTCCTCCTCCCCCACTCATCCTGCTCTGCTGCTGATGAGCTGACAAAGGAACTGACGGCGGTTTTCTACTTGCAGCTCTGTGTTACAGTGGACTGTGCAGCAGCGGCAGCGGCGGCGGTAGCGGCAGCTGAGCGTCGACCGCGTGGATACGGTAAATAAAAAAGTGGACTCGCGGGAGAGGACGGTGATGGACGCGGACAGAGACGAGACTCTCGGACGACATTCCTAAAGTGGGAAAAGGAAAAAAAAAAAAATTCAAAATAAAAGTCACGGCACAGACGGACAGAGACACATGTGTTGTCAAAACTCCGCGGACGAGCGCTTGAAGGACTCGGCAGGACCGCGGGGCGACTGGGCTGCAGACGCTGGGACTGTGTTATGGCTGGAGACGGAGTGTTCGAGGAGGTCGTCGCGGCGACGCTCTTGACAGGACGAGGACAAACATTCTGTCGGAAAAGAAACGGCGTCGATGTTATGATTTCTCAAAGTGTTTCGGGCTTAGGCTAAAAGGCCCAGTTCAGACCTGACGTTAGGACCACCCTGAAGATCTGATCACATGTGGACTGCACTCATTTCGGGTCTTAACTAGTGCTGGGGCACGAGGTTAACGCGCGTCTTAACGTACGAAGCGTTTCCATGACGACTGACTGAAAAAAAGACGCGTGTGACGTCGTGTTTACGCGCCGCGACGCCGGAGTCCAGGCACCGTTTACCAGTTAGCTGCATTAGCTCGTTTAGCTCCATTAGCGCGCCTAGAGTCGAACTGGAGTTTGTTTACTAAACATAGTAAAGAGCAGCGCTAACAAATAACCAGTGTACCTGTGTAGTGCGTATATGTTTTTATAGTTTAGCGTTACTTTAGAAACTCATTTTAACAATCGGGAGTCAACGTAAAACATGACGTCATGCAAACATGACGTCACGCGCGTCTTTTCCCGGTCAGTCAGCATGGAAACGCGATGTGCGTTAACGTGCGCTAACATTGACGCCGTTAAAGCGACCCGCGCTAGCCTAAACGCTCCCAATTTGTACTTGACTGTGTCCTCAGATGCAGTTCCAGGGACTGTCCACACGAAAACAAGGCTAGGTGAATCGGAAAAAACGGAGATGTCAAAATCCCACGTCCCTTTCTCGCGCTTGAATTCGCCGTCACTTATCTGATCACATATGTATTGCACTGATTTCGGGTCTAAACTAGTGCTGGGGCACGAGGTTAACGCGCGTCGTAATGAACGGCACGTTTCCATGACGACTGACAGGAAATAAGACGCGCGTGACGTCATGTTTACGCGCCACGACGCCGTTGTCCAGGCACCGTTTACCAGTTAGCTGCATTAGCTCATTTAGCGCCGTTAGCGCGCCTATAGCCGGACTGGAGCGGTCTGTTTATTAAATGAAAAGAGCAGCGCTAACAAATAACCTAGCGTACCTGTGTACTGCGTATCTGTTTTTAAAGTTTAGCGTTACTTTAGAGACTCATTTTAACAAATCGGGAGTCAACGTAAACATAACGTCACGCTCGTCTTTTCCCAGTCAGTCGGAATGGAAACGCGCCGTGGCATTAACGCACCCAGCGCTAGCCTAAACGCTCCCAATTTGTACTTGACTGTGTCCTCAGATGCAGTTCCAGGGACTGTCCACATGAAAACAAGGCTAGGTGAATCGGAAAAAACGGAGATGTCAAAATCCCACGTCCCTTTCTCGCGCTTGAATTCGCCGTCACTTATCTGATCACATATGTATTGCACTGATTTCGGGTCTAAACTAGTGCTGGGGCACGAGGTTAACGCGCGTCGTAATGAACGGCGCGTTTCCATGACGACTGACCGGAAATAAGACGCGCGTGACGTCATGTTTACGCGCCGCGACGCCGTTGTCCAGGCACCGCTTACCAGTTAGCTGCGTTAGCTGCATTAGCGCCGTAAGCGTGCCTACAGCCGGACCAGAACGGTCTGTTTATTAAACAAAAAGAGCAGCGCTAACAAATAACCTAGCGTACCTGTGTACTGCGTATCTGTTTTTAAAGTTTAGCGTTACTTTAGAGACTCATCTTAACAAATCGGGAGTCAACGTAAACATGACGTCACACGTGTCTTTTCCCGGTCAGTGGTTATGGAAACGCGTCATAACGTATGCCGCGTTTCCATGACGACTGACAGGGAAAAGACGCGTGTGACGTCATGTTTACGCGCCACGACGCCGTTGTCCAGGCACCGCTTACCAGTTAGCTGCGTTAGCTGCATTAGCGCCGTTAGCGCGCCTACAGCCGGACCAGAACGGTCTGTTTATTAAACAAAAAGAGCAGCGCTAACAAATAACCTAGCGTACCTGTGTACTGCGTATCTCTTTTTATAGTTTAGCGTTACTTTAGAGACTCATCTTAACAAATCGGGAGTCAACGTAAACATGACGTCACGCGCGTCTTTTCCCGGTCAGTCGGCATGGAAACGCGTCAACGTTGACGTGCGTTAATGTTGACGCCGTTAACTGCCGTTAACGTGCCCATCGCTAGCCTAGACGCTCCCCTTTTTTGTACTTGAACGTGTCCTCGGATTCAGTTTCAGGGACTGCCCGCACGAAAACAAGGCTAGGTGAAACGGAAAACGGCGACGCCATAATCCCACGTCACTTTCTCGCGCTCTCACGAATTCGGCGTCACTTATCTTTGTCGTCTTCTGTCTGTTTTTTTTTGTGTTCGGAAATTGTTTGGGTCTGTTCGCTTCATGCTAACTTATGCTATGCTAACTTTCCTTAGTCGTCCCGGCGTTCTTCAATCTGTGTCTGTTTCTGTGATTGTATAAAGTGTGTTTTTTTTTTTTTTTTTTTTTTTAAACTGCGGGCGAACTTTTTAAAAAACGTCGCAGAAAAAGATTATTTTACGTTTTTTCGTGTGGACAGAGCCTCAAAAACCACATCCACATGTCGGGGTTCTCACTGGTCCTTGAAATCCTGGAAAGTTTTTCAAATTTTACACAAAACAATATTTCAAGAGAGCATGACTTTTTAAAAAAAATTTAAGGAATTGTTCCTGGAAAGTCCTGGAAAATGTCCTTGAATTTGATGTCAACCAAGGCGTGGGAACCCTGAGCATTCCTGACCTGCATGAACACAATCGGAGTAGAAACGCGATAAATCTTTACGCTAATCAGGTTTATTTATTTATTTTTGTTTTGTTTATTTACTTCAAAATCTGGTTTCATGTTACAGCAGCGTGAGAAGAGCTTCGTCTCATCAGACGACAGAGGACACAGTCGGACTCGTTAAAAAAACATGTTGTTGTTGTTGTTGTTGTTGTCATACGGTGGTGACATCACTGTGTGTTTGAATAAAGCCACGTGACGGACACAGGAAACACATCCAGGACGCGGTTTAATGGCAGCCGCGAACAGTCGTACTTTAGCCTCATTAACTTATTAGTGAAACAAGGTCTGAACTGGGTCAGAATCTGCACCGGTTCTCTGGGTTCTGGACATTTATGGAACGTTTTTACGGCAAAGAAAAAAACAAAGAAAAACGTCAAAAAAAACCTCACACATACAAACAGAGAGGGAGGGGGAGGGGTTTTCTCTGATAAATGAGGAGAACGACGGCTATTTTAGAGCCACTTGATTCTTTCTCTGCTGCAGCTGTCATCGACAACTGCTCTTTAACACACACACACACACACACGCACACACACACACACGGGACTATGAACTTCATAAAGGGAGCATTTAGTGTGTGTGTGGTGGATCCTACTGGGACAACTGGTGTGATATAAGTGAAGGCAGCAGTGGACGGACACACACACACTCACACACTCACACACTCACACACCTGTCAAATAGTGATTCGTGAGTGTTTAAGTCCACAGGCATGTGTCTATTTCTATACGTTCACAAGGACCGGCTTTTGCTGCCGTCCGTTACGTTCAAGTCCGTACGCGTTTAACACCCGTTAAAAAAAACGGATTTAATCCACGTTTGTTGTGACCGGATTAAATCTGCCGTCAGCCCAATTTAAGTTAAAATACTCTCCGCTAAGTCTGCGATAGCTTAACAACGCGTTAGCCGCTCCGTCGCACCGCTAGATCGCTAACTCTAAGGTAATGTGACGTAAAAACGACGTGACTGTGATATATGTTAAGAATATGTTGGTCTATGAAATCCAATCTTAAAAGTTATTAGCTGCTAGTTTTAGCCAACCAATCTCGCAGCTAAGTCAATAATAGCTTAAGAAATTGTTAGCGTAAGTCTCAACATGTCATTGCTTCGTTTAAAAGAACATGTTAGCTGCTTAGTGACCCCATCTCATTGCTAAGTTGATATCTTAAGAATAGGTTAGCTTCTTAGCCACTTCATCTCAGTGCTAACTTAGCACTGAGATGAAGTAGCTTGTTAGCCACTTTATCTCAGTGCTAAGTGGATATCTTAAGAACATGTTAGCTGCTCAGCCACTTCATCTCAGTGCTAAGTTGATATCTTAAGAACATGTTAGCCTCTTAGCCACTTCATCTCAGTGCTAAGTTGATATCTTAAGAACATGTTAGCTTCTTAACCACTTCATCTCGGTGCTAAGTTGATATCTTAAGAACATGTTAGCTTCTTAACCACTTCATCTCGGTGCTAAGTTGATATCTTAAGAACATGTTAGCTTCTTAGCCACCCCATTTCATTGCTAAGTTGATATCTTAAGAACATTTTAGCTTCTTTGCCACTTCATCGCATTGCTAAGTTGATATCTTAAGAACATTTTAGCTTCTTTGCCACTTCATCTCATTGCTAAGTTGATATCTTAAGAACATGTTAGCTGCTTAGCCACTTCATCTCATTGCTAAGTTGACATCTTAAGAACATGTTAGCTTATTAGCCACTTCATCTCATTGCTAAGTTGATATCTTAAGAACATTTTAGCTTCTTTGCCACTTCATCTCATTGCTAAGTTGATATCTTAAGAACTTGGGTTAGCTGCTCCTTTTAGCCGCCCCATCTCACCACAAAGTCTATAATATCTTAAGACTATATTAGTATCTCCTTCTCAACACTATGCTATCTTAAGAATTTGCTAGCCGCTCCATCTCACCGCTAAGTCTGTGATATTTTAAGAATATGCTAGCTGCTCCACCGTGTGGCCAAACAACTTTTCACTCGCTCTCCCACAGCAAAGTCCTTCTAAATTCAAAACAAGTGCTTTACTGGTGAAAGGTTTAAGATAAAATCTGTGTTAACGCTTTATTTTGACAGCTACAGTGTTGACGTGACGCGAGTATTGGGAAAGCTAACGGTAGCAACGTCAACCAAAACTGACAAACATCACTGAATGGACGGGTTTAAAGGAAAATCAACAATTGCTGGTCCTTGTAAGTGTAGAAAAAGCTTTGTTTGAGTGTGTGTTTGTGTGTGAACTCACTGCCGGCCTTTACGTAAAACTGTGAACAAAAAAATATGTTGTAATTGCTCTTTATTTCTTTGCAGAACATTGTGTAAATGAGCGTTCCCAGCATGCAGCAGTGTTCTCCGTGGATGTTTTAATATATTTAAACATGAGTATTGTATTGTATTGTTTCTGTTAAATTTCGCTACAGTGTAAAGACTTTTTTTTGTTTGTTTGTTTTTTTAAATGTATTTGTCATGGCATCAAGTGGAAAAATTATTTTATGAGAAAGTGTAAAAAAAAAAAAAAAAGAGGTCACAACACAGATTTACTGCAGAGTAAATAAAGCATTGTTTAGCTGTGGCGATGCTACGCTAATGCTATACTCACATACTCACTCTTTATTGTCCCTCTGCCCTCTACTGGTCCATATGGAGTACTGAGCCTGGTGAACACAAGAAACGTAAAAAATTATTTGAAGAACGTGAATTTTAGGAAAATAATTACTAATGAACAAACAGCTTCTACTTCTATTTCTACACTTATATTTACATCTACACTGTAAAAATGTTCATTGTTACATTTGGAGTCAATTGTATACCACTTCAAATCCACTGTGGAATAGGGTGAAATTTACATTTAAAGTCTTAAAGTGACACTAAAAGGGTTAAATACACTCTGAAAGAGTTTTAACATTAATTTGTGGACTATATTTGTGTTTAGCAAGAGTTTTAAATTCAACTGTATTTGGTCTGAATCAGAATTTTTGTTACATTTAACTATTTTAAGCACTTAAATACTAACAGAGTTCAATTTAACACCATTTGTGATTCAGACTCAAATACTCTGTGGAGTATTTTTAAATTCAACTATTTTGGTGGTTGGTTAATTTAACGCTTAAATTGTTCCATTTTAAAACCTTTTATTGTTACATTACATTTTTTGGTCCAAAATTTGACAAAGACGTCATATTACAATATGTCGTCCACAATTTGAAAAAAAAATAGAAAAAAAAATAATGTTGGTCCAAAATTTGTCAAATACGTCATATTACAATATGTTGTCCACAATTTGAAAAAAAATTTGAAAAAAAAATAATGTTGGTCCAAAATTTATCAAATACGTCATACTATACCATGTAGTCCAGAGTTTGACAAATTTTTTGAAAAAAAAATTTTGGTCCAAAATTTGACAAAAACGTCATACTATACTATGTTGTCTAAAATTTGACCATTTTTTGGAAAACATTTTTTGGTCCAAAATTTTACGAAGAAGTCATACTACAATATGTCGTCCACAATTTGAAAAAAAATGTGGAAAAATTTTAACTATTTTAAGCACTTTAATACTAAAAGAGTTCAATTTAACACCATTTGTGATTCAGACCCAAATACACTGTGGAGTATTTTTAAATTCAACTATTTTGGTGTTAATTTAACGCTTAAATTGTTCATTTAAAAACCTTTGATTGTTACTTTACTACTAAAAATTTAACGCCAATTCCAAATACACTCTGAAATAGTGGTAAATTTAACACGTTTGTTGTTAATTTAACACTATAATAGTTCAATGTAACACTATTCCAGAGTGAATTCAGATCTGAATCAGAATCAGTATTAAATTGAACTATTTCAGAGTCAAACTAATGAGATTTTGTTAAATTGATCTATTTCAGCAAACAATGATTTTCATCAGACAATCATTTCACACAGCTTTGATTTTTTTTTTCTTTTTCTTATTACCCAGGAATAAACTGGACCAACACACACACACACACACACACACACACACACACACACACACACACACACACACACACACACACACACACACACACACACACACACACACACACACACACACACACTGTCAATAATAAACTGTATTGATTGTCCTAATGGATTTCTATTGTGTGTGTGTGTGTCCCTGGATTTCTTCACTTTAATAAGAAAAGCGTCGTACACAAAAACCCACAAACATTCACTTGTTGTCACGGCATCAATACACACGCGCACACACACACACACACACACACACAGCGTAATCTCTACTTAAAATTTCTTTTTTGGACATTTTTTATTCTCATTCTTGTCATCATAATTTCTCCTAAAGCATCAGCTCATGGTCAAGTGGGAGGGAATTGGGCTTGTAACCGCGGGGTTGCCTGTTTGAACCCCGGGGAAAGATCAAGGTCAAAGTTAAGGTCAAGGTCAGGTGTGTAATAGAGTCAAATGAAAGCAGTGATTCTAATGATTTCATAAACTAAATCACATTTGGACGCAATCAGGAAAAATCCTGAGAAACATTCATTATTTCACATATTCTTCATAGAAAGATCCAATTATTTTATTCTTTTATTTGAGTCTTTTGTTCTATTTCAATTAAAAAATAATCAGTTTTCATTCGTACATTAGAAAATACTTATATTTTTTATATACTTTTTAATATTATAGATATTAAAGAATTATCTGTGACTGTGAAGAAACATCCCATGTTATATGTTTTATTATGCTTTATTTGGGCCCATATTCACGTATAATATTTAAAAAACAATATTTTTTAAAAATATTTTTGATTAATATTTTTGATTTGCGCATTAAATTGAGATGTAACTGTGAAAAAAAATCTGTCAGGAAAAACTGCAATTAGATATTTGTTTTTGCTAAATTCTTCAACCGTGATGTGCAGCAGGTGCTGTGTGTGTGTGTGTGTGTGTGTGTGTGTGTGTGTGTGTGTGTGTGTGTGTGTGTGTGTGTGTTAACACCGTCTTTTCAGACTAAATCACTTTTTTAAACACAAATAACAATAATAATAATAATAATAACTAAAATGTACTTATAAATATTTTTCATTTAAAGCTGCGTGTAGGAAATAAAAAGCGTCACCTGACCTTTGACCCCGTCTGAGAAAAAAATACTTTTTCCCGTCACACGGAGACGGGAAAACAAAAAGACTCGTCAATTTCAGCCACGTGTTGTTTTTCTCAGAAGCAGTGTGTGTGTGTGGGTGTGTGCGTGTGTGTGTGTGTGTGTGTGTGTGTGTGTGTGAGCTGAGAGCTTCAGCAGCTGTAGATTAAAAATCATCTTCTGACTCCTGAGACGACAGACAAAGGGAGGGGTGGAGAGGTGACGTTCTCTCTTTTTTTTGCTTTTCTGCTTTAAAAAGAGAGGACAAAAAATAACGTAAAAAAAAAGAAAAGAAAAAGAAATTGGTTCTCGTCACAAAAGGCGAGAGTTAATTCAGTTGGTCGGACAGAAAAGCCAAGTATAAAGCGCCGCTAATTGTCTGGAAACGCCGGACTGAGGTTAAGGACGAGGGCCGCTCCTCCTTTCACGTCGCAGAAGAGGAAAAGGAAGAGCATTGATTTGTGCCTTTATTTCATTAAATTAATAAAAAGTGTGGCACTGTTCCTCCTCCTGGGGTTTTTCTTTCTCCTTCGTTTTTAATTTACGACCTCAAATAATAGTCCCAAGAAGGAAACGTTGTCCGTACGCTGTAAACACTTCAGCCGCAGAACAAAAGCACTTTTTTGGTGTAGTCTTTGTCATTGTTTAAAGCATTTCCTAATAAAATAATACAAATATGAAATTTTTGTCAAAAACGTCATACTATACCATGTCGTCCACAATTTGACAAACATTTTCTTTAATTTATTTGCTGGTCCAAAATTTGACAAAAACGTCATACTATACTATTTTGTCCAGAATTTCACTATTTTTTTGAAAATAAAATGTTGGTCCAAAATTTGACAAAAAACTTCATACTATACTTTTTCGTCAAAAATGTGACTATTTTTGTGAAAAAAAAACATTTGGTCCAAAATTTCAAATAAACGTCATTTGTGGTCAAAAATTAGATTTTTTTTTTTTTTTTTTACATTTGGTTCAAATTTGACAAAAACGTCATACCATACTATGTCATCCAAAATTTGACTATTTTTTGGGAAAAAAAAAATTTTGTCCAAAATTTGACAAAAACGTCATACTATACTATGTCGTCCAGAATTTGACTTTTTTGTGGAAAATAAAATTTTGGTCCAAAATTTGACAAAAACTTCATAATAAACTTTTTCGTCAAGATTTGACAATTTTTGTGAAAAAAATTTTTGGGTCCAAAATGTAAAATAAGCGTCATTTGTGGTCGAAAATTTGATTTTTTTGGGGGGAAAAAAATGTTGGTCCAAAATTTGACAAAAACGTCATACGATACTATGTCATCCAGAATTTGACAATTTTCTTGAAAAAAAAATGTTGGTCCAAAATTTGAAAAAAAAACGTCATACTATACTATGTTGTCCAGAATTTGAAAATTTTTGTGAAAACAATTTTTTTTTTTGATAATTTTGATCTAAATTGTTTAAATTCTAGTATTCAAAAAGAGAAATAATAATGACTCAATCTCTGCACTTTCATGTTCAATTAATCACTTATATCAGTGTATTTTTGATTGATTGCTCCATTAGCTTTTTGACCATATACAAAACTTAATAAATCTGTAAATACCAACGTTTAAGAAGCTGAAATCAGAATTAAACCACAATTAAACGGATTAATTATGACAAAATCAGACGTGTTGCTGTGTTAGATGATTCTTGCTATATTCTAGCTATAGAAACAAATATATATCAGTAATAATGGTCATAAAGAGTTAAATATTCAGTATAAATATGAATCTATATAAAAAAATATATGAAGTGTAAACAGGAAACGGTTGCTTATAAAAACATTTAAAGGAGAATTTGGTCAGATAAATTACATCTGCTTCTTTTTGTCATCTTAAGCTACGGTAGGCAAGTTTCCAGTTGTTGACCAATCACAGGACAGTTTAGGGAGAGAGAGAGAGGGCGCCTCCTACAGGCTATTCTACTCACAGTTGTATATATACGTGAAGAGATGTCGGTGTGGGCGGAGCCTCTCAGGTCATCTGTGAGGGTTCATCCGGTGGGCGGAGCTTCGGACAGGAGAGTCCATCCCTAAAAAATCAAAAAATAATCTTAATTTCCCGGCTCTTTTTACTTGGGATTACTTGACTCAGCTCGACATCACATCACCCTCTCACTCACTCACTCACTCACTCACTCACCCTCTCACTCACTCACTCACTCACTCACTCACCCTCTCACTCACTCACCCTCGCGGTCTCATCTTCTCCTCGACGCTCTTCATCCTCCGCCAAGGAATGTGAAGCCCGTTAATTCCTCTGAGCTCCAGAGGCAACATGTTACCACATTTAATCCACATTAACGACGCACTCACACACTCACACACACTCTCTGATGAATGAACGACACGAGGGGCTGACAACCACACACACACACACACACACACACACACACACACGAGCCGCAGAGATGGTTTTAATCTCAGATTAAAGTGACTCAAAGTTGCATTTCCACCTTCAAATAATGATAAATAAAGATGATTTTCATGCTACATCAACTTAGATCAAACATCAACGCCTGAGCAGATCAGTGAGATACGTAGCCTAGCGTAGCCTAGCACAGAGTGACGTCGTAGCGGTGCGACGACAACGAACAACGACAACAATGGAGGAGACGTCACACTTTGTATCAGAAGAGACTGAGGACGTTGAAGACCAAAAATCACCAGCTGCAAAAAGTTCAATTTTTTGGCACCTTTCACTTGGAGTTTGTGTTCAAATACATGGACTGGACCTTCTCTACATGGACTGGATCTTCTCTACATGGACTGGACCTTCTCTAACATCTTCCAATCTTCTTGAAAGACTTTCCTCAACATTTTTAAAGTGTTTCGATCTGGAATTTGCGTCCAATCGATGAGGTCAGAGACACCGACGTTGGACGAGAAGTTCACGTTCCAGATCATCCAGAAGATGCTCGATCGGGTTGAGGTCACGATTCAGTCCGTCAAGTTCTTTTAAACTCTTTGAAGATATTATCGTTCTTCTTCTCCTACTTTTGGCTCCTCCCTTTAGGCGCTACAGCAGAACATCTGACTGATATTGTTCTTCATCTTCTCCTTTTAGGAGGCACCATGTCAGATGATCTGCCTCACAGATATTGTTGTTCTTCTCCTTCTTCTACCTTTGGCTTCTCCCTTTAGGAGGCACCACAGCAGAACATCTGCCCCATAGATCTTGTTCTTCATGTTCTTCTTCTACCTGTGGCTTCTCCCTTTCAGGGGAGCCACAGGGATCTTTTGCCTAAAGATATAGTTCTTCTTCTCCTTGTTCTTTTGGCTTCTCCCTTTAAGAAGACACCACAGCGGAACATCTGCCTGATTCTGTTCTTCTTCTCCTTCTTTTGGCTTCTCCTTTTAGGAGGCATCATATGAGATCATCTCCCTCATAGATATTGTTCTTCTTCTCCTCCTTATTCTTCCACTAGTTTTGGCTTCTCTCTTTAGGATGCACCACGGCGGAACATCTAACCCATAGATCTTGTTCTTTGTGTTCTTCTTCTACTTTTGGCTTCTCCCTTTCAGGAGTGCCACAGGGATTATTTGCCTAAAGATATAGTTCTTCTTCTTCTTCTCCTTGTTCTTTTGGCTTCGCCCTTTAGGAGACACCACAGTAGAACATCTGCCCGATATTGTTCTTCATCTTCTTCTTCTCCTTCTTATGGCTTCTCATTTTAGGAGGCATCATCATCTCCCTCATAGATATTGTTCTTCTCCTCCTCCTTATTCGTCTACTACGCCACAACGGAACATCTGCCTGATAATGTTCTTCATCTTCTCCTTCTTCTACCTTTGGCTTCTCTCTTTAGGAGGAACCACAGCAGAACATCTGCCTGATAGATCTTGTTCTTCATGTTCTTCTTCTACCTTTGGCTTCTCCCTTTAGGAGGCACCACAGTGAAACATCTGCCCCATAGATCTTGTTCTTCATCTTCTACTTCTTCTTCTTTTGGCTTCTCCCTTTAGGAGGCACCACGGCGGAACATCTAACCCATAGATCTTGTTCTTCATGTTCTTCTTCTACTTTTGGCTTCTCCCTTTCAGGGGAGCCACAGGGATCTTTTGCCTAAAGATATAGTTCTTCTTCTTCTCCTTGTTCTTTTGGCTTCGCCCTTTAGGAGGCACCACAGTGGAACATCTGCCCGATATTGTTCTTCATCTTCTTCTTCTACTACTTTTGGCTTCTCTCTTTAGGAGGCATCACAGCGGAACATCTCCCTGATATTGCTCTTCATATTCTCCTTCTTCTACTTGTGGATTCTCCCTTTAGGGGGCGCCACAGCAGATCATCTGCCCCATAGATATTGTTCTTGTTTAACAATAAAAAATAAAAACTCCGGAAACAAACACTAGATTCTCGTGAGAACAGGTGAAGATCACGTCGTGAACCCTGAGAAATGATTATTCTGGATTACGATAATGAATTGGACAGATAATCTAAACAGAGTAACGACTAATCATTAATTCTAACGTCAACAATCACTGTGTTTTAAATGTCAGGAGTTTCCTGTAATAACAAAAACCCGCAGCTCTGTCTCCGTTTTAGCGTCTTTCAGCTCGTTGTTTGGGTTTTTTTACGCCACATTTAGCGCTCACGTCTCTCTCTGCTCGTCGCTGTCGTCGCTCGTGTTTTCGCTCGCAGATCAAACTCAGACTAAAAGCCTGGAAGACGAGTTCAGACGAGTTCAGACGCGTCTGCGGTCGATCAGCGAGGACGAGACGAGGACAACGGACGTCAGATTACAAACAACCATCATCCCACTACAGAACAATTCATTAATTAAAAGGGTTTCATATAAACTTCTACATTTATTTTAAACCATTATTCTAACATTTTAAATGACCTTTCATTCTTTTATTTATTTGTTTATTGCGCTTGTTTTAGTGCAATTTATCCAGGTTTTAAACTTTATATAATTAACTTTGATTGATTTCATTTGTTTATTTATATGCTTATTGCACTTATAATTTGGTCCAAAATTTGACAAAAACTTCATACTATACTATGTCGTCAAGAATTTGACAATTTTTGTGAAAAAAAAAAATTTTGGTCCAAAATTTGACAAAAACATCAAATTATACTATGTCGTCCAGAATTTATCTATAATATATATATATATATGTTTTTGTCACATATATATTTGACAAAAACGTCAAAGGTGGTCCATAATTTTACCATTTTTTTTGAGAAAAAAATTTGGGTCCAAAATTTTACAAAAACTTCATACTATACTATGTCGTCCAGAATTTGACAATTTTTGTGAAAAAAAAATATTTTGGTCCAAAATTTGACAAAAACATCATATTGTACTATGTTGTCCAGAATTTATATATAATATACAATACATATATACATAAATATATAATATGAAGTATTATTTATCTCGGTTTTATATAAAGAAAACATTTTCAAAACTTTATTTAAAAGTTTGAGTACATTTTAATTTTTCTTTGATTATTGCACCTTTTTTTGGTGTAATTTACCTTGATTTTACATAAACTTCCACATTAATTCCTTTTTTTTCAAAATGTGTAATTTCGCATTGTAATCATTTATTTGTTTATTGCCCTTCTTCTAATGTAGTTTAACTAGGTTTTATATAAACCTTTAGCATTAAATTGTAGTTAATAAGTCTTTTGTTTTAATTTTGACACTTTATTTCCTTAATTCTATTCGTTTATTGCACTTGCTTTGGTTTTATTTACCCAGATTTCATAAAAACGTCTGTATATATTACATTTTCAATTAAAAAATTTTTACAGTGGTGTCCCTCTTCGTTTTCTATCTTCTACATCTGTTTGATTGAAGAGTCCATCGTTATTATTATTCTCACCGTTGTTATTATTGTTATCATTTCTGAGATAAATTGGTATAATTTGGAGTTAATCTGATAAAAAAAAAAAAATTACGCAGGTTTTTCAAGTGACTGTTAACGAAGGACAAGTGTTTGGGGGCTGAGCGTCGCTCTCACTTCATTTTTAATCTTTGTATTATTTAGAACAATAACAGAGAGCGAGTGTAGAGCGCACGCACGCTTGAAAGTTTGGTTTTCTTTAAAAGTATGCGCGAGCGTTTTAACCCGAGAGAAGAAACACTTAGGAGGCACTTGACGTTTTCTCTTGTCTACTCCACGCATGTTTTTTTTGTATCTCAGCGGGAAAACGCGCCAACATCTTTTCAAGGTAAAAGAAAAGCATCCGTCTGCATGTTTGGGTCTGAGCGTCCGTCCTCTGCGTCCTCACCGTCCTCACCGTCCTCACCGTCCTCTATGATCTCTGCAGTTGGAGCAGATCAGAGCTAAGTGAGGCTATCGGGTTCCTCGTCCACTGACGGCGGCGTTTGCAGGAGAGACGGAGCGGAACAGCCCTTTAACAATGCAGAGTTTGGTCCTCTTTTGCGCTCTGCTTCTGTAGCATTCTCCACATTTCTGGAGAAAAGAAAAGAGGGAGAGGATGATGGACACACACACACACACACACACACACACACACAGAAAATAAGGACAATTTATGCTACAAAACGTGAACCAAAGACGAACGACCTGTCAAAACAACGTGAGCTCTAACACCAGGACTGTAGTTGAGCTCAGTTTTGACACATTCGGACAATCTGAGTGTCTCCATCCACTTTAGATAGCTAGCTAGCGAAAGACAGACAGACAGATAGATGGATAAAATGTCTTTGCTAGTATAATATGGTGTAAGCTAGCTAGTTGAAGATAGATAGCTTATTTTGTGTAAGTAACTATAAGGCTAGCAAAATTAAGAACGAAAACAAATGGGAAAAGTGCATCGACTAGGTTATTTTGTGTAAGCTTGTAAGTTAGCGATAGATAGATAGATAGATAGATAGATAGATAGATAGATAGATAGATAGATAGATAGATAGATAGATAGATAGATAGATAGATAGATAGATAGATAGATAGATAGATAGATAGATAGATAGATAGATAGATAGATAGATAGATAGATAGATAGATAGATAGATAGATAGATAGAAGGTTGTTGACGATAGGTAGCTTATTTTGTGTACGCTAGCAAGTTAGCTAGCTAGCAAAAGACAGACAGATAGAACGTCTTTGCTACTATAATATGGAGTAAGCTAGCTAGTTGAAGATAGATAGCTTATTTTGTGTAAGCTAGCAAGATAGCTAGTGAAAGAAAGATAGACAGACAGACAGATAGATAGAATGTCTTTGCTAGTATAATATGGTGTAAGCTAGTTAGTTGAAGATCTATAGCTTATTTTGTGTAAGCTAGCAAGCTACCAAGTTAGCTAGCTAGTAAAAGAAAGAAAGAAAACAACTGGGGAAAGTGCATCAATAGATAGACAGACAGGCAGGCAGGCAGGCAGGCAGGCAGGCAGGCAGGCAGGCAGGCAGGCAGGCAGGCAGACAGACAGACAGACAGACAGACAGACAGACAGACAGACAGACAGACAGACAGACAGACAGACAGACAGACAGACAGACAGATAGATAGACAGATAGATAGATAGATAGATAGATAGATAGATAGATAGATAGATAGATAGATAGATTATTTTGTAAGCGAAAGAAAGAAAGAGTGTAAAAGTGTGTCCACTAGCTTTAAACATATTTGCAGAATTTGACCAGCTGTTTAGTTAATTGAGTTAATTCAAAATGAAATCAGGCGTTAAACATATTCTGGCCCCGGTCACAACAGGTCGAGCCATCTTTCAAAGGTGAGTCTGGGAAACGCTCCACCAAACCAAGGCGTGGACTCCACAGTCGGCCTTGTGTGTCTGCAGTCGTGTCAGGTTCTCCCGGCTCAGCGGGGGGGTGCAGTGATGGCTGCTGTGCATCTGTCTGCTTTAAATATATAAAACTACAGCTCTGCACGACAGGGACACATTTATTGTTCCGAGATCAGAGTCGTCGATGAGACGTTGGCAGAGGTTCAGGCGCCGCAGAGGCCGAGAAATAAAAAGACAGCTGAGCTGAAGGAGACGAGCGACGTAAGGAATGACCGAGCGACCGGCGGCTGCTTTCATGTCCAACTCTGAAACACTCTCCTAACTTTTAATATCTACTAAGAATAATGGTATCGTTTTGAGTTCACTCTTGTTCTACTTTTAAAATAGAATAGAAATAGCAGTTAGCCACCAGGGCTGGAATCAAGCTTTTGTTTTGATACTCAGTATCAGTCCAATATTGGTCAAAATCACTGATTAAAAAATATGAAATCCGATACCATCCAAAAATCCTATATATATCACCTGCTTGACTGCACACAGACTGTAAAACATTTTTTAAATAAAAATTAGCAACAGCATTTTAGCTGAGTCATGTTTGGGCTGTATATTTGGGCCTCTTTATGGGTTAAAATATGATTTAAAAAATGACCGGACGCAAAGTATCGGACACAAAAATGTGGTATCGTTCCATCCCAAGTTATATGGAAATCCTGAACCCTGTGGTGGTCTATAGTAGGGGTGTGAATCCCGAGGTTCCTCACGATACGATATGCGATACATGGCCCACGATACTAATAATATCGCGATGCCAATAATATCGGGATACCAATAACATCGCGATGCAAATAACATCACAATATCAACAATATCACGATACTAATAATATCACGATACTAATAATATCACGATAACAATAATATCACAATATCAATAATATCACGATAACAATAATATCACAATATCAATAATATCACGATACCAATAATATCACAATATCAATATTATCGCTATACCAATAATATCACTATACCAATAATATCACAATACCAATAATATCATGATACCAATTATATCACGATGCTAATAATATCACAATACCAACAATATCACGATACCAATAATATCACAGTGCCAATATCGGGATATCAATAATATCACAATACCAATAATATCATGATACCAATTATATCACGATGCTAATAATATCACAATACCAACAATATCACGATACCAATAATATCATGATACCAATTATATCACGATGCTAATAATATCACAATACCAACAATATCACGATACCAATAATATCACAGTGCCAATATCGGGATATCAATAATATCGCTATACCAATAATATCATGATACCAATTATATCACGATGCCAATAACATCACAATACCAACAATATCACCATCCAACGATTCTGTGACAATCAATATATCGCAAGACACTCATACAGCGATACATCGCGCTATCACAAAGACAACAAAAATGTCAACCTGAAAAAAGTCAAAAGTGCAGGATTTCTCTGTTTATTCACAACACAGAGGTCAAAGGTCATAAATGTCTATGTGTTGAATGTGAATGGAGCGTCTCTTAGCGTAGCTTTCTCCAACGCTAACGGTACCACCCAAGGACGACGATATAGCACCAAATTGATATTTTGACCTGCAAGAAAACGACACTAATGAGTCTCAGGAATGTGTGTGTGTGTGAGTGTGTGTGTGAGTGTGTGAGATCCAAAGAGTCTCGTACAATAGTGGGATTAAGTGTCAGCTCTTTCAAACGTCAACAGCGCCTCACACACACACACACACACACACACACACACACACACACTCACACACACCTGAGCAGAGAGCTCTCCGTGTCTCAGCCTGGACCTCCGGCCTGCGCTGGGAGCTAACGCTAAACAAACACAGACTTATACCTGGACAGGTAACCTGAGAGGAGGACATCCACCTTTACTACAACCTACAACTAGCCCCACCCCCCCTCCCCCTTTAGCTCCTCAAACCTCCACCTCCACCTGCACAACCACCTCCACACCTCCCACCACCACCTCCATTTCCTGCTAAAGTCTCACAAGCATTAGTGAACACTGCCGGGCCTCAGGGTGTGTGTGTGTGTGTGTGTGTGTGTGTGTGTGTGTGTGTGTGTGTGTGTGTGTGTGTGTGTGTGTGTGTGTCTGTTCCTAATGGCCGTGGGGACCGAACAGGTAAAGAAAACGAGGATGAAGAGTGATTGTTGAGGTGTGAAGATGACTCAGATCTGCTTGGACAGGTGAGCTGTGGCCTGAAGGTGAAGGATCAGAGGATCACTGGTTCAAATCCCTCCAAACGGCCAAAGTGTGTTTGGGTTTGGGATTAAAACCAAAAAAAAGAACCTTTGAACAAATTACAGATACCAGCAGATGTTCAAGAAGATAATTTTAGCTGCTTCAACTCACCATTAGTGACAGGAAACTGAAGTTTGTATCACTTTGTTAGCTAGCGAAAGAAAGAAAGACAGATATATAGATCTTTGCTAGCTTAATTGGTGTAAGCTAGATAGTAGACAATAGATAGCTTATTTTGTGTAAGCCACCAAGTTAGCTAGCGAAAGACAGACAGACAGACAGATATATAGATAGATAGAATGTCTTTGCTAGCATAATATGGTGTAAGCTAGCAAGTTGAAGATACGTAGCTTTAGCTCCAAAAAAAAAAAATATATACCTTTGAACAAATTACAGATACCAGCAGATGTTCAAGAAGAGAATTTTAGCTGCTTTAACTCACCATTAGTGACAGGAAACTGAAGTTTGTGTATCTTTGTTAGCTAGCGAAAGAAAGAAAGAAAGAAAGAAAGAAAGAAAGAAAGAAAGAAAGAAAGAAAGAAAGAAAGAAAGAAAGAAAGAAAGAAAGAAAGAAAGACAGATATATAGAGCTTTGCTAGCTTAATTGGTGTAAGCTAGATAGTAGACAATTGATAGCTTATTTTGTGTAAGCCACCAAGTTAGCTAGCAAAAGACAGACAGACAGACAGATATATAGATAGATAGATAGATAGATAGATAGATAGATAGATAGATAGATAGATAGATAGATAGATAGATAGATAGATAGATAGATAGATAGATAGATAGATAGATAGATAGATAGAATGTCTTTGCTAGCATAATATGGTGTAAGCGAGCGAGTTGAAGTTAGATAGCTTATTTTTTGTAAGCTAGCAAAAGAAAGACAGACAGACCGATAGATTGAATGTCTTTGCTAGCATAATATGGTGTAAGCTAGCTAGTTGAAGACAGACAGCTTTAGCTCCAAAAAAATAAAAATCTACCTTTGAACAAATTACAGATACCAGCAGATGTTAAAGAAGAGAATCTCAGCTGCTTTAACTCACCATTAGTCAACGTTTGTCCAACAGGAAAGTGAAGTTTGTGTCACTGTGTAAACTCTCTCGCTTTCCCATTCCAAATCCCATAGAGGAAATTGACATTTTTAGCCCACGGAGAAAACAGGAGCTGCTGCTAACACAGCGCCCTCGTGTGGTGAATTTATGTCACTGAGGTGAAAGTGAACCAAGTGAAATAAAGCAGAGAAAACAGTCTTAACTAACCAGAGACTACAGTAGGTGTGAATATTATGAGCTGGTCTTTTTGTTAAATTACCAAAATATATAATTGATATTATAAATATATAATATATAATAATTGATCGAGTCACGTTTGTGTAATTTGCTCTTTACATTGTTCCATTTTTGTAATTATTTCTAAAAATGTAACATTTCTACAGTTTTGTTCGCATCGTTTTTTTATCCACATGGACGTTTCGAGAGCCCGTAAAACCGGATTTTTGTAAAACATCTAAAAACGACGTCAAATGCTGCGTTCCGTTAACATCGGAGCTTATAGAGCGAGCGACGTCGACTCGCTAAACGCTAACCTAGCTCGGGCTAGCCACTGTTAGCGATGCCAGTCGATAACTCGCTGTTTCATATAGATAGCTATTTTACGCAACATGTCTGCGGTTAAAAGTTAAAAACAGCACTATTTTGTGCGACCGATTTACTGCGAGACGGGTTATTTACGTAAAATAAAACTAGCAACGTTTGTACAGTGGCGGCCATCTTGTAATCCCATTTCAGGGAAATCTGCTCTGAAATCTGGCAAATCTTGAGAAATATGCGACAAAATGACATTATCGCCTCATTATTTAGTCATTCTGTAGGAAAAATTTACCATTTTGTTTTGTCAATGTGAAAATAAAATTCAACTTTTACTTTTACTATCAATATAATAAGTAATAAATAAAGTCCGGAGATGACTCTGCTTGAGTTTGCAACCACTGTATTTTAGCGTCGGTGATCATGAAACTAGTAGTATGAGGAAAAGTTCTGTTTCCGCGTTGTTAAGGTTTTAGAATCAGATTAAAGAGATTAGATCAGAACATATTTCCCTCTGACAGTCAATGAAGTCTTAATTAAACGCTCACAGGAGAGTTGACTCACACACACACACACACACACACCAGTGTTTTCTAACGTTATTAAACCGAAGTTCACGGCGTAATCATTCGAGACATTTTGACAGTTGTTTTTCCACACGGGTGTGAAGACACACACACACACACACACACACACACACACACACACACGAGCAGGACCCGGAGCTGCAGTGGACACTCGCTGTGGACTGTGGGAGAACAGGTGGACATAGTTTCTGTCACACTGAGGCAGATTGATGGAGTGGGTGAGAGCGCAGGCCGAGGGTATTCTCTTACAGTAATGGTAGAGACGGAGACAGCTGGACTCACTACACTGGGACTCTGTGTGTGAGTGTGTGTGTGTGTGCGTGCATGCATGCATTTTTCCCAATGTGTCGCTGTCTGCAGTGTACATACATATATACTTATATATATATATATATGTATAGAGGAACAAGAAGACAATGTATGAAGAGGAGAATCTGAATGTGTTTTCACATCATTTCAGACGACTTAAAATCTCCCTAATTTTCTTTATTTTCATTCAAATATGTTTCATTACTTCATCACATGTGATTACAAAAGTAAAACTAACGGTAAACAACACTAATCTACATCAAATTCACACACACACACATTTCTGCATTGTCTTTTTCTTTACAGACTGTTTTCCCCAGTCTTAAAAGACTGGAATAGCTTTGCTTTGGCGACCTCTGGAGGCCGTTGGTGGTGTTGTTTTGTTCCTCAGCTGCACACAGTATGTAAAACTGTGAATAATATATTCTAATCACCGTAAAAGAGACATAGCTGCTCACAATATAAGTTTATTCATCCAAAGGTTGTGAAATTATTCGTGAAATAAGAATAAAATGTCGATAATTTAACTTTATTTGACTAAAATAAGAAAAGACTGACCAAAAAATGACTGAAGACCAGATAAAAACTAGATTTTAAGTGCATTTTCTTTACAAATTTGTATGCAGGAGCTGCTACTTCTTCTTCTTACTATTATTATTATTATAAATAACACGTGTGAACTCACCAGTGGATGCAGCGCTTTCCTCCGTGGACTTTGGTGCAGGGAGAGTGAACGGTTTGTAAACGTAGGTAAATCTGTGGGAGAAAGAAGCAGAAAAATATAAGATATTGCAGCCTGAAACGTGAATGTGTAGATCTCCGAATTTCAAGTCCTTTGAAAATGATTTACTTGAATTAAAGTTCAAAGGTGCAAATTAATAGGACACATTTGTGATTTTACTGCCCTCTTAAGGTTAAAAAGAAACACTGCAGCCGCTGGTTGGGTGTAAATAACACAACTAGAATGAATGCAATTTAAAGTGTTATATTGGTATTAAAAACAATCAATGGTTACTCCAAATAATAATACATGTTTGTGAGGTTTTTCTTCACAATAAAGAGTCAAAGTGATGATAATGACCGAGATAATAATATGACTTATGATATGAGATACTAAGTCATAATTATGAGATACTATGAGATAATAAGTCATAATTATGAGATACTAAGTCATAATTATAAGATACTAAGTCATAATTATGAGATACTATGAGATAATAAGTCATAATTATGAGATACTAAGTCATAATTATAAGATACTAAGTCATAATTATGAGATACTATGAGATAATAAGTCATAATTATGAGATACTAAGTCATAATTATGAGATACTATGAGATAATAAGTCATAATTATGAGATACTTAGTCATAATTATAAGATACTAAGTCATAATTATGAGATACTATGAGATAATAAGTCATAATTATGAGATACTAAGTCAAAATTGTGAGGTATTAAATCATGATTATGAGATACTAAGTCAAAATTGTGAGATATTAAGTCACGATTATGAGATACTAAGTCATAATTATGAGATACTAAATCATGATAATGAGATACTAAGTCATGATTATGAGATACTAAGTCATGATTATGAGATACTTAGTCATAATAATGAGATACTAAGTCATAATAATGAGAAACTAAGTCATAAAATGAGATACAAAGTCATAATAATGAGATACTAAGTTATAATAATGAGATATTAAGTCATAATAATGAGATACTAAGTCATAATAATGAGATACTAAGTCATAATAATGAGATACTAAGTCATAATAATGAGATATTAAGTCAGGATTATGAGATATATTATGAGAGGCTTCTATAACATGATATTTTGGGGTTTACAATAAATTTGGATTTTAATCGCCCCAAAAATTTTATTTTAGGCAGATCTTTGTTGGTATGAACATAAAGGGAGACTGTTTTTATTGAATTGTGATGATATAAAACTTCACCACAAAGAAACATGACATGAAACCTTGATGGTGAATCAACAAAACTCTACCATTCGTTCCCTTTTTAAGGAGAAATTGAGCGATGGAAGAGCCTGACCATCAACGTACTGAACAAACCCGAACCAACAAGACTGTTCTGTCTATTGAAAAATAACATGCATCGGTTTTTGTTAAAAAAGGAAATTATGAGGTTAGAATTATTATGTCGAGATGTTATTAAAGCTGAAGAGTCTGGGAAAAGTGTATTTGAAGGATTTTACATTCAGTAAACTGAGCGAATTGGAGTTTAAAGACACTTCAGAAGTAAAAAAAAAAAAAAAACCTGCCAATCATCGACAAAGAGGAGGTCGAATTCAAGAGGACCACTTCAAATACTACAGTTTACTCTGGTGCCTACGGTGAAGTGTCAATAAGGTATTAGCTTTGTTAAACGCAAAATTGTTGAACTCATTTTGTTCATGTTTTTGTTGTCGTTTCAATCGGATCGAGCAGAGAACGGTGAATTCAACGGATCGTTTTGTGTACGTTTGTCGTCTCTAATCACAAATAAAGTACAGTCAGTGTTGGCTGTGTGTGTGTGTGTGTGTGTGTGTGTCTGACTGTTTTGTAATCCCGTGTTTGCCCTTTGAGGACTTGTGTCCCCTTTTGTTGGCTGAAGATTAACTCCCCCGGATGATCAAATTTGATCTAGACTGAGGGACGGACTTTGTTTCGTTCAATATCTAGACTACTAGATTACAAATAACGATAACAATCTCTGAACTACGCCTTTAACCTGATTGCAAATATTGCGTTAATTCCTCTTTTGTAACAATGACCAAAAAATGTAGCTAGGTGGTGGGTAGGTAATTAAAAAGTGGGGAGAAAATGTTTTTGCTAGCAAAAATTATGAAAGCTAGCTAGCTAAAGATAGATAGATAGCTAATTTCGTGTAAGCTAATTAGCTAGCTAGCGAAAGAAAGAAAAATGTTTTGTTTAATATCTAGATTATTAGATTACAAATAACAATAACAATCTCTGAACTACGTCTTTGAACAAATTGCTAATATTGCTTTAATGCCTCTTCTGTAACAATGACCAAATGCTAGTAAAAAATGTAAGTAGGGTATGTTATTAAAAAGTGGGGAAAAAATGTGTTTGCTAGCAAAAATAATGTAAGCTAGCTAGCTAAAGATAGATAGCTCATTTTGTGTAAGCTAATTAGCTAGCTAGCGAAAGAAAGAAAAATGTTTTGTTCAATATCTTGATTATTGGATTACAAATAACGATAACAATCTCTGAGCTACGTCTTTAACCTGATTGCTAATATTGCGTTAATTCGTCTTCTGTAACAATGACCAAAAAATGTAGCTAGGTGGTGGGTAGGTAATTACAAATTGGGGAAAAAATGTGTTTGCTAGCAAAAATAATGTAAGCTAGCTAGCTAAAGATAGATAGATAGCTCATTTCATGTAAGCTAATTAGCTAGCGAAGGAAAGAAAAATGTTCTGTTCAATGTCGAGATTATTAGATTACAAATAACGATAACAATCTCTGAACTACGTCTTTGAACAAATTGCTAATATTGCGTTAATGCCTCTCCTGTAACAATGACCAAATGCTAGTAAAAAATGTAAGTAGGGTAGGTTATTAAAAAGTGGGAAAAAAATGTTTGCTAGCGAAAATAATGAAAGCTAGATAGCTCATTTTGTGTAAGCTAATTAGCTAGCTAGCGAAGGAAAGAAAAATGTTCTGTTCAATGTCGAGATTATTAGATTACAAACAACGATAACAATCTCTGAACTACGTCTTTGAACAAATTGCTAGTATTGCGTTAATGCATCTTCTGTAACAATGACCAAACGCTAGTAAAAAAATGTAGCTAGGTGGTGGGTAGGTGATTCAAAAGTGGACAAAAGAATGTAAGCTAGCTAGCTAAAGATAGATAGATAGCTCATTTTGTGTAAGCTAATTAGCTAGCTAGCGAAAGAAAGAAAGATGTTTTGTTCAATATCAACCACATCGTGTTTCAAAGTAACACTTTGTGTCCCAGAAAGAAGGATTTTGACCTGTTGGTCTTCTGCGTCCTTGTCCAGCCAATGATTGACTAATGTCTCAGCTGCTGCTGTTTGTCTTCTCGATGCACCCAAAGTTCGCAATAATAGATCGTGAGTGAACGCAGTGATTCAGTCGACTATGAGCTGCTGGAGTAGGGGTCTCAACATGGAACTGTGGAAAACAGCCTTTTTCCTGGGAGCCCTGATCTACACTGGTAAGAAGTAATGATGGGTATGAATAGATGTGTAATTATATATATAGTATATGTATAAGTTATATATATATATATATATATATATGGTATAAGTACCATTAAAATAAATAAATAATTCAGGACGGAACAAATCTGAATGCGCTTAAAAAAGTTGCTTTTACTCTCATTGATGGAAGTAAAAACTAGATTGAATTTAATTTAATTTAATTTAATTTAATTTAATTTAATTTAATTTAATTTAATTTAATATCATGGAATGCTGTATTTAATTGCAGGACTTATTATTTTCTATAATTTATTTCGAAATGATGGGTATCAATAGATGTGTAATTATATAAGTATATGTATACGTTATATATATATGGTTTAAGTACCATAAAATATATATTTAAATTAAATAAATCATTCAGGATGGAACAAATCAGAATGCACTTTAAAAAATATATATTTTAAAGTTGCTTTTACTCTCATTGATGGAAGTAAAAACTAGATTTAATTTAATTTGATTTAATTAATTTTATTTTATTTTATTTTATTTTATTTTATTTTATTTTATTTTATTTTATTTTATTTTATTTAACTTAACTTAACTTAACTTAATTAAATTTAATAAAATATCACAGAATGCTATATTTAATTGCAGGACTTATTATTTTCTATAATTTCCTTCTTACAGTAATTACTTAAAGTCATTTTTTTTTGTCAAATTTAAGGGTTAAATAATCACAGTCGATTATATGAAGCTAAATTACTAATACTAACAATAATACTTCTTACAAGAATTATGTAGCATTTTACATTTTAATCTGAATATTACAGTGACGGTGTTCCCCAGGGGTCAATCATAGATCCCATAGGGTTTTGCATATATGACTTAAAGCTACAATAATAAAACGAAATGTAAATACACGTTAATATACATCATTACAATCGTACCCCTATTTTAACCAGTACATCTTTTCCCTCTTTGATTCCAGTGAGTTGTGCCGAATTGAGCGGCTTTGCCAAAACAGAAGGGGCGTGGATCCTGTCGCTGAACAGGCGACAGCACGCGGTGAACAACGCCAGCGAATGCGCCGACAGATGCGACTCAGAAACGAGTTTCACGTGCAAGTGAGTCCACGACGCAATGCAAACGCCCGACGGCGTCGCGGTTTTAACCGTTTTTACCGCGCAAACCAAACCGACTCCCGGACCTGTATGAACTTACTTTCCCCGCAGGTCTTTCTGGTACATCGAAAAGGATCAAGAGTGCTGGACGGTGTCGGATAACTCAAAAACAGAGATCATTCTGCGGAGAACGAGTGCAGCTTTATACGAAAAACAAGGCAAGTCCTTTTTGGCCTTTTTCATTGCGATACGTTTTCTTTTTCATGGCTCTGTGGTTAATGTTTAGCGCTGGTTGTTTGGACTGTGTCTGCAAACAGGGACCAACAAATCAAACACAACTGTCGCACAGACTTCACAACAACAGTGGCATCGGATCAATGATCCTCTCAGGGGAATCGTCAGATCAATCTTGAATCGACAGATTATGTTGTAACCTCATTTTTACAGTGGGCTAGGCTGATGAGTTTAATGTCATTCCCCCCCCCCAAAAAATACCATGAATTGGCACCTCCAATTGCCTAATCCAGCCAGAGGCGATTCTAGAGTCTGTAGGGGCCCTGGGCAACAATTCCCAGGGGGCCCTTCCTTCCAACCAGTTATGTTATAAATAATCTGACACCAACGAAAAATGTATGACTTCAAAAAAAAAAAAAATGTTTCAAAATGAATGAAATAACATGGAAAAACCTTGTAATTAAAGTATTTTAATTTTAATAAATCAAGTATGTGGAAATATAAAAACTTAGTAAAAAAATACATTAAACTGTAAATAACCCACATTATAAAACAATATAAATATATAGAACAATAAAATACTGTAAATAACTGAAAAAAACCGATAACTTCACACAGGTTAAAGTGAGGTGGGGCCCCTTTAGGGGGGGGTTTCCTACTGAGATGTCATTGCAAATCGCCCCATTGTTGTTAAAGGGGGACGGGGAGGCGGCTGCTCATTGCACATTTCAGTAAAAAACAGCCCTCAGGCTCCGAGTGTCGGGGGGGCCCCCTATCGGCTCGGGGGCCCCAAGCAGTTGCCTGCCCTGCCTGTTCACAAGCTGCGTCTCTGCATTCAACCGAACCCTAATGTGTTAGCTTAACTTGACTTAACTTGGGTCCGCCTATAAAAACGTAGGTCTCGGTTCTCTTCTCGCTCATTGTTTGTCTCGCCTTCTCCTTCAGTAATACTTGATGCAGCGCCCCCTCAGGCGAGGAGGGGAATACATTTCACTTAGGTGCGAAAGTGTGAACGCAAACTCGGAAATCCCCAATCGTCTAGAGGAGACTGTGTGTAAAAACGACCTAATCTCTGGGTTCTGTTCACGAGTGAGATTGATTGATTGAGTTGTGTTTTTTGGCCTAATCTAGATTACCTCCTGGAGTGTGTAAAAGGACTAGGAACAGATTACAGAGGAACAAAGTCCAAAACAAAATCGGGAACCAAATGCCAGCGATGGGACGCAAAATATCCCCACAAGCCAAAGTACGTAATCTCACGTGAACCTTATTTTACGTCCTGAAAATAGAGTTTTAAATGTCATGTTTCTCGCCGTGTTTTGCAGTTTCACACCGCTGACTCATCCCAAAGCAGACCTGGACTCTAACTTCTGCAGGAACCCCGATGGCGATGGCGGCGGCCCCTGGTGCTACACCACTGAGAGCAGCACCCGCTGGGAGCACTGCAACGTGCCCAGCTGTGCCGGTGAGTCATTTTCACAACGATACGACAAAACGGCTCATGCTAAGGTTCATATTTAAACAAAGGTTTTAAGTAGCAACCTGAAGCCGTGCTAGCTGTAGTACACTGGCTCTCAAAGTGCGGCCCGCGAGCCAATGGCGGCCCGCAGAAACATTTCTGGCGGCCCCGCAATGAATTACAGTTGATAGTTTTAATCCAGGAGCTGCTAAGCTTGTTAAATGTTTATTGGACATTACTGGATACAGACCAATAAGTGTAAACTGTAGAACTGTATTTACACAGTGACACAGTATAGTATGACGTTTTTGTCAAGTTTTGGACCGAAAAAAATTTTTTGAAAAAATTTGTCAAATTAGGGGCGACATAATATAGTAAATTTTTGTCAAATTTTGGACCAAAAAAATTTTTGGAAAAAAAAATTCACATTTGGGACGACATAGTATAGTATGACATTTTTGTCAAATTTTGGACCAAATTTTTTTTGGGAAAAAAGTACAATTTTGGACCCAAATTTTTTTTTCAAAAAAATTGTCACATTTTAACGACATAGTATAGTACAAGGTTTTTGTCAAATTTTGGACCAAAATTTTTTTTCAACAAAATGTTCACATTTTGGACAACATAGTATAGTATGACGTTTTTGTCAAATTTTGGACCAAAACATTTTTTTCTAAAAAATTTTCACATTTTGGACGACAGTATAGTACAACGTTTTTGTCAAATTTTGGCGTTGACATTTTTTTTCTAAAAAATTGTCACATTTTGGATGACATAGTTATTACAAATGGGATTTCTTTCTGGTTTTTTTTCTTCTTTTTTTTTTCTTTGGCAACCTCAGTCCAATGTTTGGTTCCTAAATTGGCCCTCAGGCATCAAAACTTTGAGAACCCCTGCTGTAGTAGGAGCTCTGTAGGAGGCACCGCAAACATCATAACGCTAAAACCTTATCAAACGATGTTAAATCTTGGTCTGTCTATCATTTTGTGATAGTGATTATTTCCGTATATGCAGATGACGCTCTAATGTCTGTGTGTGTTTCTTTTACAGAGGATTGCATTCACTGCAGTGGTGAAAACTACAGAGGGAAAACATCCACCACTGAAAACGGCTACACCTGCCAACGATGGGACTCGCAGACGCCCAACAACCACGGCTACATCCCCAGCGCGTAAGACAATTACGATCGGTCGATAAAGATTAACGCGTTAAAGGGGATAGTTTGGAAATTCGGACATAAGACGTATTTTCCAACGGTCCAACGGTGTGATGGAGACGTTTTCAAGAAATTTCATTCAGTTCTTCTAGTTGCCGAGTTGGCTGGTGCTATGGCTAGCGCAAGTCGATGGTACACGTTAGCATGGCATTAGAAACACTCATACCGACTCCACAGTGCACCCGAGGCAAATCAATTAAAACACTTGACTATCGATGTACATATCTGTGTTGATAGAATAATATTTGAAACAAAACTAACCTTGCATCGCATGAATTTTTGAGGGACTACTTTCTCAGCAGCAGCGGAATCAGTCCGCCGCTGCCGTAGCCTAACAGGAAGTATGACGCGCTGCTGCTGCTGTTTAGACATAAATCCTTCAAATTGCAAGGTTGGTTTTATTTCAAACATTCTATAAACACAGATATGTACATCGATAGTCTGCCGTTACAATTGATTTGCCTTCTAATGCCATGCTAGCTCGTACCATTGACTTGCGCTAGCCATAGCATCACCGAACTCGGCAAACTAGAAGACCTGAATGAAATTTCTCGGAAAACGTCTCCAGACGTCTCCATCACACGGCGTTGAGTTGGAAAATAGGTCTCCAATGTCCAAAATTCCAAACTATCCCTTTAAGGACGCTGATCTAAAGCTGCCTGAGTTCATACGTTGCTTCCTCTAGTCTCCCAGAAAAGTTCCTTGAGGATAACTACTGCAGAAACCCCGATGGAGACCCCCGGCCCTGGTGCTTCACCACCAGTCCGTCCAAACGATGGGACTTTTGCTCCATTCCGCGCTGCAGTAAGTTCCGACCGTTTCAATATGATCACGTGCTACTGCAGAGTAAGTACGTTTCGTATATTTGTGTGATCCGGGGAAGCGGCAACAGAATATACTGGAATTCTGTTGTGAATGTTTTGATTCCGGGGGCCACGCGGTTGGCACGGTGGTTTGCGCTCTTGCTGAAACCTGGGTTCGATGCCGCGGTTGGAACAACGATGGAGTGAAATGGTTGCTCTAAAGCAGGGGTTCTCAAAGTTTTGATACCTGAGGGTCAATTTAGGAACTACAACATTGGCCTGAGGGCCGCCAAAGGAAAAAAACGGAAAAAAAAACAGAAAGAAATCCCATTTGTTATCATTTTAATGACCAGATTGCAGTTCTACAGTTTAGCGTTAAGTAATATAAGTGTTAATTTACTGGGTAATAACCCATTATTTTGGCCATTGTTCTTACCTTCTAATTACAGGTTAATACCAAGTAACACATTTCTGTAACCATATATTTACTGGGTAAATAGCTAGTATTTGGAGGCTGTAGCTACCTGCTTATTACCAGCTTATAACCCAATAACACACTAAAATTCACCATATAGAAACCAGGTAAATACCCAGTATTGTTGTTTACACTTATTGGTCTGTATCCAGTAATGTCCAATAAACATTTAACAAGCTTAGTAGCTCCTGGATTATAACCATCAACTGTAATTTCCTGCGGGGCCGCCAGAAATGTTTCTGCGGGCCGCCATTGGGCCCCGGGCCGCACTTTGAGAACCAATGCTCTAAATTGACCGTAGGTGTGAGAGTGTGAATGAATGGTCGTTTGTCTCTATATTTGGCCCTGCGATGGACTGGCGAACTATCGCCCTATCCACCGCGACCCTCAGGTGGAGGATAAAGCGGTAGATAATGAATGTTTTGAATCCCTAAATACCTTAAATGGGTGTGTTAACACTTACATACCTGCTGAAACGCCTTGATGCAATGATATGCAACTCCCTCCCGCGACAGGATCATTCAACCAGCAACTGACAAAAAAATAAAGAAGAAATGACACATTTCATTTTAAAGACTTTGGGTGAATTCCAATTCCTCGCTTAACCCTCAATCTCAAAAATTAGCGCTCCCTCTAGTCCAAGTGCTGTCCCGATTCTCAGAAAAATTAAGTTGAGGGGCGAGTTTAAGGGCTGTATCGCCCTCAATATTTAGATTTTTCCGAGACCACCCTTGGGAGCGAGGGCTACCCAGAATGCATTGCGTGTTTTGACACAACAAAGATGGCGCCGAAAGCGAGTACGCTACAAATGAAGAAACCGTCGTATTATCTTAGTTTAGGCCCATATTATGGATTACTGACGTCATTGTTGCGTAACATTTGACGTAAATGTGTTCTTCTTCTTCTTCTTCTTTTTTGGAGTCGACAGACTGGACGCAGCTTTCCGCGTTATTCTGCCCCCTACAGTCTGAAGACGTATCTGCATTTAAGGGGTGTCCCATTTCTAAGTGACAAAATAACCCTCAACACTTGGTTTTGAGGGCCAGTTAAGATTAAGGGTTAAAATGAGAATTGGAATTGGCCCCAAAGACACAAACACAAATTTAAGATTGAATGAGATTCAGAATCACCAGAGGGGAAAAACGTAGCTCCAGTTTAACATCTTCATCATCCGTCCTCAGCATCCGAGCCTCCCACCATTGACCCAGAGGTGACTTGTGCGTCAGGTGAAGGCAGCTCGTACCGCGGCACGGTCGCCGTCACGGAGTCCGGCAAAACCTGCCAGAGCTGGTCGTCTCAGGAGCCTCAGAAACACAACCGCACCCCGGACAACTACCCCTGCAAGTAAGAGAACAACAAACAACAAACAACAAACAACAAACAACAACAACAACAACAACAGCAGCGTCAGGAGTGAACCGGCAAAAACGGTTCAAACTTTGGCTCCAATCTCCGTTTGTCTTCTTCGTTTGTTTGTCAGAGGCCTGGAGAACAACAACTGTCGTAACCCCGACAACGAGAGGATGCCCTGGTGTTACACCACCGACCCCGACACTCGCTGGGAGTACTGCACGGTGCCAAGCTGTGGGGACGACACCAGACCAGGTGTGCAATAAATGAACATGAACACTTGCAGACCGGGGTCAAACCTGTCCACCTTCTATATATATATACGCAACTCTGGCTGCACTTACATTTGCTGCTGTTCCAGACCTTCTAAAGACTGTATATTTATATATATAATAATAATAATAATATTTACATATATATAAACCATTCTCGAATATCTCGAAAATTGATACAATGCATAGTGTGTTAAGGCAAATTATGGCATCAAAACAATACAGTTTGTATGAGATAATGTGATAATGTGATCACACAAAGGCAAACTTAAGACAAAAGTTAACATTTATTCATTCAAAACAAATAAAAACTTACTTACTGTACAAAAAAATCACTTATAAAATAAAATAAGTTAAAGGTGCATTATGTAATAAATCTAAATCCTCCTAATATGTCACAGAGACTCAGGAATAATGTTCATATAACAAACTGAACTCACCAACAACAACAGTACAGACAAAATATTTGCATTAAAAACAAATATTTTGCAGACTGCAAATCATGTTTATGTTTTAAAATCATGTTTTGGCGTCAGGTGGCGCCACCTACCACCATCTACCAATTATTGCAGTCAGTAGAGTCTCAGCTGCCGAGCAACCACGGGTTGAACCAGTTACGTAAGAAAACGAAACCTAAAAGACCTCGGTATTTTGAATGTGAACGTAGTAACCGTCTTTGGCCACATTCTTACATATGGCACCATTTAAAAAAATATATATCTTTTTTTTTTTTAATCGATTTTTTTAAAGTTTATGAATCGATTCAGAATCATGGATGATTAGAATCGGGATTCCTATGTGAATCTATCTATTTATCGGACCCCTGTGGACATACCGTTCAAAAGTTTGAGCTCACCTATACAATTTCTTTGTGTTTTCCATTAAAAGTCAGACTTTTATTCATCAAAAGAGTTGCGAAATGAATAGAAAACATAGTCAAGACATTGACAAAAATAATAATTCTGCCCTTTCGTCAAAGAACCAGCAAAACGGTGTCCTTCTCTCTTGCAGGTGACCCAGTGGTTCCCCCCGAGGAGGACGACTGTTACAAGGACAACGGATCGAGTTACCGTGGCATCACATCAGAGACCATCAGTGGGAAGAAATGTCAGATGTGGGCTTTACAGACTCCTCACAAACACACAAAGACTCCAAAGAGCTACCCTAATAGGTAAGCATCCATTTGAACAAAACGTCATACTATACTATGTCGTCGACCTCAATGTCGTACTACACTGAAAATTAAAAAAAATATATATTTTTTGTCCAAAGTGTGATCAAAACGTCATACTATGCTATGTCGTCCAAAATCGAAAAATTTTAAGAAAAAAAATGTTTTTGGCCAAAATGTGACCATTTTTTTGAAAAAAAAATGGCCAAAGTCGGAAAATTAAAAAAAAAAAAAAAAATTGGTCCAAAATTTGACCAAAACGTCATACTAAATTATGTCGGCCAAAATCGGAAAATTAAAAAAAAAAAAAAATTTGGTCCAAAATTTGACCAAAACGTCATACTATACTATGTTATTCAAAATCGGAAAATTTAAAGAAAAATTTTTTTTTTTATCCAAAATGTGAACATTTTTGGGAAAAAAAAATTTGGTCCAAAATTTGACCAAAACTTCATACTAAATTATGTCGGCCAAAGTCGGAAAATTAAAAAAAAAAAAAAATTTGGTCCAAAATTTGACCAAAACGTCATACTATACTATGTTGTTCAAAATCGGAAAATTTAAAGAAAAAAAAAGTTTTTGTCCAAAATGTGAACATTTTTTGAAAAAAAAATTTGGTCCAAAATTTGACCAAAACGTCATACTAAATTATGTCGGTCAAAATCTGAAAATTAAGAAATATATATATTTTTTGTCCAAAATGTGACCAAAACGTCATACTATACTATGTCATCCAAAATCGGAAAATTGATAGAAAAAAATTGTTTTTGTACAAAATGTGACCAAGTGACAGTAACATTCAAAGCCAGGTGCATATCCTGCCCCCTGGTGGTAACATAAGACCATATATCTTAGCTCGTCTCTGCGACTAAAACGTGAATGTTCTTTGTACCGGCTGTGCTGACGTTCCGCCATTTCCTCTCTCACCAGCGACCTCAAAAGGAATCTGTGCAGGAACCCCGACAACGACAAGGCCCCCTGGTGCTACACCACTGACCCCTCTGTCCGCTGGGAGTACTGCAACCTGGGGAAATGTTCCACCGGGATCAAACCGACGAATCCTTCCATACCGCAAGGCCCGTCACCCGTCTCCCAGGCGCCGGCTGCAAAAGGTGAACCGACATTTAAAAACAAGAGATCACTTCAGTCAATCCAACAATATTTTGTCTTTATTTGACAGACTGCAAGGTCGGCAACGGAGATACGTACCGTGGCCCGACCTCCATCACCATTTCGGGTGTGACCTGCCAGGCCTGGAGTTCTCAGAGTCCTCATCCACACTCAAGCTTCACCCCACAGAGCCACCCCACAAAGGGCCTGGAGGGGAATGTAAGTGATTTTGGGCCAATTCCAATTCCTATCTTAACCCTCGAGCTCAAACCCTTAATCTTAACTGGCCCTCAAAACCGAGTGTTGAGGGTTATTTTGTCACTTAGAAATGGGACACCCAATTAAATGCAGATACGTCTTCAGACTGTAGGGGGCAGAATAACGCCAAAGCTGCGTCCAGTCTGTCAACTCCAAAAAAGAAGAAGAAGAAGAACACATTTACGTGAGGATTATTTATTACGATCCGTTTGTCAGTCAAGTTATAAGGTTGTCAGTTAGTTATAAGATGATACTCATACAACGATAGCAAACCATCGCTTGTCCGCACCGGCCGACTATTGACAAAAGATCGTAAAATAAAAAAATTATTGTTACGCAACAATGACACAGTAATCCATAATATGGGCCTAAACTAAGATAATACGATGGTTTTCATCATTTTTTTATATCTCTATTAACAAAGAAAACACTTCATTCGTAGCGTACTCGTTTCGCTGCTTTCGGCGACATCTTTGTTGTGTCAAAACACGCAATGCATTCTGGGTAGCCCTCTGAAAATCTCAATATTGAGGGCGATGCAGCCCTTAAACTCGGCCCTTAAACATAATTTTTCTGAGAATCGGGACAGCACTTGCACTAGAGGGAGCGCACATTTTTGAGATTGAGGGTTAAGCGAGGAATTGGAATTCACCCATTGACTATATTTGACTATTTGACTTTGAGGATTCCTCTGCAGTTTAGCTTTAAGTACTTAAGTGCAGTACTTTTGTCATTTTTCGTCCGTCAGAGCTGCAGAAACCCCGACGGCGACGTGAACGGACCCTGGTGCTACACCACGGACAGGAACAAGAAGTGGGATTACTGTCAGATCTCCGACTGTGGTACGTCAACAACGCGCTTTAGCTGTAGCTTTGTGCGTAGCATGGCTAGAAAAGGACATTTGTAGTTTGTCTTTACAGTTATTTGACCAAAACGTCATACTAAATTATGTCGACCAAAATCGGAAAATTAAAAAAAAAAAAATGTTTTGTCCAAAATGTGATCAAAACGTCATACTATGCTATGTCGTCCAAAATCGAAAAATTTTAAGAAAAAAAATGTTTTTGGCCAAAATGTGACCATTTTTTTGAAAAAAAAAATTGGTCCAAAATTTGACCAAAACGTCATACTAAATTATGTTGGCCAAAGTCGGAAAATTAAAAAAAAAAAAAAATTTGGTCCAAAATTTGACCAAAACGTCATACTAAATTATGTCGGCCAAAATCGGAAAATTAAAAAAAAAAAAAATTTGGTCCAAAATTTGACCAAAACGTCATACTATACTATGCTGTTCAAAATCGGAAAATTTAAAGAAAACATTTTTTTTTGTCCAAAATGTGA
Source organism: Microchirus variegatus (assembly GCF_963457635.1). Classification (NCBI taxonomy): domain Eukaryota; kingdom Metazoa; phylum Chordata; class Actinopteri; order Pleuronectiformes; family Soleidae; genus Microchirus; species Microchirus variegatus. The sequence goes on from NC_139813.1 coordinate 25,747,591, forward strand.
ACATTTTTTGGAAAAAAAATTTGGTCCAAAATTTGACCAAAACGTCATACTAAATTATGTCGGCCAAAGTCGGAAAATTAAAAAAAAAAAAGAATTTGGTCAAAAATTTGACCAAAACGTCATACTAAATTATGTCGACCAAAATCAGAAAATTAAAAAAAAAAAAAAATTGGTCCAAAATTTGACCAAAACGTCATACTAAATTATGTTGGCCAAAGTCGGAAAATGGTGGTACGTCAACAACGCGCTTTAGCTGTAGCTTTGTGCGTAGCATGGCTAGAAAAGGACATTTGTAGTTTGTCTTTACAGTTATTTGACCAAAACGTCATACTAAATTATGTCGACCAAAATCGGAAAATTAAAAAAAAAAAAAAAATTTGTCCAAAATGTGATCAAAACGTCATACTATGCTATGTCGTCCAAAATCGAAAAATTTTAAGAAAAAAAATGTTTTTGGCCAAAATGTGACCATTTTTTTGAAAAAAAAAATTGGTCCAAAATTTGACCAAAACGTCATACTAAATTATGTTGGCCAAAGTCGGAAAATTAAAAAAAAAAAAAAATTTGGTCCAAAATTTGACCAAAACGTCATACTAAATTATGTCGGCCAAAATCGGAAAATTAAAAAAAAAAAAAATTTGGTCCAAAATTTGACCAAAACGTCATACTATACTATGCTGTTCAAAATCGGAAAATTTAAAGAAAAACATTTTTTTTGTCCAAAATGTGAAAATTTTTTGGAAAAAAAAATTTGGTCCAAAATTTGACCAAAACGTCATACTAAATTATGTCGACCAAAATCGGAAAATTAAAAAAAAAAAAATTTGGTCCAAAATTTAACCAAAACGTCATACTAAATTATGTTGGCCAAAGTCGGAAAATGGTGGTACGTCAACAACGCGTTTTAGCTGTAGCTTTGTGCGTAGCATGGCTAGAAAAGGACATTTGTAGTTTGTCTTTACAGTCTGCTCACTTTGTTTCTCCGCAGCTGGACTGCAATGCGGGACGCCGGTGACCAAACCGAAGCGCTGTTTCGGTCGTATCGTCGGAGGCTGCGTGTCCAAACCTCACTCGTGGCCGTGGCAGATTAGCCTCCGCACCATGTGAGTCCACCTGTACGAAAGCACCTCTGTAAACTGTGATTTAAAGGTCAAAGTTTTACATTTTTTAGGAGAATTCAGAAAAACACATGCATCTTCTGATATTTTCAAAACCCTCAAGTGTGAATCTGAAAATATCCTCACGTTTTAACAAAGACCTTGTTTTTTTTTTTTTTTTTTATCTTCCATTGAAATGGTTGTTTACCTCTGTGACCTGATGAGGGAATAACCCGTATCTTGGTAATGGATGTTTTGTGTTCAGATTATAAAGCATCAGAAGTGATATATATTTTTCATACAAAGTGGACGAGAGCACAGTCGACCCTTTCATTATGAACGGTTAACATGCGTCGTTCTCACCACAACACGGTGAAAAGACCACTTTAGTGCAGATACAATGACAATCCAGCGACAGCGCGACGACGTTTTTGTTCAACAGGTTCATTCAGGTTAAAAAAAAACACTTAAACTCACAAATACAAAGTGGTCAAAGTGTATTTTTTAAATACAGCTTTCTTTAAAGGTAAATATACAGTAATGAATATTCTATTTCTTTGTTTCTTTCTTCCTTGCTATTGCTAGATAAATTACTAGCTTTCACAAAATAAGCTATCTATCTTCAGCTAGCAAGCTTACACTAATTGAGCTAGACATTCTATCTATCTAGCTATCTATCTATCTATCTATCTATCTATCTATCTATCTATCTATCTATCTATCTATCTATCTATCTATCTATCTATCTATCTATCTATCTATCTTTCGATCTATCTATCTGTGTACATTAGCTGGCTAAATAGCTATCTATCTGGTAACTAGCCATCTATCTATCTATCTATCTATCTATCTATCTATCTATCTATCTATCTATCTATCTATCTATCTATCTATCTATCTATCTGTGTACATTAGCTGGCTAACTAGCGATCTATCTGGTAACTAGCCATCTATCTATCTATCTATCTATCTATCTATCTATCTATCTATCTATCTATCTATCTATCTATCTATCTATCTATCTATCTATCTATCTATCTATCTATCTATCTATCTGTCTGTGTACATTAGCTGGCTAACTAGCGATCTATCTGGTAACTAGCCATCTAGCTAGCTATTTACACTAGCTGGCTAACTAGCCGTCTAGCTAGCTATCTATACTAGCTGGCTAACTAGCCATCTATCTAGCCATATGTGTATTTTTATTTCTTTACCTTTAAAATGTTTCACCTGACAACACAACAGTTGTATTAGCTCTGCTTTAGCGTCCGTCGAGCTCAGATACATGTAAACATGTTTGTTTGTTTGTTTCTTTCTTTCTTTCTTTTAGCTCAGGAACCCATTTCTGTGGAGGAGCTCTGATCCACCCTCAGTGGGTTCTGACTGCTGCTCACTGCCTGGAGAGGTCAGGTCAAACCACTGCTACCATCTCAGCGCCGACTAAACCCCACCATCGTGTTGTTGTGTAACCGTTGTGCGTTTGTCGTCTCTTTTCCAAACGTGACGTAGGTCTCCGCGGCCTTCGGATTACAAGATTCTCCTGGGCATTCACACAGAATTAGCCAGCGAACGGTCAAAGCAGGAGAGACGACTGAGCAAAATGGTGCTGGGACCGAACCGAGGCGACATCGCTATGCTCAAACTGGAGAGGTGAGAAGACGACGTTTGATCGGAAAAAACACTGCTGATTATTATTGATTTATTATGATTATTATTAATTATCTCTATCTGTGTGTGTTTTCAGTCCTGCGCTGATCAACGACAAAGTCCAGCCTGCTTGTCTGCCACAGAAGAACTTTGTCGTTCCCAGTGGAACAGAGTGTTACGTTACTGGATGGGGTGAAACTCAAGGTACACGTGTGTTCTTGTGCTGGTGTCCTTCTGGGGACCGCGTTTTTACATGTGAATAGTGAGGACCTTCTGGATTAGTCCTCATGTAAAACTAAAAAAAAAATCCCAGTGTAACAGAGTCTTACGTTACTGGATGGGGTGAAAACTTGAGGTGTGTGTTCTTGTGCCGGTATACTTGTGGGGACCACACTTTTACATGTGACTAGTGAGGACCTTCTGGATTAGTCCTCATGTAAAATTGAAAAAATATATATATTTTTCCAAAGTGGAACAGAGTGTTATGTTACTGGATGGGGTGAAACTCGAGGTGTGTGTTCTTGTGCCGGTGTTCTTGTGGGGACCGTGCTTTTACATGTGAATAGTGAGGACCTTCTGGATTAATCCTCATGTAAAAGTGAAAAAAAATATATATTTTTCCCAGTGGAACCGAGTGTCACGTTGCTGAATGGGGTGAAACTCGAGGTGTGTGTTCTTGTGCCGGTGTCCTTGTGAGGACCACACTTTTACGGACTTTCTGGATTAGTCCTCATGTAAAACTGAAAAAAAAAAATCCCTGTGGAACAGAATGTTACGTTACTGGACGGAGTGAAACTCAAGGCACAAGTGTGTGTTCTTGTGCTGGTGTCCTTGTGGGGACCACACTTTCAGATGTGAATAGTGAGGACCTTCTGGTTTAGCCCTCATGTAAAACTGAAAAAAAAAAAATTCTTGTGGAACAGAGTGTTACATTACTGGATGGGCTGAAACTCGAGGTGTGTGTTCTTGTGCTGGTATCCTTGTGGGGACCACGCTTTTGCATGTGTATAGTGAGAACCTTCTGGATAAGTACTCAGGTAAAACAAAAAAAATATATATATTTTTCCCAGTGGAACAGAGTGTTATGTTACTGGATGGGGTAAAACTCGAGGTGTGTCTTCTTATGCTGGTATCCTTGTGGGGACCGCGCTTTTACATGTGAATAGTGAGGACCGTTTGGATTAGTTATCTTTTTTTTTTTTTTTTTTTTTTAATTATTGAAATAATTTTTTTTGTGATGCAGGAACCGGAGGCGACGGCGTCCTGAAGGAAACCGGTTTCCCGGTGATCGAGAACAAAATCTGCAACCGCCCGTCGTATCTGTACGGCCGCGTCAAAGAACACGAGATGTGTGCGGGAAACATCGACGGAGGCACCGACAGCTGTCAGGTAACAAGATAACCTTTCTAAACCATTTGTGTGAATAAATCTGTGGTTTTGAATGCATCTTATTATTATTATTCATCTTCCTCCTCCTCCTCCAGGGCGACAGTGGCGGTCCTCTGGTTTGCTTTGCCCAGAACAGATATGTGCTGCAGGGCGTGACGTCGTGGGGCCTCGGCTGCGCGAACCCCATGAAGCCCGGCGTCTACGCCCGCGTCTCCAAGTTTATCGACTGGATCGATCAAACCATCGCTGCCAACTGAAGAATTCCAATTTGTTATCCGTTTTTTCTTTGAATGTGACGAACGACGCTCGACCGCGCGCCGTCGTGCTTTTAGGGTCGTGAAGAGTTTGGTGTTTTTTTCTGTCAATAAAACTGGACACAAAGGAAATGAGGACAGGGGTGATTTATAGAAATCTCTGGGGAAAAAAAAATCTACTCATTCGCAGAAATCATTGTGTTTTAGAATAAACATAATTGACCTAAATACTCACACACACACACACACACACACATTCTTGTACTTGCTGCATACTGAGGACCAGCATTTCCACTTTATAAATCAACACAATTACAAATATCTACTTCATGAACGACATCTACAAAGAACTATTGGTTGCAGTACCATAAAATGTCTGCAGGTGGAGCCCCAGAGCAGAAAGGGCTGGAAGAAAATTAAAAAAAAAAATTTGACCAAAGATTTTTGGTCCAAAATTTGACAAAACCATCATACTATACTATGTCGTCCAAAATGTGAAAAAATCTTTGACAAAAAATGTTTGGTCCACAATTTGACAAAAAACTCATACTATACTATGTTGTTCAAAATTTGAAAAAAAAAATTTGACCCAAAATTTTAAAAAAAACCGTCATACTATACTATGTCGACCAACATCTTAAAAAACATTTGACCCAAAATGTTTGGTCCAAAACTTCTGGTCCAACATTTTTGGTCCAAAATGTGAAAAAATCTTTGACAAAAATGTTTTGGTCCAAAATTTGACAAAAAAAATTCACCCAAAATATGACAAAAACGTCATACTATACTATGTCGTCCAAAATTAGAATTTTTTTTATTTTTTTACAAATCGAGTATAGCATGTTATAGCAACCTAAGGAAGTGATTTCAATGAAAACAAAGTGAGGACCCGCCAAAAAAAATTTAATGTCCTCACTCCGTAAAAATGACCTCACTTTGTTGGTTAAAAACCCTCACTGGTCCTCAGTATGCCGCAAGTACAAGAACACACACACACACACACACTCAGACACTTGCATTTTCCTTGTCGTTCGTCAGCTCTGATTTTAAAGGTTCCTTCTCTTGTCGGTTGGCGGTTTTCTCCTTTTTCCTGCAAACAAAATAAAAATACTCCATTAAAGTGACAAAAAAAACATAAAAAATAATCATAACAAATAGTACAATTTATATCGTGCTATTAACAAAACTGCAAATATATCAATTTAAACAAAAATACAGTTAATAAAATGAGATTAAATATGAAAACAGTTTAAATATTACATAATTCATCATCTATAACTAACAAGCTCAATTTATTATTATTAGTATAATTAAGTTATGAATAAAAACATTGAATTTTTTTTATAATAATGAGGTTTTGTGTCATTTTGTGACCATTAAAAGTATTTAAATAACATATTTATTCACTTAATTTAGTTACTTGAACGCCCGCGATGCAGGAAAATCGAGGAAAATCTAAACATTACAGACTAAACAGATCGTCTTTTTTCGTCTTATAATCATCTCACCGCTGAGGAAACTCGACGTCGTCGATGGTGTCGGGAAGAGGAACTCCTCGCGTTTCAGGAAGCAGCAAAACCAAACCTCCGGCGACGAACGCCACGATGCCTGTGAGCGAAAAACACACGGCAAAACGACACGATTTAAAATCAACACGTGGAGACGTTAAAAAATGTGAATTAAACTTAACCGAAAGCGTTTATGTTGCTGCAAAACTAACAAACAAACAAAAAATATCGTAATTACTGTAAACGGTAAAGCTACTGTGAAATAATACTGATAATAATTGCAATAAATACAACAAAAAAGTGACTTTTAAAAATATGGAAACTTTTTTTTTTTAATATTCAGCTATGAATTGATCAAATTTATTATAATTATTATACAATATCATCAATATATCAAGACCTGAGATGTTTTCATTTGCTTCCCGAGACCTCGATGTACTGGAAGTTAACGTGTTTAGTTTTATTAGATTATTAGATTATTAGATTATTAGATTATTGTTAGATTTCATTAACTCAAAGATTCAACTACAACATTCATGTTAAAATAAAAACAGAGCCAAATTTATTTAGGGCCAAAAAACAAAAACAAATAGTTTTACTTCCGAAAAACGGCAGAATTCGGATTTTTGATCAATTCGGAAAAACAAAAATTGGGACGACCAAATTTAAAAAAAAAAAAATGTTTTAAAACTAAAACAGCTACATTTATATATTTAGGGTAAAATAATAATAATAAAAAAATTCTGAATTGTTTTAATTCAGAAAAACAGCAAAATTTGGATTTTTGATCAATTCAGAAAAACAGAAATTAGGACGACCAAATTCTTTCAAAAAAAATGTTTTAATACAAAAACAGCTACATTTATATATTTAGGGTAAAATAATAATAATAAAAAAATTCTGAATAGTTTTACTTCAGAAAAACAGCAAAATTTGGATTTTTGATCAATTCGGAAAAACAAAAATTGGGACGACCAAATTTTTTCAAAAAAAAAATTTTTTATACAAAAACAGCTACGTTCATCTATTTAGGGTAAAATAATAATAATTTAAAAAATCAGAATAGGTTTACTTCAGAAAAACAGCAGCATTTGGATTTTTGATCAATTCAGAAAAACAAAAATTGGGACGACCAGATTCTGAATTGTTTTAATTCAGGAAAGGAGCAAAATTTTGTTTTTTCATCAATTCAGAAAAAAGAGACATTTTTGATGTTATGGTAAATTGATCTCATTGATTTATATGAAAAAAATTTTTTGGGGGGGGGGGGTTATATTTTGGGAGAAAATATTCCTCATAACTTTTGCTGAGGAAATTAATTTTGTTAAGACAGATTTTTTTTGCTGAATTTTGGGGTGAAATTTGGCAAAAGGTTAAGGTCAGGGCTTATTTATTCTTTAAGGGGGAAAAGTATCGAATTACAAACAAATATCACTGAATTCAGTTTGTTAAAATTTAAATAATAACATTTTAAAAAATGTACCAAAGACGATGAGCGGCAGCTCCAGCCACACGGCAGAGAGTCTGTAGAGAAGGAACGGAGAGACGATTCCTCCGATGTCGCACATGGTGGAACAAACGGACACGCCCAGGTTCCTGCACACACACACACACACACAAATTCATGATTAACGAATCACCTATTAACGAAGGTTAATAGTAGACATTAGCTGGCTAACTAGCTAGCGGCTGATTTGGCCTCACCTGATAAACGTCGGGTAGAGCTCGGTGTTGACGAACACCACCATCTCGAAGGCCATGGTCATTCCCAGACGCCCGACGCATCCCACGGCCGTCTTCAACCAGAACAGACCTGAGGACGGGTTTGGAAAGTTTACAGAAACAGCAAAAAATATAACCGTTTTTAAAAAAATAAGTAATTATCTGACACGTGAATTCATAATTCGTTGTCGTAAGTCGGTCATTCTCGAATTTAAGAATATCGTGGCACTTTAAAAAAAATTCGACATTTTTGAAATTTTTCTGTAAGAATTAGTGACCTCTAGTGGTGACGGTGCAGAACTGCAACAGATGGACATCTCCTCGGTTCACTCCTCCCATTCCCCAACAACTATGGTAGAAACTACGATGTTGCTCTTCTTTAAATTTAACTTAAAAAAATGCAAAATAGTTTTGTCTGAGTTTTGTCCTTTTTGGGCTTCCGTAGAAACATGGCAGCCTCCATGAAGCAATACCTTCACCTAAAGTACGTATAAAAGGACGCAAACGATTTTTTTTGTATCTATAATTATCTATATATTCCACGTGAAAGCAACTTTTTAACCTCTTTCACAGCCCAACCTGCAGCGCCTTAGCAGCCCACCAGGGGGGGCTGTAGCCCAATACTTTTTTGGAATCAATGTCGCTGGAAATGTTCTACACCCGGAAAATCAATCAGATGAAGACACTTCTCACTGTCGGGGATGAAGGCGGCGATGAGGCAGCAGGCCCCGGCGACCATGTTAGCGGCGGCGAAGGGAAGACGTCGGCCGATCCGCTCGATGGTGAAGAGGATGAGGAAGGCGGCGGGAAACTCCACCAGGGCCTGGAGCAGGAAGTCGATGTAGACGTTTCCGCCCGCGATGCCCACGCGCATGATGAGGCCCTGGTAAACCACAGCGCTGGTGAACCTGCAGCCAACCACGATCATCAACGTCTGCGTTTGAGTCCCGCGACATATGAGCGCTTTTATTTCACAGAGTCGTACAAACATCGTAGAAAAACACTTTAGGAGGAGCTTGTGTTTTTGTCGCTTACAAGGGTTTACAAGTCGGAGCAGGAAGTGATGTCACACCACACTTAAATATACTTTGTGTTAGACATTGTTAGCAATACCAGTCGTATCTTGGGATAGCAATTGCTAGCAATAGCAGTTGTACTATGGGAGTATCAATTGTTAGCAATACCAGTTGTACTTTGGGAGTAGCAATTGTTAGCAATGCTAGATGTACTAGAGGGTAGCCATTGTTAGCAATAGCAGTTGTACCTTGGGGTAGCAATTGCTAGCAATACCAGTTGTACCTTGAGGTAATAATTGTTAGCAATACCAGTTGTACCTCGGGGTAGCAATTGCTAGCAATACCAGTTGTACCTTGGGGTAGCAATTGCTAGCAATACCAGTTGTACCTTGGGGTAGCAATTGCTAGCAATACCAGTTGTACTTTGGGAGTAGCAATTGCTAGCAATACCAGTTGTACCAAATGTAACCAAATGATAAATGTCTAAAAAAAAAAGGTCTCACCAGTTGAACATGAGAATTAAAGTGTGCTTCCTCATCTTCGGCGTCCTGATCAGATCCAGCAGTGAAGCAGAGGGCGAGTCGCCTTCATCGCGCGCCAGATTCTGAAAGAAGAAATCACGTATTATGTGTCAGGAAAACCAGGAAGTGACGTGACGTCAGATCCCCGGATAAGATACGGACTAAAGCTGTGGACTCCATTTACGTCAAAGCTGCTGGTGAATTTCTTCTTGTTCTCCTCAGCCATGGCTCTGACGATCTCCTCGGCTTTGGCGGAATTGTTCTGGGAGAGGAGCCAACGTGGAGACTCTGGGATGAACCTGAGAGAACCAACACAACCCATGAGCAACCCCATCTATCTATCTATCTATCTATCTATCTATCTATCTATCTATCTATCTATCTATCTATCTATCTATCTATCTATCTACATACCTACATACCTACCTATCTACCTACCTACTTACCTATCTACCTACCTACCTACCTACCTACCTACCTACCTACCTACCTACCTACCTATCTACCTACCTACCTACCTACCTACCTACCTACCTACCTACCTACCTACCTACCTATCTATCTACCTACCTACCTACCTATCTACCTACCAACTACCGACTTGTGGAAAACACAACCCATGAGCAACCCCATCTACTTATCTACCTATCTATTTACCGACTTATCTACCTATCTATTTACCTACTTACTTCCCTATCTATCTACCTACCTACCTACCTACCTACCTACCTACCTACCTACCTACCTACCTACCTACCTACCTATCGACCAATCTATCTATCTACCAACCTACCTACCCACCGATCTATCTACCTATCATCTATCTAGCTGCCTATCTACCTATCTACCTACCTATCTATCCATATACCCATCTATCTATCTATCTATCTATCTATCTATCTATCTATCTATCTATCTATCTATCTATCTATCTATCTATCTATCTATCTATCTATCTATCTATCTATCTATCTACCTACTTACCTACCTACTTACCTATCTACCTACCCATCTACCTACCCATCTACCCATCTACCTATCTATCTATCTATCTATCTATCTATCTATCTATCTATCTATCTATCTATCTACATACCTACCTATCTACCTATCTACCTACCTATCTATCTACCTACCAACTACCGACTTGTGGAAAACACAACCCATGAGCAACCCCATCTACTTATCTACCTATCTATTTACCGACTTATCTACCTATCTATTTACCTACTTACTTCCCTACCTACCTACCTATCTACCTACCTACCTATCGACCAATCTATCTATCTACCAACCTACCTACCCACCGATCTATCTACCTATCATCTATCTATCTGCCTATCTACCTACCTATCTATCCATATACCTACTTACCTATCTACCTATCTACCCATCTATCTATCTATCTATCTATCTATCTATCTATCTATCTATCTATCTATCTATCTATCTATCTACCTACCTACTTACCTACTTACCTACTTACCTATCTACCCATCTACCTACCTACCGATCTACCGACTTGTGAAAAATCCTTTCCAACCCTATAAACAAGAGTGTAAAGTCTCTGACCAGTAGTAGGCCAGGAAGAAGACGCTCGGAGCGGCGATGGCGACCTGGAACCAACGCCAGTCGGTGATGAAGTAGGCGAGAGGAGGGAGGATGAGGAGGCCGACGCTGAAGAACATCTGGAAGAGAATGCCCACAGTTCTCCTGTGCTCCACTCCCACGATCTCTGTCACTGACCAACAACCAAAGACCAGGTGTTTCAGCCCAGTGGTTTTTTCACCAGTGCGGAGTTGAACAAAGTTAACACAACAACTCTAGAGCTGAAAATGTGCCGCGAGAAGAACGGAACTTGTAGCATGTCGTGGCTTTGGCCCTGCTTACAGGATTAATGCTGCGTTTTAGAAGTTGGAAGTCGGCGCAGGAAGTGATGTCACACCACACTTAAATATACTTTGTGTTGGACATTGTTAGCAATACCAGTCGTATCTTGGGGTAGCAATTGTTAGCAATACCAGTTGTACCTTGAGGTAACAATTGTTAGCAATACCAGTTGTACTTTGGGAGTAGCAATTGTTAGCAATACCAGTCATATCTTGGGGTAGCAATTGCTAGCAATACCAGTTGTACCTTGCGGTAGCAATTGTTAGCAATACCAATCGTATCTTGGGGCAGCAATTGCTAGCAATACCAGTTGTACTTTGGGAGTAGCAATTGTAAGCAATACCAGTCGTATCTTGGGGTAGCAATTGTTAGCAATACCAGTTGTACTTTGGGAGTAGCAATTGTAAGCAATACCAGTCATATCTTGGGGTAGCAATTGTTAGCAATACCAGTTGTACTTTGGGAGTAGCAATTGTTAGCAATACCAGTCGTATCTTGGGGTAGCAATTGTTAGCAATACCAGTTGTACTTTGGGAGTAGCAATTGTAAGCAATACCAGTCGTATCTTGGGGTAGCAATTGTTAGCAATACCAGTTGTACTTTGGGAGTAGCAATTGTAAGCAATACCAGTCATATCTTGGGGTAGCAATTGTTAGCAATACCAGTTGTACTTTGGGAGTAGCAATTGTTAGCAATACCAGTTGTACCTTGCGGTAACAATTGTTAGCAATACTAGACGTACTAGAGGGTACATTTCCCATAACCTATATGATAATAAGATTAACTTACGCAGCCTGCTAACGTCACTAATTACCAACAACATTTAATTATTTTTGCTTGAATATTTTTCATGTAGTGTCATTTACTCACTCTCAGCACCTTAAGTGCCAAAAACGTCCAGTCAAATCACTGTGTATTTTATAAAAGATCTTCACTTGACATTTACAGTGCAACCTGCTGGATAAACAGGAGAATTACATCTGAGATAAACGTGATAATTACACAGCACGTAGTTGGTCATCCAGCCTCCTTTCACCCCAAAGCCGAAGATGGCCCTGAACACCAGGACGGTGACGTAGTTCGGAGCCAAGGCGAGGCCCAGGCCGGAGATGGCGTTCAGGATGTTGGACATGAGGAAAGTCAACTTCCTGCCAAACCTGCACACACACACAAAAACACAAAGACACGTTTGTTTGTGGAGGTGATCGACGAGATGGTCCGACAGTGTCCGTCCGTCCGTCCGTCCTCACCTGTCCGCCAAGTAGCCGAAGGCGAAGCTGCCGACGAGGAAGCCCACGTTGAGCACGGACTGGTACAAGTCCACCAACCAGCTCTTCTCACACACCAGGTCAAACTGGAAAACCAAGAGGACAGAGGTTCAAACATCTTGTCATCATGTTTGCGAAGACGAACGGTTATAACAAGAGACAGATTTGTGGTCTTACCTCGGTGACGAAGGACTTCCTGCCGTCGTACTGATACTCCCAAGAGTCCTGAGAGACGAGGACAAAGCGGCGCTTTTTTAAAAGAGAAGAATCTCTGAAGTCAAAAGACGTCTGAACTTGGAAGGTTTTTTTTTTCCTCCGGAGTCAAAAATTAACCTTCGTTTAAAACCGAAAGCGCCGGTGCCCGTCTTTGATTCTCCGCCCGTGACCCCTTCAATCTCTGCGTGCACCCCTGCCCGTGAGCGCTGCTCTGCTCGCAAGGACGAGAAACTTCCACGTTTTTTTTATCACAGGAAAGAAATGTGTGGGTTTTTTTTTTGTTCCTTTAATTGAAGTTTTTGTTGAGTTTGAAGAAAGAGCTTTTGTAAAACTTCAGGGTCGCAGGAAAAGAAATGCACAAAAAAAGGAAGAAAGATGTTCGTAGATTATTTTTTTAAAGCTAAGATGAAATATCAAAGAATCAGAATCCAGTTCAGACTCTTTCCTCTGTTTCCACTGCAGTCACAGGTTAATCAAGGATTTCAGGTTTTAGCTCCGTTTATAGAAAAAGACGAGTAATAAAAACTTTTTAAACAGTTTTAATCAAAGAGAAGGTAAATATGTAACCATGACATATTATATCATTATAATGACTTAATATCTCATAATTATGACTTAATAAACGCAAAATAACTTAACATGTCATAATTATGACTTAATTAAAGGCGCCATATGTAAGAATGTGGCCAAAAACGGTTACTACACTCAAATTCAAAACACTGAGGTCTTTTACGTTTCGTTTTCTGGCGTAACTGGCAACCCGTGGTTGCCAGGCAGCTGAGACTCTACTGACTGCAACAATTGGTAGACGGCGGTAGGTGGCGCCACATGCCCAAACGTGATTTGCAGTCTGCAAAATGTTTTTTTTAATGCAAATATTTTGTCTGTACTGTTGTTGTTGGTGAGTTCAGTTTGTTATATGAACATTATTCCTGAGTCTCTGTGACATATTAGGAGGATTTTATGGCCAGTTGCTGTAGATTTATTACATAATGCACCTTTAACTCATAATAATAACTTAATATCTCATAATTATGACTTACTATCAACCAATTATGGCTTAATAAACTCATAATCATGACTAAATAAACTCATAATAACTTAATATCTCATAATTATGACTTAATTAACGAATAATTATGGCTTAATAAACTCATAATAATAACTTTATGTCATAAGTATGACTTGGTATGACTTACTATCAATTAATTATGACTTAATAAACTCATAATTATGACTTAATATCTCATAATTATGACTTAATAAACTCATTATAACTTCATATATCATCATTATGACATAATAAACTCATCATTATGACTTACTAACCCATAATTATGACTTAATATCTCATAATTATGACTTAATATCTCATAATTATGACTTAATATCTCATAATTATGACTTAATATCACATAATTATGACTTAATAAACTCATAATAATAACTTAATGTCATTATTATGATTTATAAACCCATAATCATGACTTAATATCTCATAATTATGACTTAATATCTCATAATTATGACTTAATATCTCATAATTATGACTTAATATCTCATAATTATGACTCAATATCTCATAATTATGACTTAATAAACTCATAATTATGACTTAATATCTCATCATTATGAATTACAAACTCCTAATTGTAACTTCCTAATGTGTATTTTGACTTTTGAAAAAGTTTCCTTTGCTACTTTTGGCGAAACATCTGAAAGTTTTCCACTGAATTCCTCTGTTTAAAAAAAGGACAAAAACAAACAAACATGAATCTCTGACCTTGCACTTGGACACTGAGACTCCGCTGAGGTTCAGTTGTACGAGCGAGTCGCAGGTCGACGTCGTGCTGTTCCAGTCGACCTCATACCGCTCACAGCTGCTGCTCTGCTGCTGCTGCTCCGGCTCCGCAGAGCCGTTCGCCGGAGGAACCGCCAGCCGCCGAGCGTCCTCCGCGCTCCAGCCGCACGCCGCCGCCCTCTCCGCCAACGCCGGGTCCCGGCACCAGTGATCCGGGGTGAAGCCCTGGAAGACGATGCCCACGTAGACGCCGGAGAACGGCAGCGACAGCAGACACAGCAGGGCGAAGATTCTCTTCTGGCAGCGGCCGAACGCACCGGCCTCGTCCAGGAGGTCGTCGAAGGAGGTCATCTCTGCGGCGGCGGCGGAGATCCGGACCCTGGAAAACTTATAAGACGCTTCAAAGCTCTGCTGCAGGAGAAACGTCCGGCGCTCTGCAGGAGTGATCTCACAAAGACTCTGGGCTCGTACGAGCCTCGCTAACGAGGATGATCTTTGATCTGAGATCTACGCACACACACACACACAAAAAAACAAAAAGAGTTAAAGCTGCAGGGGAAGTTAGAGCGAGAGAGGGAAGAGCACAATTATGCAACCCATCAATGAACCTGAGCTGAGCTGCAGCTAAAACAGTCTATATAGTCTGGAGTTTAAGTGTGTGACCACGAACGATCGCGATCGGAACAAAGACGCTCTTGTAGAAAAACTCAAATGTTATTCCACTGAATCACATGCTGGTTTTTATGCTTCTCATTAATGTTTTAAAAAAGGAGCCGTTTGAAACGACAGGACGACCCTGTGGGAAACACTGAATCAACTGAACAAACAAACACGAAGACAGAACCACATGTTCTTAGGAACAACAAGAGGAACATTCATATTTTTGCTGTCACGTTCTGCACATTAAATCGTTTGTACTTATACAAGTATGCACGCATGACCCTGTACTGCACCAGCAAGTCCTCATGGAGACCATGAAAACCTGGTTCCCTATATGAGAAAGAACCTCATTTTCTGAGGAACCGGTCAAGTGCACGTCGAGAACATTTCGAAACAGGCTCCGAGGGTCAGGGTTCACGTCGGGTAAAGCTAGGAAAAAAGAGCCCTTAGTTAGCAAAGAAGAGCCAGGCTGAGGTTTGCGAAAGATGGTGAGTCCGAAATCCAAGCTTTGCCCAAACACCTGGTCGTGGTCTAATGGTTTGACCAATGGTTTTGTGGAGGATCCATGAGAATCTTCAACAAGGCTTGTGAAGGACGCATGAATCAAGCCACGATCAAGGTTATCCTGGAAGGAACCTTGCCTTCTTCTAGTCTGGAAATGCTCCTCAACTCTGAGGAGGACAATGATCTTTGTCTCACAACCGGGTCAATCCCATGAGAAGCAAAGAATAGTCACGCTGTGGTTTGCAGGACCATAAAGGAGTGGAGCAAGGTCATCTTGGTCATCCCAGAGATGTCTAGAAGACACCTACTGTGGAATTTGGTAGAGGATTGGTGAGGATCGCCAACAAGGCTTTGTGAAGGTCACACAAATCAAGCCACGTCCAAGGTTATCCTGGAAGGAACCTTGCCTTCTTCTAGTCTGAAAATGCTCCTCAACCCTGAGGAGGACAATGACCTATGTCTCACAACCGGGTCAATCCCTTCATCAATGAGAAGCAAAGAGGAGCCAGGCTGAGGTTTGCAGAAGACCATAAAGGACTGGAGTAAGGTCATCTTGGTCATCCTAGAGATGTCTAGAAGACACCTGCTGTGGAATTTGGTAGAGGATCGTGAGGATCTTCAACAAGGCGTTGTGAAGGTCACATGAATCAGGCCACGATCAAGGTTATCCAGGAAGGAACCTCGCCTTCTTCTAGTATGAAAATGCTCCTCAACTCTGAGGCGGACAATGATCTAGGTCAAATAACTGGGTCAATCCCATGAGAAGCAAAGAGTCTGGCTGTGGTTTGCAGGACCATAAAGGACTGGATTAAGGTCATCTTGGTCATCCTAAAGATGTCTAGAAGACACCCACTGTGGAATTTGGTAGAGGATCGGTGAGGATTTTCAACAAGGCTTTGTGAAGGACGCATGAATCAAGCCATGATCAAGGTTATCCAGGAAGGAACCTTGCCTTCTTCTAGTCTGAAAAAGCTCCTCAACTCTGAGGAGGACAATGATCTAGGTCACACAACCGGGTCAATCCCATGAGAAGCAAAGAAGAGTCAGGCTGAGGTTTGCAGAAGACCAAAGGACTGGAGTAAGGTCATCTTGGTCATCCTAGAGATGTCTAGAAGACACCTACTGCGGAATTAGGTAGAGGATCTTGAGGATCTTCAACAAGGCTTTGTGTGAAGGACACACGAATCAAGCCACGATCAAGGTTAATCCAGGAAGGAACCTTGTCTTCTTCTACTCTGAAAATGCTCCTCAACTCTGAGGAGGACAATGATCTATGTCTCATAACCGGGTCAATCCCATGAGAAGCAGAGTCTGGCTGTGGTTTGCAGGACCATAAAGGAGTGGAGCAAGGTCATCTTGGTCATCCTAGAGATGTCTAGAAGACACCTACTGTGGAATTAGGTAGAGGATCTTGAGGATCTTCAACAAGGCTTTGTGTGAAGGACACACGAATCAAGCCACGATCAAGGTTAATCCAGGAAGGAACCTTGTCTTCTTCTACTCTGAAAATGCTCCTCAACTCTGAGGAGGACAATGATCTAGGGTTGACCCGGGTTGGGTCAATCCCTTCATCAATGAGAAGCAAAGAGCCAGGCTGAGGTTTGCAGAAGACGATAGAGTACTAGATTAAGGTCATCTTGGTCATCCTAGAGATGTCTAGAAGACACCTACTGTGGATTTTGGTTGAGGATCCATGAGGATCTTCAACAAGGATGCACAAATCAAGCCATGTCCAAGGTTATCCAGGAAGGAACCTTGCCTTCTTCTAGTCTGAAAATGCTCCTCAACTCTGAGGAGGACAATGATCTAGGTCTCACAACCGGGTCAATCCCATGAGAAGCAAAGAGTCTGGCTGTGGTTTGCAGGACCATAAAGGACTGGATTAAGGTAATCTTGGTCATTCTAGAGATGTCTAGAAGACACCTACTGTGGAATTAGGTAGAGGATCGTGAGATCAAGCCTCGATCAAGTTTATCCTGGAAGGAACCTTGCCTTCTTCTGCTCTGAAAATGATCTACAGTATGTCTCACAAACCAGGTCAATCGAGGTGTGGATGAAGGACCACCAGATCAAGAACCTGTCATGGTCCACGCCCGATCTCCAGACCTGAAGCCCATTGGAAAACCCTCTGGGCTTTTATGAAGAGGATGTTCTTTACAATGTTTTATAGAGAGAAGAGAAACCAGAACAGTTCCCACACTCCAAACACTAGGGGTCAGCGGAGAGTTCTGACAGAACCAGACTCAACGAAGTGCGGCCATCTGCCTGGACAGGTTGCGGTGAAAGGAAAAATTTTGTTTTTTCCACCAAATACTGATTTTTAGCTAAAACATTAGCCTCGTGATGTTTAAAGACGAATACGAACTTGTTTTCTTTGCGTTATTCGAGGAAATAAACGCTCTAATTTGGCATTTGGGAACGGACCTTTAAGGCTTCATACCAGCGTGATTACGATGTTCCTTTAGGTCATTTACATTCTCCGATAATCTCATGACGTCCGTCCCGGCGTAGGATCAGCTGATCGTCCACTCAGCTGAGTGGCAACGATGTGGAAAAAATTATTTCAGCTTTTTATGATCTAAAGAGGACAAACAACAACAACAACAACCGCCCGGGGGCTGGAATCACGGAAACCAGCTCCTCTCTGAATGACCTCAGAGCGGAGTTAAAAACCCAAAAAATACAAGAAAAGACTTTTTGTTTTAACTTTTGTTTTATCAAAAAATACACAAATTCGCTCACTCATCGTCATCATGAATGAGACGCAAAGATTCAACAGAATGAATAAATACTTTGTTCACAGACTGAGGTTCAAACAGATGTCAGGTCCTTGTTGGTCGACACGTTCTTCTTGTTGTTGTTGTTGTTGTTGTTGTTCGGCAACAAGTTGGTCAACTGCTGGTTCTTCAGTGCGACGGCCTGCTTCACTCTGAACAACAAAAACAACCGTTTTTACTCCACGAACAGACGTTTATGTAAGAAATGGATCGTTTTTATTGGTTTTATTTTTGATTATTTGAAGCAAATCCTGTTTAATCCACTGTTGACACTTTACAGTAATGAATTAACATGACTTAACACTGTTTTTGAGGCATTAAGTCATGTTTTAATTCACCATATATTCATGTTATTCTGGTTATTTAATGATTCTCACGTCTATAATAAGACTTTTTTTTCTCTGGATTCTGTTTTTTTATTATTATTTAAATTGTCAGTAGTTTGTCCTCCCCATGTTTTAAAAATTGCTGTAAGTTTTTTTAAATAATTCTGTTGACCCTGAAAGTTTAATTAAACATTGAATAAATAATAATCCCATTTTTTACTGATTTTACTTCAAGTATTTCAGAAAAAATAATAACTAAAACATAGTACTTTGGCCGTGACCGTCTGAAATTAAAAATATTCTCACAATCATGACTTTTTTTCCCCTCTGTATTTCATGTCTAATATTGCGTTAATTTTAGTAAAAAAAAAATTCTGACACTGAATATTGAAAAATGTCAGATCAGCAGGGGGACACTCACTTATCGGGGAATTCGATGTCGTCGATGGTTTCCGGCAGCGGAACGCCTCTGGTTTCAGGAAGCAGCAGAACCAAACCGCCGGCCAGGAACGCCAGAGAACCTGCACAAACACGCCGAGCGACACGCACACAAAACACTGTTCAAATAATCCACAGGAATATTTGGTCAGATATCAGAATATTTTAAACTCAAAAGCGAATGACGACAGGGGTTCCGCAAACGAGATGCATTCAACGACCGTCGCAAATTCCATCACTTCTGTGGTTACCTCTTGTTACTGCGATCGTTTTACGGATTTTACGGACTCAAAAATCCTGAAAACAAGCATTAATCTTCTACATTTAGCAAAGGAAATGTGTAAAATGACAACATTTAACAGAGCAGTCTGGAGTATTTAGCGACAGCACTGCTGAAAGCCGATCGATACGACTGAACGGGCTGTGATTCGGTTCACGATCGTCCATTTTTAACAACAAAGAATGAGAGTCATTGCAGTGAAGTTCGTCCTCTGTAATAAAAACACCCACCGAAGATGATGAGCGGCAGCTCCAGCCAGATGGCAGCGAGTCTGTAGAGCAGGAACGGAGCCACGATTCCACCGATGTCGCACAGAGTGGAACAAACGGACACCCCCAGGTTCCTGTGCACACAACAACAACCTGTCACTGTCTATATAGACCGTATGGATAATTTCCTGAATTTCAAAAATTCATTAAAATTATTCCTTAAGAGATTTGCAAATATCTTCAACAGATCCTTGTTCAGGACGATGCCGACTATTATGATGGTACATTTCAAGTTATTCCGAGATTAAAAAATTTTTTTTTAAGAAGAAAGTCAGCTCACTGTCAAAGTGCATCATGGCAAATGGATCATTTCCTCAATTTCAAAAATTCATTAAAATAATTCCTTAAGAGATTTGCCAATATTTTCAACAGATCCTTGTTCAGGGCGATGCCGACTATTATGATGGTAAATTTCAAGACATTCCGAGATACTTTTTGTTTTTGAGAAGAAAGTCAGCTCACTGTCAAAGTTGCATAGGGGCACATGGATCATTTCCTGGTTTAAAAAATTCATTAAAATTATTCCTTAAGAGGTTTGCAAATATTTTCAACGGATCTTTGTTCAGGGCGATGCCGACTATTATGATGGTAAATTTCAAGTCATTCCGAGATACTTTTTTTTTTAGAAGAAAGTCAGCTCACTGTCAAAGTGCATCAGGGCAAATGGATAATTTCCTCAATTTCAAAAATTCATTAAAATTATTCCTTAAGAGATTTGCAAAATTTTTCAACTGATCCTTGTTCAGGGCGATGCCGACTATTATGATGGTAAATTTCAAGTCATTCCGAGATACTTTTTGTTTTTTTGAAGAAAGTCAGCTCACTGTCAAAGTGCATCAGGGAAAATGGAAAATTTCCCGAATTTCAAAAATTCATTAAAATTATTCCTTAAAAAATGTGCAAATATTTTCAACAGATCCTTGTTCAGGATGATGCCGACTATTATGATGGTAAATTTAAAGTCATTCCGAGATACTTTTTTTTTTAAAGAAGAAAGTCAGCTCACTGTCAAAGTGCATCAGGGCAAATGAATAATTTCCTCAATTTCAAAAATTCATTAAAATTATTCCTTAATAGATTTGCAAATATTTTCAACAGATCCTTGTTCAGGGCGATGTTGACTATTATGATGGTAAATTTCAAGTCATTCCGAGATACTTTTTGTTTTTGAGAAGAAAGTCAGCTCACTGTCAAAGTGCATCAGGGCAAAATATGCAAAAATTCAAGGATAAGATGGGAGGGTAACTTGTAAGAGCAAATTTGTTTACCTGACAAACGTCGGATAGAGCTCAGTGTTGACGAAGATCACCATCTCAAAGGTGATGGTGATTCCCAGACGCCCGATACACGCCACCACCGTCTTTAACCAGAGCAAACCTGCGGAGGAAAAAAACAAAACAAAAACACGTCATCGCTCTTTTCCTACGACTTTTAATCGCGAGTCGAACGCTCGCTCTCGTACTCACTGTCGGGAATGAAGGCGGTGATGAAGCAGGAGGCGCCGGCGATGATGTTGGCGGAGGCGAAGGGAAGTCGCCGGCCGATGCGTTCGATGGTGAAGAGGATGAGGAAGGCGGCGGGAAACTCCACCAGACCAGAGATGAGGAAGTCGATGTAGACGTTTCCTTCCAGGATGCCCAGTCTCATGATCAAACCCTGGTAAACCACAGCGCTGGTGAACCTGGAGGAGGCAGCGGCAGATAATTATTTTTACTCTGCTCGAGTTTTTTAAAATGGAGTCTGTACCAAAAACACGGCGTCAGAGTGAAAACTGACCAGTTGTAGCTGAGGATTAACGTGTGCTTTCTCATGTTTGGAGTTCTGATCAGGTCCATGAAGGAGGCCGTGGTGGAGCCGGCGTTGTCGTCTCTCAGATTCTGAACAGAGTTTCAGGAATAAAGCTAATTAGCCATCCATGTATTTTTCTATGCGAGTCGGTCCAACTAGTCTACTATGTTATTTCTATGTTAGTTGGCTAATTAGTCACCTATGTATTTTCTATGCTAGTTGGCCCAACTAGTCTACTATGTATTTTCTATGCTAGTTGGCAAACTTGCCATTCGGTGTATTGTTGATGCAAGTTGGCTATCTAGCCATCTATGTATTTTCTATGCTAGTTAGCGAACTAGCCATCTATGTATTTTCTATGCTAGTTGGCGAACTAGTCATCTATGTATTTCTCTACGCTAGTTGTCTAACTAGCCATCTATGTATGCTAGTTGGGCAACTAGTCATCTATGTAATTTTCTATGCTAGTTGGCTAACTAGCCAACTACTGGCATCATCATTATAGAGGAGCAAAGACACCAGAGACAAACAACAAAACAGTTGTTCATTAATGAAGCCATCTATGTATTTTCTATGCTAGTTGGCGAACTAGCCATCTATGTATTTTCTATGCTAGTTGGCGAACTAGTCATCTATGTATTTCTCTACGCTAGTTGTCTAACTAGCCATCTATGTATTTTCTATGCTAGTTGGCTAAACAGTCATGGATGCATTTTCTCTGCGATTTGGCTAACTCGTCATCTATGTGTATATTTCTATGCTTGTTAGCTAACTAGTCATCTATGTATTTTTCTACGGTAGTTGGCGAACTAGCCACCTATGTATTTTTCGATGCTAGTTGGCGAACTAGCCATCTATGTATTTCCAATGCTAGTTGGCTAAATAGTCATGGATGTATTTTCTCTGCGATTTGGCTAACTAATTAGTTTTCTATGCTAGTTGGCGAACTCGTCATTCGATGTATTGTTGATGTGAGTTGGCTATCTAGTCATCCATGTGTATATCTATGTGCTAGTTGGCTAACTAGCCTCTTTGTATTTTTCTATGCTAGATCTCCAACTAGTCATCTATGTGTATATTTCTATACCAGTTGGATAACTAGTCATGGATGTTTTTTCTCTGCGATTTGGTTAACTAGTCATCTATTTGTATATATCTATGCTAGTTGGGCAACTAGTCATCTATGTAATTTTCTATGCTAGTTGGCTAACTAGCCAACTACTGGCATCATCATTATAGAGGAGCAAGACACCAGAGACAAACAACAAAACAGTTGTTCATTAATGAAGCCATCTATGTATTTTCTATGCTAGTTGGCGAACTAGCCATCTATGTATTTTCTATGCTAGTTGGCGAACTAGTCATCTATGTATTTCTCTACGCTAGTTGTCTAACTAGCCATCTATGTATTTTCTATGCTAGTTGGCTAAACAGTCATGGATGCATTTTCTCTGCGATTTGGCTAACTCGTCATCTATGTGTATATTTCTATGCTTGTTAGCTAACTAGTCATCTATGTATTTTTCTACGGTAGTTGGCGAACTAGCCACCTATGTATTTTTCGATGCTAGTTGGCGAACTAGCCATCTATGTATTTCCAATGCTAGTTGGCTAAATAGTCATGGATGTTTTTTCTCTGCGATTTGGCTAACTAATTAGTTTTCTATGCTAGTTGGCGAACTCGTCATTCGATGTATTGTTGATGTGAGTTGGCTATCTAGTCATCCATGTGTATATCTATGTGCTAGTTGGCTAACTAGCCTCTTTGTATTTTTCTATGCTAGATCTCTAACTAGTCATCTATGTGTATATTTCTATACCAGTTGGATAACTAGTCATGGATGTTTTTTCTCTGCGATTTGGTTAACTAGTCATCTATTTGTATATATCTATGCTAGTTGGGCAACTAGTCATCTATGTAATTTTCTATGCTAGTTGGCTAACTAGCCAACTACTGGCATCATCATTATAGAGGAGCAAGACACCAGAGACAAACAACAAAACAGTTGTTCATTCATCTTCATAAACCATCATCTGTTGCACTGTTTGTTGTCTCAGAGTTGTGTCTTTGATGTACCTCGATGTTTTTGGACAGCGTCCTCTTGTTTTCTTTGGCCATGTCCTCCGTGATCTTCACGGCTTGGGACTTTTTGTTTTGAGACAGGAGCCATCTGGGAGATTCAGGGATGAACCTGCGAGACGAGAACGTTCGTGAGGACAAAAAAAAACGGCGACGGAGAAAGACGGAGTGATGAGAAAACCGACAACGGGGCCGCGTCTCACCAGTAGTAGAACAGGAAGAGGACGTAGGGCGCGGTGATGGCCACCTGGATCCAGCGCCAGTCTGTGACGAAGTAGGCGAGCAGAGGGAGGAGGAGGATGCCGACGCTGAAGAACATCTGGTAAAGGACTCCCACTGTGCGTCTGTACTCCACTCCCACGATCTCGGTCACTGAGGAACATGACGACAACACACGTTTGTGAGGCGACGCGGAACAAAGACACGAGTCGAGCGAAAAACGGCGAGCTAAACTCTTACGCATCACGTATCCGGCCATCCAGCCCGATTTCACGCCGAAGCCGTAAAGCATTCTGAAAACCAGTAAAGACGCGTAGTTGGGAGCGACGGCCACCATGATCCCCGTGATCCCGTTCAACAGGCTCGACATGAGGAAACTCACCTTCCTGCCAAACCTGGAGACGCAAACAAGAGCAGACGATGAGGGGAAAATATACACTGCAGATATAAGAAAATACGAAGGAAATATAAGTACATATTCTGGAAATTAAAAACATTTGAGAGAGAAGTCAAAATGACTTTGACTGCTAGCTTATTTTGTGTCAGCTTGTGAGTAAGCTAGCGATCGATAGATTGATAGAGCGATAGATTGTAAGCCAGCTAGCATAGATGGATAAAAATGGGCTAGTGAACCAGCTAGCATAGAGAGATATATGCTTGTTAACCAGCTAGCATAGATAGATAGATGCTCGTAAACAAGTTAGCATAGATAGATAGATGCTCGTAAACAAGTTAGCATAGATAGATGTATGCTTGCAAACCAGCTAGCATAGAAAGATAGATGCTAGTAAACCAACTAGCATAGATAGATATATGCTAGTAAACCAGCTAACATAGATAGATAGATGCTTGTAAACCAGCTAGCATGGATATATAGATACTCGTAAACCAGTTAGCATAGATAGATAGATGCTTGCAAACCAGCTAACATAGAAAGATAGATGCTACTAAACCAACTAGCCTAGATAGATAGATGCTCGTAAACCAGTTAGCATAGATAGATAGATGCTAGTAAACCAGCTAGCATAGAAAGATAGATACTAGTAAACCAGCTAGCATAGACAGACAGATACACTGTCTACAAATATATGTTAGTCTATCCCTTATAAAAATCAGCTAATCAATCTCTTTGACAACAGAACACAACTACACCGGTCAATCGCAGACTTACCTGTCGGCCAGGTAACCAATCCCGATGCTCCCGATCAAGAATCCCACGTTCAGCGTGGCCTGGTACATGTCGACCAACCATTCATCTGAACACACAAGGTCAAACTGCAACAAAAACACACAAATAAGACACAAGTTTGTTTGTTTTCTCTTAATCTCCTTTATAAAAAATCTAGCTAATTTAGCGAAGATGAGTATCTTCATGAAAAGAGTATTTGTGCATAAATGCAATAAAAATAAAACACAAATAAACCCTCAGATGATTTACTAAACTCTCTCATGTTGACTGTACAGGAAGTACGACGTTGCACAATTAGCACTAATTTGCTTAGCTTAGCTTAACATAAAGACTAGAGGCAGTGGGACAATTGATTTACTTTTGTTGTTTTATAAGTTTGTCTTTTTTCGATTTACGCAGGTCTATAAACGTATTTCTTTGCCATCGCCCATTTTATTTTCATGTACCGCTGTCAAACGTTTACAGCGTCAACGCTAACGCACGTTAACGCACATCGCGTTTCCATGACGACTGACCCGGAAAAAGACGCGAGTCTCTAAAGTAACGCTAAATTTTAAAAACAGAGGCACACATACGCTTGTTATTTGTTAGCGCTGCTCTTTTCGTTTTAATAAACAGACCGCTCCAGCTCGACTGTAGCGCTCGCTAATGGCGCTGAATGGAGCTAACGCAGCTAACGGAGCTAACTGGTAAACGGTGCCTGGACTCCGGTGTCGCGGCGCGTAAACATGACGTCACACGCGTCTTTTTCCGGTCAGTCGTCATGGAAACAGTTTTTTATTTGTATGTTTGTTAAAACCAAACAAAACTAAGTTCGTAACAGATTAAAACTGCGTAAATTATACTGAATTGTTGACAATATTTCCCAGACGTACGGACCGATCGGTGAATTGTTCTTACCTCCGTAACAAAGGACTGCCGCCCCTCGTAGTCGTACTCCCAGCCCTCTTTGCAGCCGGTTCTGGGCGTTCCGCTCAGGTCCAGCTCCAGGGCGTCGCACGTCACCGCCGTGCTGTTCCAGTCCACGTCGTAGCGCTCGCAGCCGCTGCGCTGACCCCCGAGCGAGCCGTTGACCGAAGTCGCGGCGAGCCTGCGAGCGTCGGCCGGGCTCCAGCCGCACGCTTCCCTCCGCTCCGCCGCCGCCGAGTCCCGGCACCAGTGGTTGGGCGTGAAGCCCTGGAAGACGATGCCGACGTAGACGCCCGCGAAAGGAATGGACACCAGGCAAAACAGCGCGAAGATGCGCTTCTGACATCGGCCGAACTTGCCGGCTTCTTCCAGGATGTCGTCGAAAGTCGTCATGGTTCAAAAGAGTCAGAGTTCTGTAAAAGTGCCAGGAACGACTCCAATCGCCTCCAGACACCGTCCGTGTCCGACGCCTCGTCTTCAGGGGGTTTTTTTAAGCGCGAGGAGCAGGAGCAAAGGTCGGCACAAAGACGTCAATGAATCGTTTGTTATCGCTTCTCCAGGCGTCGGGCGCCAAAATCAATGCTTTATTAACATAAATGCATCAACAGAGCCGTGCAAGCTCTCCGCAACCCATAATCGCAGTCGCTTACGCTGTCAATCAGTTACATCTAAACGGGCAAAGTGAAAGGAGGACTCGTATGTGAGTGGAAGGTCAGGTCAACAGCTGGAGTAACTGAGCAGAGCAGGGTGGCTTCTCCTAATCCCAGAAGAATTCCTGGAAGAGGGATGTTTTTCAATGCAGAGAGGAATGTGCCTACGGTCGTGCAACAACACAACGTCGATCTGCTGAACACCAAGATGGTGGCGCTCCACCAAAAGGTTGAGGGTCAAACGCTTCAACAGATGAACCGAGACAAAAACCGACAAGTAGAGGAAGAACCGGTCTGGTCCGATATGTCAGGAAGTGAATAAAGGCTGCAAAAATACGGACAGAACCACTGAAACAGAACAGTTTGAGTCATTAGGACGAATCAGCCGAGGTTCACCGAGTCTTTGACAACTTCATTCAACACAGTTTTGTGTCTCAAGTCTTAAAGCGTTTAAAATAACATCCACATTTGGTCTTGGGTCAAATATCTAAATATCAAAGTCTGAGATCATTCAAAGACGGACGCCCGTGAGTAAGTAAAATCCGAGATAGATCGCGAATTGTCCTGACGAAGTCTCGAGTGAGTCAAAAGTCAGAGTCAGGTCTTAACGAGAAGTAGACGAGTCATTATAGATTAATCGAAGGGCTCTTTCACACCTGTCGTTCGATTGCTTTGGTCTGCACCAGTCAGAAAAATGTTACAAACTAGCAAACAAGACCTAAATATGGTTTGCTTTCACTAAACGAGCCAAAATAGACCGCGAAGGCCATCGGCTACCGGAACCGGACTAACCCTCTAAAGGCTCGTAACGCGCCCGGTGGGGATTGAAGCTGGACGGATAACGGCGCAAAACCGCGTCGCTGAGGTTCCGCCTCTGAGGTTGCGCCGCTGAGGTTCCGCTAGAAATCCGGGGTTAATCCCGTATCTCATACCCTTAATGCATTAAAAACTAGACCGTTTACGTCCCATTTGGTTTGGTTGCTTTCACACCAGAGGAACCGTACCAAAGTAGGGCGGATAAAGCGGTCCGAGACCACCCCGATCGGTTGAATTGGTGCGCACCAAAGGACCGAGATTACGTCCAAACCTACGCAAAACGGACCGAACCAAGCGCTGAAGGTGTGAAAGCACTCCGAGATGAGTCGCGATTCTGAGACCAGACCAAGTCTGAGATCATTAATGAACGGTCCTGATCAGGTCTCGTGTCGAGTCCAAGTCAGTCATCATAGGTCCATCGAAACGGATTCTCGAGTCAATTTAAGACGAACCCGTGATGAGCGTCCAGTCTGTAACGAGCGAGTCCAAGTCTGAGATCGTTGAAGACGAGTCCCGATCGAGTCTCGATCGAGTCTTAGCCCTCACTTTACGTTACACATTTTCGCGACAGCGGGAACTCCGTGTTAAGAGAATTCCCGCCGTCTTCAAATTTTCTCCCAACAACTGCAAAGTGGTCGCCCGGGCAATACGTCCTCCAAAGGTTTTTACATTCATTTTAATCACATTTAAGAGATTAATTCTGTTTTCAACGACACATTCTTTAGAAAAAGTGGTTCCCAAAGTCTGGGTCGGGACCCACAGACGGACCACAGGAGATTTTCTTGGGTCCCCAAACAAATTTTTTCCCAACGTTTTGGAGCTAAATTAGTTTTTTAATTCAGAAAACTTTGAATAACATTCGTAAAAAATCTATTTTTAATTTTTTTTTTTTTTTACGGACTTGGCTGTAAATTAGCTGCTATGCTAACATACACGTTTTAACAGATTTATATTGCGATTACTCCCTCAAAAAGTAGGTTCCCCGTATAGAAAAAACTGCTTTAAAACACTTTAGGAAGGGAATTACAACTGCAAAGTGGTCGGCCGGCAACTCGGGGAGTCCCCCCGACAACTTAAAAGTGCGTATAAAGAGAATGTGTCGGGCTCGCGCCAGCGGGAGCTCAGGGTTTAAGGCGACTAGCATATAGCGCAATAATGAGCATATACCGCGGGACTTTTGTTCCAAAAAAAAAAAAATGGCGTGGGTGATGGAGGAAGCGATGGACGCTGGTACGTGGAGCACCTCCGAAAAACCAAGTGCCTGATCGGTATCTGGTCGGAGGACGAGATCCAGAAGAAGCTGGAGTCGTCCAGGAACAAGATGGCCGACGTAAAAATGCGGGAAATTTTGTCGCTGTCGTGAAGAGCGTAGCGTAAAGTGAGTCTTAACTGATGTGGGCCAAGTTGAAAGTGATATAGGACATTAAATATAAGTAAATTTTAAGACAATCTCGTCTTTTGCGACGTTTCGAGTCCTACGAGGCCGGAACAGCCTCGAAAATAGGACTCGAGACGTCGCAATTTGAGTTTCCACAGATTCTCCAATGAAAGCACAACAGTAATAAACAGCAGATCTCTTATTTATTCAAATAATGCATTTTTTTTTTTACATCAATGTTTTCTTTTAAATAGGAAAACAGGCAAAGAGCTGAAAGAAAAACAAACAAACAAACATACGAGACAACATAACTTACACCAACCGAAACTTAATAATGATCTCCCGTAATCACCCCCCCCCAATCTTCACAGAAAATGTTTTCTCCCGTTTGATTCTGAATCTCTCGCTCACAGACGCCGAGTTTCACATTTTAAAATAAACCAAAGAAAACAGGACGCAGCTCTCTGCTCCAGGGACGACCGAGCGTCCGTTCCATTCGTGCGGTCGCGGGGAGGTCGGAGGTCAGAGGTCAAGGGGTGGTCGGCGTTGTGGTACCGCTGCAGACGAGCCAACGCAGACTTTGGTGCCAAACAGTTTCAAACTTCTTCACATGGTACCTTCCGTTTGTCGAGGAGTGCTACGACGTCTCCTCGGAAACAGACGAGTCTCAAAAAAGTGCGCAAAAAAAACCCCAAACAAAAAAAAAACCATCGGGACCGTTAAATACCGGCGAACATCGCGATACGATCCCGTTCAGTGGATGTGACGAAAGAGTTTCAGAAAAGCTTGAGGCGTCGTCCGAGACGTCTGAAAAGTGAGTTGTTTTTCTGTCCATCAAGAAGTTTGCTAACGCTTTACATCACAGTAACAATATCATGGTGATAGAACGGTAAGAAATGTGTCAGAGTGTAATAAACCATTTATTTCTATTGAAATCAAGGTAATTACTTGTTATTATACTGTTATTAAGGCCTTATTACATATAACTACCAGTTATTACCAAGTTATTACTAGCATATTACTGTGGAAATGTCATATTATTACAGTAGTATTAGCTCGAATTGTTATTACCAACATATTATGATGATGTTACTGGTAATAACATGTTATTACAGTGTAATTACCGCTTTATTACATACTATTAACATTGTTTTGTCGTTACCTGCATATAACATGTTATTACTGTGTTATTAATGTTATCACCTTATAACAAATATAATTTACAGCTATTACCAGCATATTACTTTGGAAATAACGTGTTATTACAGTAATGCTAGGTTCTCATCTCGTTTACCCTGCTGTTACCAAGGTGTTAGCTAACGTTGCTTTGGGGAAATAACATGTTATTACTGTGTGATTACGGCTTCATTACATACTTATAACAGCGCTACGTTGTTAACTTGTATAACTTTAGTAATAACATGTAATTACAGTCGAATTATGTCCCCGTTATCGCACTTCTTACAGCGCTAATACCAAGATATAGCTTGGATGTTATAAATGTGTAATTATAGTCTTATTACACACTTATTAGCGTTATTTTCAAGCCATTACCTCTTGTTACTCTGGAAATAAAAAAATGTTGGTTATTAATATTTTTGATGATATTAGCCAAATATTACGTAATTATAACGACATTTATAACATACTATTACCATGTTACTGTGGTGAACTGTAATGTAATGTAACGTTGAAAAGCCAAAGCTGGACTGATTTCTTCTACTTTCTCTCAGTATCTGACATTTATCGCAATTGTTACCGAAATAAAATTTATTTCGCTAATGTCCGTCAAGTTCGCGAGCGACGAGCTAAAATGTCACGTTTTGCTTCACGTCATGAATTTGTCGTTCGCAGTCTCTTCAATTTCAAGTTCTTTGGAAAACTTTACCCGTGTTTCCTCGTCCTCGATAATTTACGACATCATGAGCGCGACATAAGCCGTCAGCGACGTTAGCTTGTGACGATAAAACTGTGGCGGTTTTTGCGTATCGTTTTCATGGCACGACCTAAACGAAACATTTCGTATATATAGAAAATACTGATGTTTTTAACGACAACAAATGCATATTTTTTTTAAATTGGCGTACAAAGCTTTAGAAATACCCTGAACGGACGTTAGCGATGACATCACACGTCTGTTAATAACTGTAGTTTGTGTGGATTCAATACTGTTTTCACTCAAAAAGGGGGATTTCCGACGTTTCTTCGTTAACCGCGTCGTTTTAATTGATAAATTTTAGGTTTTTACATTCATTTTAATCATATTTAAGAGATTAATTCTGTTTTCAACGACACATTCTTTAGAAAAGTGGTTCCCAAAGTCTGGGTCGGGACCCACAGTCGGACCACAGGAGATTTTCTTGGGTCCCCAAACAAATTTTTTCCCCAATGTTTTTGGCTAAAATTGTTTTTTAATACAGAAAACTTTGAATAACATTCGTACAATCTATTTTTAAATATAATTTTTTTTTTACGGACTTGGCTGTAAATTAGCTGCTATGCTAACGTACACGTTTTAACATATTTATATTGTGATTATCGCCTTAAAGAGTAGGTTCCCCGTATAGAAAACACTGCTTTAAGACACTTTAGGGAGGGAATGATAATCTGGACTAAATAATCTAAAAGTTACCTCTATTTTTGTCATTAACTGTACGATAGAAAACGTCAAAACAGCGAAAAATCCACTGATTTTTTCAATTTTCATTGATAATTATACAAAAAAAGTGCAGAGAAGTTGACGAGGTCAACAAATGAGATAATCCTACTTCTTAATTCAACAATTTTCATTCTTTTTCTGTCAGATTAGCACAATTAATCCCGTTTAAATGGGAACTTTAGTTTGAATAGACAAAATTAAAAGTGAATGTAGTGACTTTTTCAACTGCAACTGAATAAATACAAATATATTAATTGAACACAGCAGATAAACTGCATTTATAGGTAATTTATTGGTTATTAAAGTAGTTTTTTGGGAGCACTTTTCACTATGACGACACTTTGTAATCTGGAAAAACAAAATTTCGAGGTAAACGCGACGCTATTTACGACTCGTTAGTCAGAATAACGAGTCACCGATTCTAATTTGTGAGGATGAAGTTAAGCTAAGTGTGTAAATTTTGCTTATTTTCTTACTAAACGTGTTAAATCTACGTCATCTCAGTGTTTTCGTCGACATATTTGAGGTCGTTTTATCGTCACATGCGTTTGGCTACAAAAAATGAAGAAAAGACGACGGATTTCAACTCTACAAAAACTTGGCTTTAACGAGTTAAAATCTCACTTTTTGACAAAAGGCGACGACGACGACGACGACGTTCAACCATCACAGACCTGAACAAAGCGGAAAAACCCGTGACGTTAGCGTTAGCGCTAACGCTAACGTACGAGAGCGTGCAAGAACAAAACAAAAAGAAGAAATCCCAACTTTCTTTGAAGAAATATGGCTTTAGCGGGAGTTTCAAAGAAAAAAACATCGCAAGTTTGACTTTCAGCGGCGAGTCCATTCACACTTAAGGCCGTCTCTATTTCCACACAGAACAGAGATCTGACGAACACGTGATCAGCTCACACAGACATTTAAATAATCATCGGAAACATAAAAAAAAGAATAATTACGACAATAAAGAACCCAAAAAATAAAACGTCCACGTTTTAGAACAGTTTATATATATGTACAAACGTCTCCGATCGGAACAAGAGAGCGAATTCATCGTCGGGGGGGGGAGGCATCGCACGCTTTCTTTACCGAAGAAAGAGAAATCATCTGCGATCTTTTTTTTTTTTCTTCTTTTAATCATAGCAACTGTAAACAGCGAGAAAAAAAAAACAAGTGTCTTCATTTTCCCTTTTAAGAAACAACAACACCTTCAAAAGTACCGTTTGCCGCCGCCGCCGTCCTGAAGGTCGCTAACGGTCGCTAACGGACGCTAACGGACGCTAACGGACAAACCCCAGATGTTTTTTGTTTTTTTTCTCTGAACGTACATTTGGAAATAAAGCAATCAGAAAGAATGGATGTCAGTTCATTTACGCTACAGTAAAGTGCTAAAGCTAACGGCGCGAGCTTTCGTTTTTTTTTAAAACACTTCAACACCTTTTTTGTGCCTCTGGGCTTCGTGTTTTTAAAGTCTCCACTCGTGCGTTGTTGGTAAACGTCGGTCGAGACTGACGCGGATCAGGAGAAACACTTTGAATCACCAGCGATCGAAAATAAATAAGATACCGTGTGTGTGCTAACAGTGAGGGGGGGGGGGGGCAGAGTCCGAGTAGGCGGAGTCAAAGAGAAAGAAAAATAAAATACAGGTTTGTGATTTGGTGACCGTTTGTGGCGACGTTCACTGAGAAGAGAAGAAGAAGAAGAAGAAGAGTTCAGAGCGGACGGACGGACGACGGCGAGAGGAAAAGAAACGGGAAAGCGAAAAAAGCGAGGAAGTGACATCACACCCTGAGGAGGTCCTCGTCACTGTCGTCCTCGTCCCGCTTCCCGTCGCCCGCCGCGCCGTTACCGTGTTTGGCGCCCCCGGAGGCTCGGCGCCGCTTGCCGCCGCCGCCGCCGCCGCTCCTCCTCTTGCGGTCGGACTCGTCCAGGAGGCCGACCAGGTCCTCGTCGCTCTCCTCCTGGGACACAAGAGGACGCGCGGTGAGGCTCGGACCCGGGAAAGTGTCCAAAAACACCGCGTTTATACACTTTATACACTTCATTTCACTGTGAAAGAAGCTATTGTGCGTATGTGCGCCCCCTGCTGGCCACCCCTGCTTTGTGACCCAGTAAAAAGTACAGTACATTCTACCTTAATCTCACCTTTAGGAAACCTTTAACGGAGCAGAAACTGAAGATTATGTCACTTTGTAAAAGAGCTCACGTCCCCTGCACCAAACCCCATTGAGAAAATCAGCGATTTTGAAATCATAGCAAACACCCGATTTTATTCACCGCTGATTGAAAAACTCACTTCAAATGAACTCTCCACACGAGGCAGCAGTGGACCAGAATCAACTGCCTCCACGTGTGCAAAAATCGCCGGTTTTCTCAATGGACTTTGGTGCAAGTTTATAAAATTCAGTTTTCAGTCCAAAAAAAAAACCAAGTAAACGGAAAAGTGGTTCCCAAAGTCTGGGTCGGGACCCACAGACGGACCACAGGAGATTTTCTTGGGTCCCCAAACATATGTTTTCCCAACGTTTTTGGCTAAATTTGTTTTTGAATACAGAAAACTTTGAATTACATTCGTAAAATCCGTTTTGAAATTTTTTTTTTTTTACAGACATGGCTGTAAATTAGCTGCTATGCTAACGCATACGTTTTAACAGATTTATATTGTGATTATCCCTTTAAAAAGTAGGTTCCCCGTATAGAAAACACTGCTTTAAAACACTTTGGGGAGGTCAAAATAGTGAAAAATGCACTGATTTTTTTTTCAATTTTCATTGATAATTATACAAAAAAAGACCAGAAAATTTAAGGAGGTCAACAAATGAGATAATCCTACTTCTTAATACAACACTTTTCATTCGTTTTCTGTCAGATTAGCACAGTTAATCCCATTTAACTGCGAACTTTAGCTTGAATAAACGAAATTAAAGGTGATTTTAGTGACACTTTTCAACTGGAACTGAATAAATACAAATATATTAATTGAACGCAGCAGATAAACTGTATTTAAAGTTGTTTTTTGGGAGCACTTTTCACTATGACGACACTTTGTAATCTGGAAAAACAAAATTGCAAAGTAAACGCGACGCTATTTACGACTCGTTACAGATAATAACTCGTATTCCCGTTAAAGGCGATTCAAACGAGTCACCGATTCTAAACTGTGAGGATTAAAGTTAAGCTAAGTGTGTAAAATTTAGCTTATTTTCTAACTAAATGTGTTAAATCTACGTCATCTCGGTGTTTCGTTGATATATTAGAGGTTTATAAAATTCAGTTTTCAGTCAAAAAAGACTAGTAAACGTGTTCTTAACGTGGAACGGAAGATTCCATTTTGAACGTTATAACCTCTGGGACCATAAAAAGGTGCTGACTCACCTGTAGAAAGACGCTGTGCTGAGCGGCGGCAGACGGCCTCGACGCCTTCACCACCTTCACCCCGGGGAGGTTCAGCACCTCGTCCTCGCTGTCGTCCTCCTGGTCGTCCAGCGTGAACGAGCGCAGGCCGTCGGCGTTCACCGGCTTGGTGGTGATGTGGCCGTTGCCTTGGTGACTGCGGCCCTTGCCTCTGCCGCGGTGGGACGACGACGAGGACGACGACGTGGGCGGAGCCTCCAGCTCCTCCATCAGCCACTCCATCTCCTCTTCGCCGCCTTCTTCGTCCATGTTGACCTGAGGGTTTGAAACAACAAGTCTTAATGTTTATGTTAATATTTATTTAAAGTCTTAATGTTTATTCATGTTGGTGATTTTCAGAGGAGGTGGAAACGTGAACGTCTCGTGCTCTGGTTAAACATCAACATCAACAACAACAACAGAAGATAAATGTTCAGATTAGAGTCAAACACGTTCACTTACCTTGGAATATTTATATGACACTTGGTTTCCTCGTCTGCAACAGCTGGAAACTTTCTGAATCACCAGCTCCCTGCAGACACACAACAGAGACACAATGAAGACACAACAGAGACACAACGAAGACACAACTGAGACGCAACGAAGACACAACTGAGACGCAACGAAGACACAACTGAGACACAATGAAGACACAACCGAGACACAACGAAGACAACAGAGACACAATGAAGACATAATGAAGACACAACAGAGACACAACGAAGACACAACAGAGACACAATGAAGACACAACAGAAACACAATGAAGACACAACATAGACACAACAGAGACACAATGAAGACATAATGAAGACACAACTGAGACGCAACGAAGACACAACAGAGACACAATGAAGACACAACCGAGACACAATGAAGACACAACAGAGATACAACGAAGACACAGCAGAGACACAATGAAGACACAACAGAGACACAATGAAGACACAACAGAGACAATGAAGACACAAGAGAGACACAACGAAGACACAATAAAGACACAACAGAGACACAACGAAGACACAATGAAGACACAACCGAGACACAATAAAGACACAACATAGACACAATGAAGACACAACAGAGACACAATAAAGACACAACCGAGACACAACGAAGACACAATGAAGAGACAATGAAGACACAATCAAGACACAATGAAGAGAGAACAAAGACACAATGAAGAGACAACGAAGACACAACCAAGACAGAACGAAGACACAATGAAGAGACAACTGAGACACAACGAAGAGACAACGAAGAGACAACCAAGACAGAACGAAGACACAATGAAGACACAACAGAGACAATGAAGACACAACAGAGACACAATAAAGACACAACAGAGACACAACGAAGACACAATGAAGACACAAGAGAGACACAATAAAGACACAACATAGACACAATGAAGACACAACATAGACACAATGAAGACACAACAGAGACACAATAAAGACACAACCGAGACACAACGAAGACACAATGAAGAGACAATGAAGACACAATCAAGACACAATGAAGAGAGAACAAAGACACAATGAAGAGACAACGAAGACACAACCAAGACAGAACGAAGACCCAATGAAGAGACAACTGAGACACAACGAAGAGACAACGAAGAGACAACCAAGACAGAACGAAGACACAATGAAGACACAACCAAGACACAATGAAGAGAGAACAAAGACACAACCAAGACAGAACGAAGACAGAACGAAGACACAATGAAGAGACAAAGAAGACACAACCGAGACACATATAAGAGACAACGAAGAGACAACCAAGACAGAACGAAGACACAATGAAGACAATGAAGAGAATAAAGAGACACAAAAAAGAGACAATGACGACACAATTAAAGACACAATAACACACATAATAATAATAACAATCACAGTGGTGACGTCACCTCCTCTCTCTCTTGTGCAGCAGAAATCCGAGCAAACAAACGGACAAAACCAACAACAGGAGGCTCAGGATGATCCCGGCCGCTTGACTGCGGCGAGAAATCACCGGAGCGTCGTCGTCGTCGTCGTACGACTTGGCATCGATTTTACTGTAAAAAACAAACAAACAAACAAAGACATTTGAGTGTTTAAAGAAAGTGTTTGTTAGCGAGTTTTAGCGAAGGAGAGTGGACTCACGTCAGTCCACACACGGCCTCCGTGTGCCACACAAACAGATACTGGCACCCGTGCGTCTCCAGCATAAACTCTGGGATGCCGACGCCCGCCGACGGGTTACAGGAGAACATGATGGTGGACGACACCGTTTTGTCTTTCTTCCGACCGCACGTGGACTCTGAGGGAACCATCACGTCCAGGTTTCCTCCTGACAACGGGTAAAAAAAAAACCAGAAACACGATCACATTAAAGTTCCCGATCCAGAAATCCCGGACTCCGTTCTCCGCGTTTTCCGTCTCACCTTTGACGTAGTACTTGGCTTTGCTGGACGAGCCGATCCGGCGCCTGTAGTCGTCGTTGAGCTTCACCTGACAGATGTTAGCGCCCACACAGCTGGGCAGAGAGCTGTTGGTGAGGCCCGACAGCTGGATGTGGTAGATGTAACGGTCGCCGTTAGGACGGATGTCTCCAGACGCCTGGTGGTGACTGTGGGAACAGCAGTTATTATGGTCTGGATTTATATGGAGAGTCTTTTTCTGGTCTTAATGAGCTGCTTTACGTGACAGTTTTCACCCATTCACACGTCTGTCATCACTCACTCACTCACTTACACCCTCACTCACTCATTTACACCCTCACTCACTCACTCACACCCTCATTTACACCCTCCCTCACTCACTCACTTACACCCTCCCTCACTTACACACTCACTTACACCCTCACTCACTCACTCACACCCTCATTTACACCCTCCCTCACTCACTCACTTACACCCTCCCTCACTTACACACTCACTTACACCCTCACTCACTCACTCACACCCTCATTTACACCCTCCCTCACTCACTCACTTAAACCCTCCCTCACTTACACACTCACTTACACCCTCCCTCACTCACTCACTCACTCATTTACACCCTCACTCACTCACTCACTCACTCACTCACTCACTTACACCCTCCCTCACTCACTCACTCACTTACACCCTCACTCACTCACTCACTCACTTACACCCTCACTCACTCATTTACACCCGTCCTCACTCACTTACACCTTCACTCACTCACTCACTTACACCCTCCCTAACTCACTCACTCACTGACACCCTCCCTCACTCACTCACTCACTCACTGACACCCTCCCTCACTCACTCACTCACTCACACCCTCCCTCACTCACTCATTTACACCCTCCCTCACTCACTCACTGACACCCTCCCTAACTCACTCACTCACTCACTGACACCCTCCCTCACTCACTCACTCACTCACACCCTCCCTCCCTCACTCACTTACACCCTCCCTCACTCACTCACTTACACCCTCCCTCACTCACTCATTTACACCCTCCCTCACTCACTCACTGACACCCTCCCTCACTCACTCACTTACACCCTCCCTCACTCACTCACTCACACCCTCATTTACACCCTCCCTCACTCACTCACTTACACCCTCCCTCACTTACACACTCACTTACACCCTCACTCACTCACACCCTCATTTACACCCTCCCTCACTCACTCACTTACACCCTCCCTCACTTACACACTCACTTACACCCTCACTCACTCACTCACACCCTCATTTACACCCTCCCTCACTCACTCACTTAAACCCTCCCTCACTTACACACTCACTTACACCCTCACTCACTCACTCACACCCTCATTTACACCCTCCCTCACTCACTCACTTAAACCCTCCCTCACTTACACACTCACTCACACCCTCCCTCACTCACTCACTCACTCATTTACACCCTCACTCACTCACTCACTCACACCCTCCCTCACTCACTCACTTACACCCTCCCTCACTCACTCACTAACTCACTCACTTACACCCTCACTCACTCACTCACTCACTTACACCCTCACTCACTCATTTACACCCGTCCTCACTCACTTACACCTTCACTCACTCACTCACTTACACCCTCCCTAACTCACTCACTCACTGACACCCTCCCTAACTCACTCACTCACTCACTGACACCCTCCCTCACTCACTCACTCACTCACACCCTCCCTCACTCACTCATTTACACCCTCCCTCACTCACTCACTGACACCCTCCCTAACTCACTCACTCACTCACTGACACCCTCCCTCCCTCACTCACTTACACCCTCCCTCCCTCACTCACTCACACCCTCCCTCACTCACTCACTTACACCCTCCCTCACTCACTCACACACACCTTCACTCACTCACTCACTCACACCCTCCCTCACTCACTCACTTACACCCTCCCTCACTCACTCACTCACACCCTCCCTCACTCACTCACACACTCACTCGTTTACACCAGAAACTTTATAGAAGACTGTTAATAACATTAATGTAACTTCAGAGTCGTACAATTCAAACTCTAAACCTGTTACATTGAAAAACATCCGTCCTACAATCGCAATCAGACATTTTAAACTTGTCCAGCAGACTTTTACTTCAATAATATATATATATATATTTTTTTTTAAAGTCACTTCATACTTAAGTACTTTATATAGTACTTCATACTTAAGTTCTTTATGTAGTACTTGCTATAAGACGAGTGTTACCTGAAGTACAGCGCTCCCAGGTCCAGTACGGCCCCCGTGTCCGGGAGTTGTATCGTCCCGTTGACCATCTCCACCTCGCGCTGCTTCACCGCGCACGCCAACCGCGACTCCCAGCCAATCACGAACTCGCACGACGCCTCGTCCGCTCTGCTCACACACAAATAAATAAACTTTTACTTATTATTTCTTTTTTTTTTTTTTTAAATTGCCCAAATTTCCTGGTGATTCGCTTGAGAGAAAAGGTGTAAAAACACGTGTGTTTGCATGTGAGGGCTGAGATTCACCCAGAGTGAACTTTGAAATCCAAACACTGTTGTGTCACTAACTGTCAGTTAGAAAACACACTGAAGCAAAGAGTAAACCAGTGTTTACTCTGCACACTGGGATTTACATAAATAAACAAAGACTTTACTCTGTTTTCATTCTGTTTTCTTTCATTTCCCACTCGGAGGATGGGAGGATTTTCTTTGAGAAAACGGGGCTTAAAACAATTTCCTTGGGGATAATAAGTGTTTTGTGATTGTGATTAAAGAGGCTAAATCACCTGATGAGAGCTGGACGTCCAACAGTGGAGCCACAGCTCAGCTGGATCAGAGTCTTCGCCTTCAGGCCGTTAGCACACACAGCGTCTCCTGCTGAATAACTGACCGAGATGTTTCCACCTGGAGAAGAAGAAGAAGAAGAAGAAGAGAAAACATGAACAAATGCACAAAAATCAGCCACTTTCATGCTTTCACCTGGAATCTCACTTTTTATTCAAAGTTCAATATTCTATTTATATTTTCATCTTTTCTCTCCATGTTGACCAAAGATTTTATTCTCAATAGATTACGACTTTATTCTGACAATATTATGACTATATTCGCCAAAGATTACGACTTTATTCTTGAAAGATTATGACTTTATTCTAGAAAGTTTACGACTTCATTCAAGAACGATTACGACTTCAATCTCAAAAGATTACAACTTTTAACAATTTGAACATCAAAAGATTACGACTGTAATCTAGAAATATTACGACTTTAATCTGGAAATATTACGACTTTATTCTCGAAAGATTACGACTTTATTCTCGAAAGATTACAACTTTATTCTAGAAAGTTTACGATTTTATTCTAGAAAGATTACGACTTCAATCTCAAAAGATTACAACTTTTTACAATTTTAAAATCAAAAGATGACGACTGTAATCTCGAAAGATTACGACTTTAATCTGGATATATTACGACTTTATTCTCGAAAGATTACGACTTTATTCTAGAAAGTTTACGATTTTATTCAAGAACGATTACGACTATTCTAAAAAGATTACGACTTTAATCTCAAAAGATAACTTTTTACGACTTTAATCTCAAAAGATTACGACTTTAATCTGGAAATATTACGACTTTACTCTCGAAAGATTACTTTATTCTCTTGATTTTACAACTTTATTCTCGAAATATTATGACTTTATTCTGATAATAACACGATTTTATTCTCATAGTATTATGACTTTATCCTCCAAAGATTACAACTTTATTCTGAAAAGATTACGGCTTTATTCTTGAAAGATTACGACTTTATTCTTGAAAGATTACGACTTTATTCTCGAAAGATTACGATTTTAATCTAAAAAGATTACGACTTTACTGTCGAAAAATATAACGACTTTATTCTGATAATATCACGACTTTATTCTCTTGATTTTACGACTTTAATCTCGAAAGATTACGACTTTATTCTCGAAAGATTACGACTTTATTCTGATAATATCACCATTTTATTCTCATAGTATTACGACTTTATTCTTATAATATCACGACTTTATTCTGGAGACATTTAAAAACAAACGTCTTCAGTTTGACGCTCCGTCGTACACTTCCACATGAATCAAAAACAGAGCTCATTAGAGCAGATCCCTCACCACTGATGCTCATCTTCTGAGTGTAAACTCGGCCCAGAGTCTGAGTGACGCCTGAAGCCAGGCGTCGACATACGGTGGCTCCTCTAGGACAATCCGGCAAACCACCGCCGATTTCCTGACACAGGTTGATGAAATACCTGATGACACAGAGTCACGAAACCAAAGAGTGAAGACAGAGACGATAGAGAATAAAAACAACATTTATGATTTTTCCCTCCGGAGACTTACGAGTCTCCTTTGTGGCTGAACTTCCACGGCTCGGTGAGGGAGGACAGCATTTGGAGGTCAAAGGTCAGATGCTGGCTGACCAGCTTGCACTCCATCTTCTGGGGCGGACACACGTTGCTGGTCTTCCACTGGAACGTGGCCGAGCACCCCGACGTCTCAGAGAGCAGCTGCGGCGCGCCACGGCCCGCCGAGTGGTCGCACATGAACAAGATGGACGACTGGCGTTTACCCGAGGCTGCGAAAAAGAGACGGAGACGATTTAACAGTTAATTAATGCGAGTGAAAAATCTACGGCAAAAGACCCTGAAATTATGTGATAAACGCAACTTGAATTTGTTGGATTTTAATGCTTTTATTGATAAAGAAAAAATGTGCAACTTAAGTCACGAGAAGAAAACTTTCCGAAAAAAATGTAAGTGATTTGTTAAAGTAAAAAATTAATGCTGGGCACGTTGATGCGTTAACACCATTAGCGGCCGCTAACGGCGCCAACGTTAGCGCACGCTAACGCATGACGCGTTTCCATGACGACTGACCGGAAAAAGACGCACATGACGCCATGTTCGCGCGCAGCGGCACCGAAGTCCTGGCACCATTTACCAGTTAGTGCCTTTAGCGGCGTTAGCTCTTTTAGCTCCGTTAGCGGCGACTGCAGTTGAAGTTTAGCGTTACTTTAGAGACTAATTTTAACAATCTGGAGTCACGCAAACATATCGTCACGCGCGTCTTTCTCCGGTCGGTTGTCACGTAAGACGCGCATGACATCATGTTCACGTGCCGCGGCACCAGAGTCCAGGCACCGTTTACCAGTTAGCGCCGTTAGCTCCTTTAGCGCCGTTAGCTTCGACTACAGTCGAAGTTTAGAGTTACTTTAGAGACTCATTTTAACAATCGGGAGTGACGCAAACAAGACGTCACACGCGTCTTTCTCCGGTCGGTCGTCAAGGAAGACGTGCATGACATCATGTTCACGTGCCGCGGCACCGTTTACCAGTTAGCGCCGTTAGCTGCGTTTTGCTCCTTTAGCGCCATTAGCGGCGACTAGAGTCAAAGTTTAGCGTTACTTTAGACTCATTTTAACAACCAGGAGTCACGAAAACATGACGTCACGAGCGTCTTTCACCGATCAGTCGTCATGGAAACGCGCCATGCGTTAATGTGTGTTAACGTTGGCGCCGTTAACATGCCCAGCACTATTAAAAAAAATTATAAATTTGACAAAAAAGTGCGACTATATCCTAATTTTCAATTTTATAATTTGATTAAATTAAACATTCTGTGTGATTGGGTGGATAAAAGAGTATGACGCTAATTTAACCCACTGAGAACGATGAGTTTTGTTAGCTATGTCATCTGTAATTGCAGTTTCGTTTCGTTTGTCGGGTCTTTGGGCGTCACCTGCGGTGCAGAATCCCCACTTCCTGTCCGTGTCGTAGTTGCCGGTGGTGGCGCACCACTTCCTGCCGTCCGTCCTCTCGTCGGTGGTGCACTCGCTGTACGTCCTCTTCATGAGGACGAAGGGGAAGACGCACGCGTCGCCTCCAGTCGTCACTGAAACACACAGGAGAATGCTGGTCTAGAGCCTGGAAAACCAAAGGTTTTTAAAAACCACATGTAGAGAGAGTGTTGGACTGACCTGGAGGACAGAGGTCTCCTCCTCCGTACTGCATCAGCACGGCCTGCTCCTCATGTTTGAAGTCCATGGTCATGGCTTGGCTGATGCCGTACGACACGGCCGACTTGTCCGATCCCGAGCCCGACGTGCGGCAGACGGCGCTCTTCTTACACGCCGGCTCCGCCACCGAGCCGCAGACGTTGATGTGGTACGTGCCGGACGCTGCCGGGACCTGAAACAACCAGATTATTGAGATTTATGAGATTATGGCTTTATTCTTGATAGATTTTGATTTTAATCTCAATAGATTCCAACCTTATTCTGAATAGATTATGACTTTATTCTCCAAAGATTACGACTATTCTGAAAGGATTACGACATTATTCTGAAAAGATTACGACTTTATTCTCCAAAGATTACGACTTTATTCTCCAAAGATTACGACTTTATTCTAGAAAGATTACGACTTTATTCTCGAAAGATTACAACTTTATTCTAGAAAGATTACGACTTTATTCTCGAAAGATTACAACTTTATTCTCGAAAAGATTGCGACTTTATTTTGAAAAGATTACTTCTTTATTCTGAAAAGATTACAACTTTATTCTCCAAAGATTACGACTTTTTTCCCCAAAGATTACGACTATTCTAGAACAATATCGACTTTAATCTCAAAATATTACGACTTTATTCTCCAAAGATTAAGACTTTATTC
Source organism: Microchirus variegatus (assembly GCF_963457635.1). Classification (NCBI taxonomy): domain Eukaryota; kingdom Metazoa; phylum Chordata; class Actinopteri; order Pleuronectiformes; family Soleidae; genus Microchirus; species Microchirus variegatus. The sequence continues at coordinate 25,791,408 of NC_139813.1, forward strand.
TCCAAAGATTACGACTTTATTCTAGAAAGATTACGACTTTATTCTCGAAAGATTACAACTTTATTCTAGAAAGATTACGACTTTATTCTAGAAAGATTACAACTTTATTCTCGAAAGATTACAACTTTAATCTCAAAATATTACGACTTTATTCTCCAAAGATTACGACTTTATTCTCCAAAGATTACGACTTTATTCTAGAAAGATTACGACTTTATTCTCGAAAGATTACAACTTTATTCTCGAAAGATTACAACTTTATTCTGAAAAGATTACGACTTTATTCTGAAAAGATTACAACTTTATTCTCCAAAGATTACGACTTTTTTTTCCATAGATTACGACTATTCTAGAACAATATCGACTTTAATCTCAAAAGATTACGACTTTATTCTCCAAAGATTACGACTATTCTTGAACAATTAAAACTTTACTCTCGAAATATTACGACTTTATTCTCGAAATATATAACAGAAATTATAACAAATATGGAATCTAATAAAAATTAGAAATTAGATTAGAAGGCCTTTATTTCTAACTGTAAACCACTCACTCTCCCACACCAAACCCCATAGAGAAAATCAAAGTTTTTAGCTGGCGTGGACACAGCAGCTGCTGATCTACTGATGCCTTGTTTGGTCACATTTGTGTCACTTTGGTAAAACTGAACATGGCGTTAAATCACTGATTTTCTCTTTGGGGTTTGGTGCAGGGAGAGTGAGCGTAATGGTCTCACCTGCACTTCTCCGGACAGAGCTGAGAGGTCAAAGGTGAACTGCAGCTGGGTGTCGGTGAGCTGGCAGCCGCTGGTGTGCGTGGCGTCGGGACAGACCACAGGCGTCGCCCACTCAAACAGATACACGCACTCCAGCTTCACCATACGTGGAGAGCCCTGGATTACACGCAGATTAAGGTTGTAAACAACAGCGTGTGCGTTGTTGTCATGAATGAATGAAAGAGAAAAGACTGACCAGCTCCAGGCCTCTCTGACAGGTGAAGATGATGGTGGACGTGTAGTTCTGCGTCGGGTCCTCCGTACACTTGGTGGTGCTGTTGTAGGAGATGGACACTTCCCCCGTGGCGATGTCGATCTCTGGGCCGTTGGTTGTCCGTCCGATGTCCTGGAAGAGACGGGAATCAAAGAATAAAGGACGATGCAATTGTTACGGATACATTTGAACACAGCTGATAGGTGATAAGATACTGACTGTGAGTGATTTTTTTGTTTATTGTGGCTCTTATTTTGAAGGTGAGGTTGAAAGGAAGTGGCACTGCTATGCAAGATTGGCTGGTAAACTGCTGGGCACACTAGCGTGCGCTAACAGCGGTTAGTGGCGGTTAACGGTTATTTGGTTTTCTTAATGTTATATATGTCATGTTAGTCCGACTAAAGTCAAGCTCGCCTTGGTCGGACTAAGACAATAATTCAGTTTTCTTAATGTCATGTAATGGTCACGTTAGTCCGACTAAAGTCCAGCTCGTCTTAGTCGGACTAAGACAATAATTCAGTTTTCTTAATGTCATGTAATGGTCACGTTAGTCCGACTAAAGTCAAGCTCGCCTTAGTCGGACTAAGACAATAATTCAGTTTTCTTAACGTCATGTAATGGTCACATTAGTCGGACTAAAGTCAAGCTCTTCTTAGTCGGACTAAGACAATAATTCAGTTTTCTTAACGTCATGTAATGGTCACATTAGTCCGACTAAAGTCAAGCTCGTCTTAGTCGGACTAAGACAATAATTCAGTTTTCTTAACGTCATGGAATGGTCACATTAGTCGGACTAAAGTCAAGCTCTTCTTAGTCGGACTAAGACAATAATTCAGTTTTCTTAACATAATGTAATGGTCACGTTAGTCCGACTAAAGTCAAGCGTGTCTTATTCAGTTTTCTTAATGTCCTGTAATGGTCATGTTAGTCCGACTAAAGTCAAACTCGTCTTAGTCGGACTAAGACAATAACTCAGTTTTCTTAACATCATGTAATGGTCACGTTAGTCCGACTAGAGTCAAGCTCGTAGTAAGTTACTGAATTAGTTCTGGGCACGCTAGCGTGTTACCAGCTAACGGAGCTAACTGGTAAACGGTGCCTGGACTCTGGTGCCGTGGCACGTAAATGTGGCGTCATTCTTTTATCCGGCATGGAAACGTGACATGCGTTAACGTGTCCAATCTGATGGGGTGCGGTGAGTCTCACCACTGGTGGTCCGTTATCAGGATCCATGCAGACGGCCGAGCCCGCGGGGCAGCTGACCCCCGGGATGGGGTTCAGGGGAAGACAGACATTGATGTAGAAGTCTGAGGATCCGTCACTTTGGTCCACGGCCTCATCTGAAAGCAGAGAAACACCGTTTTTAGAAAGCCACGGCACACTGCTCAAAAACGTCTCAACCAGGGAAGGTAGATCCAGGGTTCCAGGACTTTCAAGGCAAATGTTGAGGTGGTTAGAAGGTAAACTGACCTGTTGCTGTGTAGTAACCGTTGACGTGAATCAGAGGAGTCAGGTCGATGAGGGAAGAGCCGTTCTGGATCGAACACTTGACCTGAAAACAAGAAAACGAGAAGAGTGATCCAGTTTTATAGTTATAGAGAAGATAACAGGTCAGTAATGACAAATAAATACATGATTGTACTAATATATTTTGCGTCAAACTTTCAATAAAAACACTTATAACAAATTGCTTCAGTGTTTGTGAACATACAATTTATGGCAATAAATCAACAAAAATAAAAAAATGATATTGAAAATATTCCATCAAAATACCAACTTTTAACAAATTGGTTCAATATATGTGAATTTCATACAATTTACGGCAATAAATCAACAAAAATACACATTTTTATATTTACAATATTCCATAAAATACACATTTTCTTTCTCAATAGTGTCTTTTGAGCCCCAGAATAAAAATTACAATTTATTTTAACTTTTTCTGAAACCATAAACACACACACACACACACACACACACACACACACACACAGGTACAAAGGTGCAGATGTACTTACAGGCTGTTCACAGAGCAGTGGTGTGTGGAAAGAGAAGAAGTGAGTGCAGGTGTGTGCGTCTGAGTCGATGAGGACCGGCTGCTGAGGAGCTGAGTCCATGTTAGGAGGTCTGCAGTGAAACAAGGTCAAATAATATCAGTTATTAGTCACTAAATAATAAAGATATTACACTAAAAACAATTAAGAGGCATTGTTTCTTTAGTCTGATAACTGTTAAGTACAAGTACATTCAAGATGAAAAGAAAGACCTTTATGATGGTTATAGTGTTACATTTGTATCTACAATAACTTAAAATCAAAAATAAAAGCTGTAAAACGTCCTTTTTTAATAAGAATAAACGGTATATTTTGAGTTTATACGTCTTTCCAAGGTCAAAAAATCAAGCATTTTTCGAGCACAGGTCCATTTTCACACTTCACATCTGTGGTAAATGACATATTTATAGGAAAAAAAGCTCAAAAATGATTATATCTCACATTGAGAGAGTTCTTCTCTTTTATTTCCTTCAATCTAAATCAGTGAAATATTCAGTCCCACGGTTATTTATTGTGAAGCCGGGGGAAAAAAAAAGAAATAGCAAATTCAAGCACTTCTGAAGACCTTGAACATTCAGTGGCTAAAGTGGTTAAGTAATGTAATAAAAGAAGAAACAGAGCAGAGGAGGAGGAGGAGGAGTAGGAGGAGGAGGAGGAGGAGGAGGAGGAGGAGGTACCTGCAGATGAAGTGAATGACCGTGCTGTGTTTCAGATTCAGATTGGCCGGACAGGGAGCGCCTCCTTCGTACGTCAGCTCCACCACGTGATCCTTGTACGAGAGTTTCCTGCTCACCTGACCTCCGCTCACGGCTGTGCTCGTATCCTTAATGCACACGGCTGCACCAAAGGAAAGCCAAAAAAAAATCAATATTATTAGTCAGAACACGGAGAAACAGCATTTGGTTGTATTTATATAAGTGAATAAATCAAAAAATCCAACTTTTTAATGAACAATATTGGGGAAAAGTCATATATTTGTTGTTACAGTGCCTTTACGTGCTTGTTAAAAGTCTGATTTTAGTCAGACTATGACAATAATTTAGTTTTCTTAACATCATGTAATGGTCACATTAGTCCGAATAAAGTCAAGCTTGTGTTAGTCGGACTAAGACAATAATTCAGTTTTCTTAATGTCATGTAATGTCACGTTAGTCCGACTAAAGTCAAGGTCGTCTTAGTCTGACTAAGACAGTAATTCGGTTTTCTTAATGTCATGTAATGCCTTGTTAGTCCGACTAAAGTCAAACTTGTCTTAGTCGGACTAAGACAGTATTTCGGTTTTCTTAATGTCATATAATGGTCATGTCAGTTTGACTAAAGTCAAGCTCGTCTTAGTCAGACTAAGGCAATAATTCAGTTTTCTTAATGTCATGTAATGTCAGGTTAGTCCGACTAAAGTCAAGGTCGTCTTAGTCGGACTAAGACAGTAATTCGGTTTTCTTAATGTCATGTAATGCCTTGTTAGTCCGACTAAAGTCAAACTTGTCTTAGTTGGACTAAGACAACAATTCCGATTTCTTAATATCACGTAATGGTCACGTTAGTCCAACTAAAGTAAAGCTCGTCTTAGTCAGACTAAGAGAATAATTCGTTTTTTTAACGTCATGTAATGTTCACTTCATGTCTTTTTGTCCGTTTGTCAGATTTTAATCACATTTATGTTGGAGGTTGTTGAGTAAATCATTAGACTAAAATGCAGCAGAGAATTCAGGACTCTGACTTTAATGATTTGAGGGTTTTGTTCTCACCCACAGTTTTAATACAGGGTGGAAAATTAAATACATATAAATAAAAATCTGGCATCTGTGAGTAAACAGTAGCTGTGGGTGCAGATGAAACATTCACCTGAATATAACTGTGTAGATGATATAACGTTTGTACAGCCTTGGCTGAGGCTTGTGTTCGGTAAAAGAGCAGTGAATGATTGAAGATCTCAGGTGTGTCATTATTTTACTCTTTAGCTCAGCTCTGCGAGTGTGACGCACACACAAGCTCACTCAGTGTTTCATAAACTGTCAAAACCACAGATTCATGTTTTCCCCCAGACACACACACACACACACACACACACACACACACACACACACACACACCTGCGTCTGTGCTGCATCCAGCGTTGACCACGTTCCCACAGACGTTCATGCGGAACATCTTCCCGTGTCCCTGGTGGTCGTAGACGGTATAACCGCCTTCCTTTGTCAGAGAGTTCAGGTCAAACAGGTGACCTTTGAGAGAGAGAGAGAGAGAGAGAGAAAGAGAGAGAGACATGAGTGTATGTTGTTGGTGTGTTGTTGACGTTGTTGTTGTGTTGTTGTTGTTGTGTTGTGTCGTCATGTCTGACCTGTGTTGTCTGACCTGGGTTGCTGACCCTGCAATCGTCGTTTTTGTGTGCTGCCGTGTGATGTTGTGTTGTTGTTGTTGTGTTGTTATGGACTGACCTGTTGCTGGGTTGGTGACCCTGCAGTCGTCGTGTTGCGTGCTGTTGTTGTGTGTTGTCTTGTTGTGTGTTGTTGTGTTGTTGTTGTGGACTGATATGTTGCTGGGTTGGTGACCCTGCAGTCGTCGTGTTGTGTGTTGTTGTTGTTGTTGTTGTTTTGTTATGGACTAACCTGTTGCTGGGTTGGTGACCCTGCAGTTGTCGTGTTGTTGTTGTTATGGCTTTGTGTTGTTGTTGTGTTGTTATGGACTAACCTGTGGTTGGGTTGGTGACCCTGCAGTCGTAGTGTCGTTGTATTGTGTGTCGTTGTGTTGTTGTTGTATTGTTGTGTTGTTGTTGTGTGGTTGTTGTGTTGTTGTTGTGTTGTTATGGACTAACCTGTTGCTAGGTTGGTGACCCTGCAGTCGTCGTGTTGTTGTGTTGCGTGTAGTTGTTGTTGTTGTGTTGTTGTTGTGTTGTTGTTGAGTTGTTGTTGTTGTGTTGTTGTGGACTAACCTGTTGCTGGGTTGGTGACCCTGCAGTCGTCGTGTTGTTGTGTTGCGTGTAGATGTTGTTATTGTGTTGTTGTTGTGTTGTTATGGACTAACCTGTTGCTGGGTTGGTGACCCTGCAGTGGTCGTGCTGCATGCTGCTGTGTTGTTGTTGTGTTGTTGTTGTGTTGTTGTGGACTAACCTGTTGCTGGGTTGGTGACCCTGCAGTCATCGTGTTGCGTGCTGTTCAGAGGACAAGCAGCAGCTGTTAACCACAGGAAGGTGAAGACACAGTCCTCAAGAGCAGAGATCAGAGTGGGACGGGAGTCCTGGGGACAGACGGAGACAGACAGTTCATCTGAATGAGACAAAATGGCTGCCGTTGACAGAAATAAAAGACAGATCGGTGATGAATAAAAACAAATCCCTCACCACTTTGTCCCTGTCACACTTGAAGCGTACGACGCTGCTGCGTTGGCGGCGTCCGTCGGGACACATATGTCCACTGGTGTACTGCAGCTTCAGGACACTCCCGTCCCACGTGGGACCGGACTCCACCTGTCCCAGGCTCAGGTACTCGTCCCCCACTTTGGCGCAGGACGCGGCGTCCGACGGACACTTCCACGAACCTGGGACGAGAGGAACGGAACGTTGACTATCCAGGAATAACACGTTTAACCGTTCCCTGCAACCAAACTCCATAGAGAAAATCGCCAAATTTAACATCACAGCGCACAGGAGACGCTGATTCACTGCTGCCGCCGTCTGTAAGTTCAAATGTCTTAGGCAGCACGAGGCAGCAGTGGACCAGCAGCTCCCGTTTCCCTAAAAAATTATGATTTTCTCTATGGGGTTTGGTGCAGGAAGGTGAGCGGTCGACAAACTTCGGTTTCCATGTTTTTAGGATGCATTCAAGCACTCAAAGGCAACAACAACACACTTGTTGACAAATCACAACAATCCTAGACTGGACACCGACCTCCCTGCTGCACCAGCGAGCGGCACACGTTGATGTAGAAGCGTTTGTTCGTGCTCGCCGTCGGCATCTCCACCTCCCAGTTGCGGGAGTCCAGAGCCAGAGGCGAGAGGTCGTACGAGTGGCCCTGACCGTCGCTGAGGACAAAACATACGATGTTACACCGTTAATGAGGCACAGCAGGGATTAGGAGATGGAGATTAGAGGAGAAGGCTTCTGGATTAGACAATAATTCAGTTTTCTTAACGTCATGTGATGGTCACGTTAGTACGACTAAAGTCAAGCTCATCTGAGTCGGACTAAGACAGTGATTCGGTTTTCTTAATGTCATGTAATGGTCTCGTTAGTCCGACTAAAGTCAAGCTCGTCTTAATTGGACTAAGACAATAATTCGGTTTTCTTAACGTCACATTAGTCCAACTAAAGTCACGCTCGTCTTAGTTGGACTAAGACAATAATTCTGTTTCCTTAACGTCATGTAATGGTCACGTTAATCCTACTAAATTCAAGTTCATCCTAGTCGGACTAAGACAATTATTCAGTTTTCTTAATGTCACGTTAGACCGACGAAAGTCAAGCTCACCTTAGTTGGACTAAGACAATAATTCAGTTTTCTTAATGTCAGGTTAGGCCAACTAAAGTCAAGGTCATCTTAGTCGGACTAAGACAATAATTCAGTTTTCTTAATGTCACGTTAGACCGACGAAAGTCAAGCTCACCTTAGTTGGACTAAGACAATAATTCAGTTTTCTTAATGGCATGTAATGTCGCGTTAGTCCGACTAAAGTCAAGCCCGTCTTAGTCGGACTAAGACAATAATTCAATTTTCTTAATGGCATGTAATGTCGCGTTAGTCCGACTAAAGTCAAGCCCGTCTTAGTCGGACTAAGACAATAATTCAGTTTTCTTAATGGCATGTAATGTCGCGTTAGTCCGACTAAAGTCAAGCCCGTCTTAGTCGGACTAAGACAATAATTCAGTTTTCTTAATGTCACGTTAGACAGACGAAAGTCAAGCTCACCTTAGTTGGACTAAGACAATAATTTGGTTTTCTTAATGTCCTGTAATGTCGCGATAGTCCGACTAAAGTCAAGCTCGTCTTAGTCGGACTAAGACAATAATTCAGTTTTCTTAACGTCACGTTAGACCGACGAAAGTCAAGCTCACCTTAGTTGGACTAAGACAATAATTCAGTTTTCTGAATGGCATGTAATGTCGCCTTAGTCCGACTAAAGTCAAGCCCGTCTTAGTCAGACTAAGACAATAATTCAGTTTTCTTAATGTCACATTAGTCCGACTAAAGTCAAGCTCATCTTATTTTATTTTATTGTGGTGTGAGAATAAAATGTGGCGTACGTCCACATAAATCCGGGATTTAAAAAAAAAAAAACCCAAACAACCCACAGGTGACCAAAGTGCTTTACAAAATAAAAGCGCAACAGACACACAGCATTAAAAACACAAAGTATAAAAACTAAATTGTGTAAAATAAGCCAAAGAGTGAAAATAAAAGAATTAAAGAGCGACGTGAAGAAGAGCGGAGACACAGCAGGGATTAGGAGACGGAGATTATTGCCGTTACTTGTAGGAGCAGCTGGTGGTTTTGACGGGGACACAGGCCAGAGCTGTGGGCCAGCTGAACATGTAGGTGCAGTCTAGAGTCTCATTGATGAACTCTGGTACTCCCTGAACAAACAACAACAACAACAACAACAACAACACACAGATTTTAAAACAGGACTCAAGATACGGCCATGTACCGTGTGTGTGTGTGTGTGTGTGTGTCTCAGACTCACAGGTTTCCTGTCAGGGTGGCAGGAGAAGTAAATCTCCGTCGACCTCTGGTGAACCGTGTGACACGTCTCCCCGTTGGCGTAGTTCAGGATGAGCTGGTCGCCCACGTAGCTCAGGATCTGGTTGGCCATTCCTGCAGGAAACGGGAAATTTTACGACTCTATGTTAAGACGACGCGAAGAGGGCGCTTACGTCCTCGCGATTTCGCTTCTCGAAACGCTACCCCCCCCGTACCTGCGATCTTGTGCTTCCCTCCGTCCACCTGGCAGGAGGCGACGGTTTCGATGCCCGTGTCGGCGCCCGTGCACACGCCGCTCGACAGGCCCTCGCAGACGGACAGGTGGTAGACGTACTTGCCGCTCGTCACCGGGTAATCCTGACCCTTCAGGGAGCTCAGGTTGAACTCGTAGCCGGTCTTGGGGTCGCGGACGCGACACTCTTTGCCTGAAAACACGCGGTCAGCGACGGCAACTTCACGCAAACATTTTCAAATATCGGCGTTTTTACCTTGAGACTTCCTGATGGGACAGGCTTCAGACGTCCTCCAGATGAAGACGTACTCGCAGCCGTCTTTGCGGTCGAACATCGGGGAGCCCTGGGAACATTCAGACGCGTCGTGAGTGGACTTCAAGAAAGCAGTGACGCTAACACAGGGCCCCCACAGCTTGTCGACATCAAATTCAAGGCCTTTTCAAAGACTTTCCAGGTCCAATTTCCTCAAATTCAAGGCGCTTATGTGCTTTTTGCTTATTTTAACCATAAATAACGCCCAGAAAATGTCCTGTGACTAAGTGCTTTTGCCCATTTTACAATTTACTGCATGTTAAAATAGTGTATTCATTATATAAAATTAAGAAAAATAAAAAAGTTTTTTATTACAATAAACATATTTAAAGGAACATTATTGTTGTCCAAAAAAATAGGCCAAAAAATTGGAAACTACTGTACAAGCGTTTTTTAACCAACTCTCTCTGAGACAAAGACGCCGATTCGCCAGGCTTCCTGCAACAGCGCGAATAAAATTACCGCAATAACCACACGCCGGATTTGACGTGCAGCTTCTCAGCTTTCAGAAACTGTTGGAATTTTTCCGATAGCACAAACCGTGGCGTAATTACGGCAAACGCAAAGTGCGCTAACGTGTCGTCTACGACAAACGCTAGCTGTTAGCTTGTGTTTTAAAAGTCTGTTTTTAGTCAAAACTAAAACAATAATTCAGTTTTTTTACTCTCTAATCTCGTGTAAACAGCCTCACATCACTCTGTCGGATAATATGCCAGATTACTTGGCCGCTACTCACCGGATGGTCGTCGCACTGCAGGATGATGCGCGTGGCGTATCGCGACGTGGCGCCGCACTGGTCGCCGTTCTGGTACGTGATGCTGATGACGCCGCCCTCCGCCACCTTGGGCGCCGACTGAATGTAGCCCAGGTTGTGGCTCACGCCGTCGATGACGCCGCACGATCCCAGGAGACCGTCTGAAGAGGAGAAGACAGTTTTTCACTTTAATCCTCCTAATCCTAATCTCAGTCTCAGGTAACGAAAAACAACAATGCAGCATAATCAGCTGATTTGTAGTCTTCAATTTCACACAATGGAGTTGGTTTTGAATTGAGTTTTTTAAAAAGTTGTAGCTTTGGTAACAAAAACAGGAAACAGGAAGCATGGATTGCACGTCAAGTCAAATTTTCAAAATAAAATTAAAAAAGAGAATATTTTATATTTCTGCTTTAAAAATCGTATATTATTAATTACTAAAGTAGATTTTTAATTGGAAAGTTCAATATTTGGTTGCAAAATTTCAAAAAAATGACAAAACGGGACATCTAATATTCACAATTTCACTTCTAATTTTGTGTATTTAATGTAACATTACATTAGTTTGTGTGTGTGTGTGTTCTTGTACTTGCGGCATACTGAGGACCAGTGAGGGTTTTTAACCAACAAAGTGAGGTCATTTTTACGGAGTGAGGACATTTTGGCCGGTCCTCACTTTGTTTTCATTCAAATCACTTCCTTAGGTTGTAAACATGCTGTACTCTGTTTTTAACAGAGGTCCTCAATTTGGTACAAAAACCCGTTTTCCAGTCCAGGTGTTTCACACACATTTTGCTCTGGGGCTCCACCAAAAATTTGGGGTGACATTTTTTTTTCAAATTTTGGATGACATAGTATAGTATGACGTTTTTGTCAAATTTTGGACCAAAAATTTTTTTCAATGATTTTTTCAAATTTTGGACGACATAGTATAGTATGACGTTTTTGTCAAATTTTGGACCAAAAATGTAAAAAAAAATAATATTTTTTTTCTACTTTTGGATGACATAGTATAGTATGACGTTTTTGTCAAATTTCGGACCAAAAATTTGGAGTGAATTTTTTTTTTCAAATTTTGGACAACATAGTATTGTATGACGTTTTTGTCAAATTTTGGACCAAAAATTTAAAAAAAAAAAAAAAAGTTTTCAACTTTTGGATGACAGTATAGTATGACGTTTTTGTCAAATTTTGGACCAAAAATTTGGGGTCAAATTTTTTTTTTCAAATCTTGGACGAAATAGTATAGTTTGACGTTTTTGTCAAATTTTGTACCAATCATTTTGGGTCAATTTTTTTTTTCAAATTTACGACGACATAAGGTTTAAAAAAAAAAAAAAAAAAAAAAAAAAAAAAATGTTTCAACTTTTGGATGACATTTTATAGTATGACGTTTTTGTCAAATTTTTGACCATAAATTAAAAAAATATATATTAATTTTTTCAACTTTTGGATGACAAGGTATAGTATGACGTTTTTGTCAAATTTTGGACCAAAAATTTTGGGTCAAATTTTTTTTTTAAAGCTTGGACAACATAATCGTATGATTTTTTCGTTGAAAAAAATGTTTCAACTTTTGGACCAAACATTTTTCATCAAAGATTTTTTTCAAATTTTGGACAACATAGTATAGTATGACGTTTTTGTAAAATTTAGGAGCAAAAATTAAAAAAAATAAATAAATCAAAAAAGTTTTCCAGCCCTTTTTGCTCTGGGGCTCCACCTGCAGACATTTTATGGTACTCCAACCAGTAGTTGTTTGTAGATGTCATTCATGAAGTAGATATTTGTAATTGTGTTGATTTATAAAGTGGAAATGCTGGTCGTCAGTGTGCCGCAAGTACAAGAACGTGTGTGTGTGTGTGTGTAGAAACTCCCTCACTCACCTGGACATCCTTTAACAGGAGGCAGAGGTTTGCACACGTTGATGTAGAAGCTGCGTGACTTGACCGAGTCGGTGTCGATGGCGATCCAGGGACTGTCGTCGTCATCCCGGGCCAGGTGACTCAGGTCGTACTCGTTCCCGTGAGTGTCTGGAGGAAACGGGGAAAAGCGTTATTACACGGGGGGGGAAAAAAGGTTGTAATTACATATATGTGTGTGTGTGTGTGTTTGGTTGTTACCGCTGAGCTGACAGCCGACGGGGGCGGGGACGCACGCCAGCGCGGTGGAGAACTCGAAGAGGACGTAGTGGACCACGCGACCGGGCAGAGAACTCAGCTCCTCGCGCAGCATCTTCAGCGAGCCCTCGTGAGCGTTGGGGTCGCACACGAAGTTTATGGCGAAGGTGTCGCGAGTCCCTGAGGACGAGGAGGAGGAGGAGGAGGAGGAGGAAGACGATGAGTGAGCGACACCTTCAAACGCGATGTACGTTTAAAGAGTTTTCATTAAAGAGCGGAGGTCCACCTGACCTGTGGGGTCGTCCAGCGCTCCCTTGTAGGTGAGCTGGAGGAGGCCGTCGGTGGAATACTGCAGCGTCTTCTCCACGCCCACCGGACTGGACACGTGTCCGTCATCCAGCTCACAGCCGGCCACGCCCTGACCACACCTACTCACGTCTGAGCAGATGTTCACCTGGATGGATGAAGCAGCTTTTGATTTAATATTATTGCATTTAACTCTGACAACCAAGATTATATTCTATATAAATGAGGAAAAGTTTTTAAAAATAGGACAAAAAAGATTAAGATTCACAGGTAAAAACCATAAATTCCTTTTTTTAGGGGTTGATTTTAACTAAAACAGTACATTTTTAGAGTTTTAAAGTAAATATAAACTTGTAAATATTATATTTAAACTCAAAACATATTTATTTAGAACAGCTTTTAATAAGGAGTAACACGATGACACTTTCCCACTCTTCTTAATTCAACAATTTCAAACTTTACTGACTCTTATTTCATTGTTTTATTGTATTTTTTTCCCCATTCTTGCTATTTTGTTGCATGTTTATATGATTTATTTTTATCTAAAGCACTTTTTGAAGTGACACTGATTTAATTTACCGTATTTTCCGCACTATAAGGCGCAATTAAAAGCCTTTAATTTTCTCAAAAAAAACGACAGTGCGCCTTATAATCCGGAGCGCCTTATAAATGGATCAATTGGTAAAGTTTGACATTCCCTTTAGCACAGCTCCATCTAGTGGATGCATAACGCAACCCCAGTCAAACGTTTGACTGCAATATCTTCTATTCTATGCGCCTTATAGTGCGGAAAATACGGTTTAGATTAAATACTAACATTTAGTGAAGAAATCAAGAACATTATGTTAGATTAGTTTAGATTACAGACAAAAACGTACGGATTTCAATGACGTTATTGCTGACAGTTTATGTACAAACTAAAAAAAAAACACGCGTCGTAAACACGTGGTCATTACCAGGAAGTCTTTCCCATTAGCGCTCTCGTTGTATCCAGACTCTCTCGCCAAAGGCAGGAGGTTAAATTCAAAGCCAGTGTTGGGATCGACGACGGCACAGCTCTGAGACACAAAGACAGATTTATTCAGTACAGATATGAACTGGTAACTGTCTTTAATTTAAAAAAAAAAAAAAAAAAAAAGACTCTTCATCGACTCTGTAGCTAACGGACTTAACTCTGTGTGTGTAATAATATAAATAAATAAGACAATAATGGGGTTTTAATGTTGAAACGGTGGATGATGATAATGGACTCACGTTGTTCTTGGTGGTTTTGATGGCGCAGGCCGCTCGGGTCTCCCACAGGAAGTTAGTGGTGCAGTTCTGGTACATGAGGAAGCGTGGACCTGCAGACTGTACCACACACACACACACACACACACACACACACACACACACACACACACACACACACACACACACACACACACACACACACACACACACACACACACACACACACACACACACACACACACACACACACACACACACACACACACACACACACACACACACACACACACACACACAGTTTGTCCACAGACTTCATCACAGGACTGAGGCTGTCCAGTTTGTTTCTGCAACGCTGTCAATCAAAAACTGGCTCCGCCTTTCAGACAGTTCCTCCAATCAACAAGCAGAAGCCCATTGTCTGTGCCCCGCCCACTGCTCAAACTGACTCCCAGAAACTACTGCTAAGACTAGCAAAACTACTAAACTACCTGCTATCAAAACTACCGCTAAACTACAGACAAAACCACTAAACTAACAGTAAAACTACTACTAAACTACCACTAAGACAACTAAACTACCAGTAAAACAACTACTAAACTACCAGTAAAACTATTACTAAGACAACTAAACCACCAGTAAAACACCTACTAAACTACCACTAAAACTACTATAACAACTACTAAACTACCACTAAGACAACTAAACTACCAGTAAAACACCTACTAAACTACCAATAAAACTACTACTAAACTACCACTAAGACAACTAAACTACCAGTAAACCTACTCCTAAAACAACTACTAAAACTACTAAGACAACTAAACTACCACTAAAACTACCACTAAACTACCACAAAAACTACTACTAAGACAACTAAGCTACCAGTAAAACTACTAATGAACTACCACTAAAACTACTATAAAAACTACCACTAAACTCCCAGGAAAACTACCAGGAAAACTACTACTCAGACAACTAAACTACCAGTAAAACAACTACTAAAACTACCACTAAAACAACTACTACTAAACTACCACTAAGACAACTAAACTACCAGTAAAACTACCACTAAACCAACTGCTACTAAACTACTACTAAGACAACTAAACTACCAGTAAAACTACTACTAAACTACCACTAAGACAACTAAACTACCAGTAAAACTACTACTAAACTATGAACAAAGCTACATATAAACTGACAAATTACTAGTAAAACAACTACGACTAAACTTCCAGCCAAGTTTCCCTCTCATTCATGTGAGCAGCGCCACCGTGAGGGCACATGAAGTAGTGACAGCAGGTCAGTGAAACTGTTTACTTTAGAGCGTGGTCATTTGTTCATTAAAACATCGACGTCTGTCCTGGTTCATAGATCATATTATCACACGAGGAAGAACGACCACACATCAGCTAAAACACAGAGTGTTGACGTACCACAGTTCCTCTGGAGCAGACCAGGTGGATGCGCGTGGTGTACGTTAGCTTCAGTCCCTCAGACTCGCAGACGGAGCCGTCGGTGAACTCCAGCAGGAGTTTGTCTCGTTCCTCCCTGACGGGACCGCGCTTGGAAACCCCCGCGTTACTCACCGCCACCACTTCCTTCAGGATCCCCTGAGGCAGCGCAAAACAGAGAAAAAGATTCATATAAAAAAATCATATAAACGTCATATAAACAAATAAATCATTCAAACAAGGTAATGATGCTACGTCGGTACGACAAACGCGCTCGTTTACGCACAGGGTGCAAAACGCCAAAATTCAAAATGGCCAACTTCCTGTTGAATTGAGGCCATGGTTACGGTTGACTTTTTTGTTCGTCTTGGTCGATAACATCTTCTCGCCAAGTTTCGGGAGATTCGGCGGAACTCAATTTTGCCTCTACTTGTACAGATCAGGGTAGATATTTGATCTAAAAATTATATTTTGACACACATGGGTGAGGCATTGCTCAGTCTTACAGGCGATGTGTGCTAATAAAATGGGTATGTGTGTTGTGTGTTAGCTCACCTGCTCTTGAATGTACTTCATCTGGCAGACGGACGCGTGGCTGTCGCAGCCCGGCACGGCGCTGAGCGGCCGGCACACGTTGATGTAGTACTTCTTCAGGTCGTTGGTGTCCGACAGATCCATGGACTGCCAGTTACTGCTGGTGACGGAGCGAGACAGACTGGAGAGGCAAGAGTTAAAGAGATTTGAGATTTGTCTCTAAAGAGAAGGTGAAGCGTTAGCATTAGCGTTAGCGTTAGCATTACCTGGATAAGTCGTACTGCTCCAGAGATTGCGGATCGGTCACCAGACACTCGTGAGGCCTCTCAGGACAAGCGTAGGACGTGTACCAGCGGAAGTTATACGTGTATTTATCTTCAACCTGCGCTCGCAAAGTGAAAACACAAACAAAAGATAAACAAGTGATACATTGATATTTATTTAAATATTCAGCATTGGACAAAAAACAACGTAAGGTTTTCGTGAGTTGAACCTGGTATTCTGGAGTTCCAGCTCCGGCTTCTGGGTCACAGAGGAAGGAGATGAGCGTGGATCTGTGAGTGTGCTCCTTGTTGTTGTACTGCGAGCCGTTAGCGTAGCTTAGCTGGATCAGGCCGTCGTAGTACGACAGGCGAGCGTTCGCCTCCCCGAGATTCCAGGAACTAAACAAACAAACGCAAGGAAAGATATCGTATAATTCACAAGCAGAAAAATTAGTGCTGTGCAAACTGTTAACGCACGTTAACGTACGCTAATGCGCGCTAACGCATGACGCGTTTCCACGACGTCTAACTGGAAATAGGCGCGCATGACGTCATGTTTACGCGCCGCGACACCGGAGTCCAGGCACCTTTTAACAGTTGGCTCCGTTAGCTGCATTAGCTTTGTTAGCTGCATTAGCTCCTTTTAGCGCCGTTAGCGCGCCTACAGTGGAACTGGAGTGGTCTGTTTATTAAACTAAAAGAGCAGCGCTACAAATAACCAGCGTACTGCGTATGTGCGCCTCTGTTTTTAAAGTTTAGCGTTACTTGAGAAACTCATTTTAAAAAATAAAAAATCCGGAGTCACGTAAACATGACGTCACGCGCGTCTTTTTTCCGGTCAGTCGCCATGGAAACGCGTTGTGCGCTAACGTTGACGTCGGTAAACGGCGTTGACGCGTTAACGTTTGACAGCACTAAGAAAAAAAACATTAAAAAAAAAGACTCAAATAATCACCTCTTCTCGACCTGACACGCTCCGGCCGTCGCGGGACAGTTAGCGGCTTTGACGGCGCCGCACACGTTGATGTAGTAGTCGTAGTTATCGCTGGTGAGGTTGTAGAAGCCGCCGTCTTTGGTGAGAGGCGACAAATCGAAGGAGAAGCCTGTGGAGGTGAGATCACAGAGAGGGGGGTGTAGTTAAAAAAACGTTCCTTTCCGCTTTATTTTTCCTGCATATTCTCACATATATACTGTGTGCGTCGTACCAGCCTGAGCGTCCTCCACCCTGCAGTCGTCTCCCTGTGTCTTGGAGAGGACACAGGCAGCTGCCGTGTACCACTCCAGCTCGTACACGCAGCCGTCGGACGAAACCGTCCGCATGATGGGAGCGCTCTCCAGGTCTCCTGCACCGCGAAGAGGACAGAGGACGGTGAGCGTTCAGCAGGATAAGAGAACATTTACTAAATCGCCTCCTCGTTTTTTGGACTGACCTGGTTTGCACTTGAGGGTCAGAATGGTCTGGATCCTGGTCTTGTCTTTGCAGAAGCTGCCGTCGGTGTAGACCAGTCTGATGTCGTCGCCCGTTTTGGTTTTCTGAGGCGACGACAGGAAGCTGCCGAGGCTGACGGCGCCGAGGACGGGGTCTGCGGCTGCAGATGAAAAACATGAACTGGACCGAACTGGACTGGACTGGTTCAACCCAAACTGGGATTATTTCAAACTAACACAGCAGAAACTCTTCGTCCTCGTCTCTTACCTACGGCACAGATGGAAGCGTTCACCGGGCAGGCGGCGGTGGCGCTCCCTGCCGGCAACACTTTGTGACACACGTTCAGGTAGAAACGTGATTTTGGTTTGATAGAGTTGGCGTCCACGGCCTCCCAGTTCCCACTGACGTCTGTGCCTGAAGAAGAAGCAGCAGCAGCAGCAGAAAAACACATTATTACAACGTTCTGCTTCTTAATCCCTGCCTCCGACGTCCGTTTCCAGTTATTTTAGCCTCAGCCGTTGAATCTCACCTGGAAATCTGGTGAGGGGTGAAAGGTCATAGTGTTTGTTGCCGTCTCTGAGGCGACACAGCAGATCCTCCTTCTCTTTGACGCAGGCGAACGCCGTCTGCCACGCAAAGTAGTACGTGCAGTCCGTCTCGCCCGTGAAAACCGGGTTCCCTCGGCCGCCGTTAGCTGCGGGAAAGCAACGCAAAAAGACTCTAAAACATGAATACATTCAATAAAAACAAGGAAATTAATTCTTTAATCCCAGAATTCTGACTTTAATCCCTCAGTCCCAGAATTCTGTCTTTAATTCCAGATTTCTGATTTTTTTTCCAGAGTTCTGACCTTTTTTCACCCTGAAATTCTAACTTTAATCCCAGAATTCTGACTTTTTCCCCCACAGAATACTGACTTTATTCCCCCAAATTTCTGACTTTTCCCCCAGAATTCTAAAATGAATCCCCGAAGTGTGACTTTAATCCCAGATTTGTGACTTTCCCTCCCAGAATTGTGAATTTAATGCCAGAATTCTGACTTTAATCCCTCAGTCCCAGAATACTGTCTTTAATCCCAGAATTCAGACTTTTTTTCCCCCAGATTTCTGACTTTTCCCCCCAGGAATTCTAAAATTAATCCCAGAAATGTGACTTTAATCCCAGAATTATGACTTTTTTCCCCAGAATTCTAACTTTAATCCCAGAATTGTGACTTTAATCCCAGAATTCTGACTTTTTTCCCCAGAATTCTAACTTTAATCCCAGAGTTCGGGTTTTTTTCCCCTTAGAATTCTAACTCTAATCCCAGAATTGTGACTTTAA
Organism: Microchirus variegatus; assembly: GCF_963457635.1. Lineage (NCBI taxonomy): Eukaryota > Metazoa > Chordata > Actinopteri > Pleuronectiformes > Soleidae > Microchirus > Microchirus variegatus. The sequence goes on from NC_139813.1 coordinate 25,810,109, forward strand.
TCCCAGAATTATGACTATAATCCCAGAATTCTAACTTTAATCCCAGAATTATGACTATAATCCCAGAATTATGACTTTAATCCCAGAGTTCGGATTTTTTTACTTTTTAAATTTTGTTTCCAAAAAAAAAAAAAACGTGTCCGTAATCCTCTTCCATAGTAAAAGTTACCTGTGGAGCTTTAACATCGTCTCCACACATACTGTACAAGTGAATTAGTGCCACATCCTACCACTGGTGGGCGCCAACAGCGAGGCTACAAACCTAAATGTGATTTATAAATGTGTAAAAAAGAGAGATAATCTCACATGCTGTCTGGTTGCACTCAAAGTTGATGATGGTCATTCTCTGGAAGCCTGAGGAGCATTTGTCTCCGTCTGGGTAGATTAACATCAGGTCTCCGTCTGAATAACTGCAGAGGACGAAGACACAGGGACAGAGACATGCAAGAAAAAGACATTGTTTTTATTATTATTATTATTCAAAGTGAAAAGGACACACACACACACAGTAACACACACACACACACACACACGTTACCGTAGCGTCTGGTTCTGATATCTTCCCGCCACTTTCTTCATGTCTCCGTTCTTCTTCACCTGACAGGACGACACCAGCGCATCGCTGCCACACTCTTTGTTCAGGATCTGCCCGCACACGTTCAGGTAGTAGACGTAGGCCTCGGCGCCGTCCGCGGACTTCGAGTGAGCGTAGTACGGATGATCGGACGCTGCACGAACACACGGACACACACACACACACACACACACACACACACACACACACACACAGTCCATGAATTAAACGAAGGGTTCAGATCCGTTCTGAATATTCCTCGTTAGTTTTGTTGAATTTTGTTTAACTTGTCCTGCACATACAGTTCAACCTGCCCCGGAACATTGTCTGGACAAAATGTTCTCATCTCAATCTCCCTCCATAATCCTCGATCTCCCTCGACCTCCTTTGGCCTCCCTCCATCACCCATGATCACCCTTCATCTCCTTCGATCATCCTCCAACTCCCATGATCACCCTTGACCTCCCTCTATCTCCTTCGATCACCCTCAATCACCCTCGACCTCCTTCGATCGCCCTTGACCTCCTTCGATCACCCTGGATCGCCCTCCATCTCCCTTGACCTTCCTCGACCTCCCTCGATCTTCTTCGTTCACCCTCGATCTTCTTCGATCACCCATGATCACCCTCGACCTCCCTCTATCTCCTTCTAACACTCTCGATCTCCCTCTATCACCCTCGACCTTCCTCAACCTCCCTCGATCACCCTCAACCTCCCTCGATCACCCTCAACCTCCCTCGATCACCCTCGACCTCCCTCAATCTTCTTCAATCACCCTTGACCTCCCTCGATCACCTTTGATCTCCCTCGACCTCCCTTGATCACCCTCGACCTCCCTCGATCTCCTTCGATCACCCTCGACCTCCCTCGATCTCCTTTGATCATCCTTGAGCTCCCTCATTCACCCTCGACCTCCCTCGATCTCCCTTGTTCACCCTCAATCTCCTTTGATCACCCTTGAGCTCCCTCATTCACCCTCGACCTCCCTCCATCTTCTACGTTCACCCTCGACCTCCATCGATCTCCTTCGATCACCCTCAACCTCCCTCTATCTTCTACGTTCACCCTCGACCTCCATCGATCTCCCTCGTTCACCCTCGACCTCCCTCTATCTTCTTCGATCACCCTCGATCTTCTTCGATCACCCTCGACCTCCCTTGATCTTCCTCGATCACCCTCGACCTCCCTCGATCTTCTTCCATCTCCTTCGATCACCCTCGATCACCCTCGACCTCCCTCGATCTTCTTCGATCACCCTCGACCTCCCTCGTACACCCTCGATCACCCTCGACCTCCCTCGTTCACCCTCGACCTCCCTTGTTCACCCTCGACCTCCCTTGTTCACCCTCGACCTCCCTTGTTCACCCTCGACCTCCCTTGTTCACCCTCGACCTCCCTCGATCTCCTTCAATCACCCTCGACCTCCCTCGTTCACCCTTGACCTCCCTCGATCTCCTTCGATCACCCTCGACCTCCCTCATTCACCCTCGACCTCCCTCGTTCACCCTCGACCTCCCTCATTCACCCTCGACCTCCCTCGTTCACCCTCGACCTCCCTCGATCTCCTTCGATCACCCTCGACCTCCCTCATTCACCCTCGACCTCCCTCGTTCACCCTCGACCTCCCTCATTCACCCTCGACCTCCCTCATTCACCCTCGACCTCCCTTGTTCACCCTTGACCTCCCTCGTACACCCTCGATCACCCTCGACCTCCCTCATTCACCCTCGACCTCCCTCGTTCACCCTCGACCTCCCTCGTTCACCCTCGACCTCCCTTGTTCACCCTCGATCACCCTCAACCTCCCTCGTTCACCCTCGACCTCCCTTGTTCACCCTCGATCACCCTCGACCTCCCTCGTTCACCCTCGACCTCCCTTGTTCACCCTCGACCTCCCTCATTCACCCTCGACCTCCCTTGTTCACCCTCGACCTCCCTCATTCACCCTCGACCTCCCTCGATCTCCTTCGATCACCCTTGACCTCCCTTGTTCGCCCTCGATCTCCCTCGATCTCCTTTGATCACCCTCGACCTCCCTTGTTCACCCTCGACCTCCCTTGTTCACCCTCGACCTCCCTCATTCACCCTCGACCTCCCTTGTTCACCCTCGACCTCCCTCATTCACCCTCGACCTCCCTCGATCTCCTTCGATCACCCTTGACCTCCCTTGTTCGCCCTCGATCTCCCTCGATCACCCTCGATCACCCTCGACCTCCCTTGATCTTCCTCGCTCACCCTCGACCTCCCTCGATCTCCCAGATTGTGCATGAAGTGGAGCAATAGCTGTAAAAGGCTCATTTTCATTACCAACAATAAGCTAAAGAACGAATAATGAGGAAGTTTTTCACTTCCTCTATCGCGGCTAATAACAATAAAAAAGAAAGACTATGCGTCAACACTCGGTGACGTAAGGATAAATCGTGAACTCACAGCTGAGCGTGAGCGGCGTCAGGTCGATGGCGATGTCGTGCTGAGTGCCGGTCAGTTTGCAGCTGTGGCTCTCCAGATAATCTCTGTGGCAGGCGTATTCCGTCACCCACAGCACCTCGTAACGACAGTGAGAGCCCGCCGTCATCCGGGGAATGTCGCCCTGCGGAGACGACGACGACGACAACCGGGAACGTTCAGGATCTTTCAGGGTTTTAAAACAACAACAACAACAACAACGACGATGACGACGACATCTGCGCGCGTTTTCATGGGCGAGGAGAACTCACCGAGTGTCTGCTGGACGGACACGTGAACGTGATGGTGACGGCCGGACTCTCGCCGTCACAGATGTCCGGAGGCGGCAAATCGGGGCTGAGCTCGTAACGTATGCTCAGACTGCAAGGAAAGAACAGAACAGAACAGTCGTATAAAAACGATTCGTCTTTCTATGTTCTGATTTCACTCAGTTTAGACTGAAAATATGATTATTTTTTATGATCTTAATATTTAATATACAAAAAATCTTTATTAAGTACGACTTGACGTAAAGATGTAGTACAATTTAAGGCCTCGTCGTCACGGACTCTGTGTGGCGCTGTAACGCTGCCACAGAAATACACCTAAATTCACCTGTGAAATACTCACAGTAGCCAACTTTCTACTCAGGGCCGTTTCTAGCGGTTTGAGGGGCCCCTATGCGAGATACTATTTGGGGCCCCTATTTTTTCAAACTCGAGGTAGAGATTCCTAACTTTTTCCTCATTACCCCACAAACACTTACATGCTTTGCAAATATATGCATAATGAATAACATCCAATACATGCAAATAAAGACGGGTACTTTTAATTCTCAAAAATATAATCAAATATGAGTCTGAACTTGCAGTTTGGGGGCCCCCTGGTGGCTGTGGGGGCCCTATGCAGCTGCATAGTCCGCATATGGCAAGAAACGGCTCTGTTTCTACTGCAGGAAATGTTCTCATTTACCTGTGATTTCCACAGAAATTACCCCCGAAACTTTCCCCCAAAAAGTACCCAGTCGAGACTAAAAAAAAAGTACCAGGTACCAGGTACGGTCGCTAATGGAAAAAGCGAATGCCGAATCGCGCTGTGCTGGAACTGTGCAGTGGAAAAAGTTCTAAAAGTTCCTGGAAAACGTTGGTGGAAAAAGGGCTAATTTTTACCTGTCACTGTCCACCAGCTGCAGACGGCCGGTGGGAGAGCCCATGCTGTAGGAGCCGTTGGTGGTGACCAGACAAGCCGCAGAGCCTACTGGACACGACTTCTCTGGATAATCTGGACACAAAAAAAACACACACACACACACATGTGAAAACAAATAATAATCCCTGTTCCTTCCTCTGCGGTTTCTCTGTTGTCCGACGCGTCATCGCTAGTCCGCGACGTCTCGTGTTGAAATGAGTTGCAACGACTTCCTGGTTTTTTGCGACACATTTAGCTGCAACATCCCTTTATGTGTGTGTGTGTGTGTGTGTGTGTGTCACTCACTGAGGCTGCGGCAGATGTTGATGTAGAAGTCGATGCTGTCGTTGCCGTCGTCCACCAGATAACCCTCCCTGACTTTGATCAGAGGGTTCAGGTCGTGTTTGTCGCCGTCCGAGTCAAAGGCGTAGCAGGGAACCTGGACACGTTCAGATTACAGCTCAGATTATCGCACTGAAGCACTGATGGAATAGTATAGATTATACGTATTATTATTAAGCTGTCATATATCCTTCCCATTATCCATCAACCACCCATTCGTCATCCACCCACACCTCATCTACCTATTCATCCATCCATTCATTTTTTTAATCAATTAATCCATCCATTTTTACCCATTCATCTATCCATGCATCATCTTCTAATTGTTTTACCCATTCATCCATCCACATTCACCCATTCATCCATCCATATTTTATCCATTCATCATCCTCCAATTGTTTTACCCATTCATCCACATTTTATCCATTCACCATCATCCAGTTGTTTTACCCATTCATCCATCCATATTTACCCATTCATTCATCCATATTTTATCCATTCATCATCATCCAGTTGTTTTACCCATTCATATTTGCCCAATTATTCATCCATCCATATTTTACCCATTCATCATCCAATTGTTTTACCCATTCATCCATCCATATTTTATCCATTCTTCATTCAATTTTATCCATTCACCATCATCCAATTGTTTTACCCATTCATATTTACCCATTCATCCATATTTTATCCATTCATCATCACCCAGTTGTTTTACCCAGTCATCCATTCATGTTTACCCATTCATTCATCCATATGTTATCCATTCATATTTACCCATTCATACATCCATCCATATTTTACCCATTCATCACCATCCAATTGTTTTACCCATTCATCCATCCATTGTATCCACTCATCTATTCATCCATCCATTTTTATCCCTTTATCCAATGATTCATTCATTCATTCATCCACACATCCAATCTATTATCCATTCAGCAAAACTACAATCCATTCATTCATGCATCCATTTGTTCATCCAACGATCAAAGCAATTTTTTATCCGTTCATCCATCCATATCTTGCCCATTCATTCACACATCTATCCATCTTAACCATTGATCTAGTTTTTAATCCATCCAATATTTCATCCATTCACCCATTAATCCATCTTTATGTCCCATTTACCCGTTCAACTGTCCACACTATCATCCATTCATCTCAAATTAATCAGCTTATTAATACAAAACAACAAAAACAGGCTCATAAATAAAATAAACAAATAAAAATGTCACATTTTCCTCCGTCTCGATTCACACGTTCATTTAAGTATTCAGCGTTACTTTGTCACTGAGTCACTTTCTGTTTCCGCGTAAACACCTCGTCGTTTCCTTCTCACTCACTCACTCACTCACTCACTCACTCACTCACTCACTCACTCACTCACTCACTCCTTGTTAAAACAAACAAAGACAAACACCACAAACCTCTTTTTGAGGCTTGAATTTGTCCGTCTTGCAGGCGACGTACGTCCTCCACTCAAAGTAATGGACGCACTCAGACACGGCCACAAACTCCGGCGTCCCCTGAAGAAGAAAAAAAAGACAAATAAACAAATGAACAATCTTTGATTATAAAGTAGAGGATGAATTATAATACAGTGGTTCCCAAAGTCTGGCTCATGGCCCACAGATGGGTCACAGGAGATTTTTTTGTGGTCCCCAAATAACAAATTCACAGATTTTTCCCAAGTTTTTACTTAAGATTCGTGTGTATATATTTAATAAAATATTAATTCACCAAATATCTATTGTAAATGATTAATTAGTTGCTATATTAGGCACAAATTTGCTCTCGTCATCACGATTTATAATGTGATTAGGGTCATGA